>NC_056626.2:193167555-193767555 GCF_002870075.4 Lactuca sativa
TATTAGATAAAATTATGATTCCAATAAAATCCAATCATCTCAAATAAAAACCAATGTATTAGCTGTCATAAAATCAGAGTAAAACATCATGTGCGAAATCCAATGGTGTATGCGATGCAGTCATCCCAAGGTGTTCCATCTAGAACCAGAAATACCTGAAACGTAAACTGAAAACCGTAAGCACAAAGCTTAGTGAGTTCCCCTAGAATACCATATACCAAACATATAGTAAAAAAATAGTGGGCCTCACCTAGTCATCGGGCCCCAACCGGTCATCGAGCTGAGCTCGGAAAGCATGTAAACACATACACATGTAATATACACAACATACAAATAGTCATCGGGATTTGCCCGACATCATAAATTACTCCAAAAGCATATAAACATAGGTGAATGCAAGAGTCACATAGACAACTAGCATTCTATCCACATAACATATACACGGCCCAACATTGGCTCCTTTAACCCTCTAAACACGGTATGGAAACTCAACTCAAATGTTGCTCTTGGCCCTGGAAATCAGCTCTACTCAACCCCTAAACATAAACAATCCCTTAGATATCGATCAATGTTTCAAAACCCCTTATAGGTCAAAGTCAAAGTCAAAGTCAACATTCCGAGTTGACTTAACTCGCCGAGTTGAACTTCAACTCACCGACTTTCCTCATTAATCAAAAGAATCGCAAAAAGTCGGTCCAATTCACTGAGTTCACCCATGAACTTGTCGAGTTTCCCCTTTATCCAGCAGAATCGAAAAAAGTCGATCCAACTCGACGAGTTTACTTATAAACTCGCTGACTTCTTCAAGAAACACACCTCTTAATCTATTAAGTTACCATTCTCGAAACTAAAAGGTCCACAACTTAGATATGGACTAAAATGTCGACTAGAAGGGTAAAGTTTCCAACTTTACCCTTAAGAGCCATCCTAATGGGTAAAGAGCCCAAATCCTAAGCTTAAAAGGTTAAGGCTTAAACAGTAAGCACTTATTCATCAAGACAAAACTCCACAATACAAATATGATCCTTAAAGGCTGCAATCACAAGTAAAGTTTCTAACTTTGCACTCAAGTATGCTTAGAAGAGACTCAAATGTCCAAAAGGAGCCATAAGATGGATTTAATTGTTGCATGGAGCTCTTAAGGCCATAAAGTTGGCACCTTTATGCCAAAAGAGTTCAAGAGGAACATAGATCTGGAAGGAAAGCACTTGGGATGGCCTTCAACCCCACCAATCACCCAAACATGGCTAAATGCATCATAACTAACCGAAAAAAGAGATCTAAGTAAATATTGAGTAAGGTTAGAACTTTATACTAGAAATATGCTGGAAATGATGCTAAGAATCAAGATCTTGAAGCCTCCAACTTGAATCGTCACCTTGCACCAAGCTTCTCTTTCTTCCAATGGCTTCAAACACACCCAAAATACACTCTCAAAGGGCTCACAACACCCAAAAAGGCTTTAGGGTTTTGAGATTAGGGTTAGGGACTTTGGAGGCTGGAAATGAGGCCAACACTTGGGACATAAGGTGTTTAAAGAAGGTGCAAAACCCTAAAATTAGGGTTTCTTCCTGAGCGGCCAACTCGCCGAGTTGAGACTCCTCAACACGGTAAGTTGCCTCATAATATCACGAGGCAAAAAAAAACTTCAACATGTTGAGTTGGGGCTTCCAACTCGGCAAGTTCTTCCGGAAAAAAGTAATATTTGAAATAAAATCTTACCAAAAATAAGGCATTACAATTCTACCTTACTTGAATCAGACTTTGTTTTAGAAGTCCGCCACCTCGAACAATATTGGATGGTTCTTAAGAGTTTCCAATTGAATCAGACTTCGTCCTCGAAGTCCGAACCCTTGCGGTGCAGCCATTACACCTTCATAAGCTCCACCACCTTGTTCCTCAAGGTTTTCCTCTTCTAATCTAATATTGCCACCGGTCACTCAACATAATTTAGGCTATCATCCACCTGTATATCCTCCAAGGGTACAACTGTAAAATCATCCACCAAACACTTCTGCAGCTGAGAGACATGGAATGTGCTATGAATATGGCTAAGCTCGACTGGAAGACATTGATGATACGCAACGCAGCCCACCCGAGCCAAAACCCTAAAGGGACCGATATATCTGGGGCCCATCTTGCCCCGATTCCTAAACCAAATGACACCTTTCCAAGGTGAAACCTTTAAGAGAACCATATCTCGAACCTGGAATTCCAAATTTGATAGGCTCTTGTCGACATAGCTTTTCTGCCATCTCTGAGCTATTTGAAGCCTACTCTAAACCCTAATAACCTTGGATCTATGTTTGTCTAATTATCATGCAAAGTTGAATTTCCAAGGTTATATTCCTATCTAGCATACATGGGGAATAATTTTAGCTTGAATAAAAGATAGAATAACTTACCTTGTTGTTGCTTATGTTCCTTGAAACCTTGTGAGCCTAGCACCCCAAGTGTGATGCCTCAAATGCTTCACACAACACCAAATGCTCTTGGAAAGACTTTTGAGAGAATACACACTTCTTAAATTGGCCAAGCCCTCTAGTTTCTCATGTGTAACCGATTTTGTGGAGAATGGGACTCTTATATAGTGTTGACATATCTAGGGTTACACCATGTAAACCCTAATGTGTCATGACTTTTCATTTCCATGACCCATGGGTTTGTAACTCCCATGGAGCATCCATGGAGCATCCTATGGGTGGAACCCAACTTGATAATCCATGGAGCCTCTTAGCCCACTGTAAAAGATATGAATGATTTACATATTCAACCCATATATTTAATTAGTTATCCTTTGATCACTTAATTAATTCTAAATTAATTCTTGATCAAACTAATCAAATAATATTATTAATATATTAGAACTTATAATGTATTAATAATCTTCAAGTTTTATTTCTCTCATTTAGTCTATCCAATTGCATGGTGCCATGCAACCCAAATGGACCATGTTGGGTCGGGTCCAGTACTGACCCGAAATAGTTATGGACTTAGACACCTTATCCAACAGTCTCCCACTTGGATAAGTCTAATAACTATAACTCCAGTACTTCAGGAACCGACCGACAATCGTAGCTCTTTCAAGGTATCTCGGAATTGAGAAGATGATGGTACGCCATTTAAGATAAGGGATCATATAATCCTCCGTTCTAGATATCAGCCGGACAAATACATGGAACAATGTCTTACTTATTGTCCAGCAGTTTGTTTCTCGATTTCCGATTTGTTTGACAGAGAACTTAATTGAACACATCAACTTAGTTCTGACTGGGCCCGGTACATAGGTCAAAACAAAATCATCGAGGGGCCCAGATATCAGCTTCTAATCCAAGAAGGAACAGATAAACTTCGACTCATATGTTTGTTCTACCACTCATTGAATTACACACAAAAGCACGTTTTATAACATCGAGTTACCAATGCATTTTCGTACAATCAATGCATAACCAACTTGTAAGTAACAAATCATATCTCTAGGTTTGAAGACTTATATGATATTACCGTCTCACGATCACTTGAGATAGAATTCCATGAAGTGATTCCAGTGAGCGTGGGTTGAGTCCAATGCTTAGAACTTATGAGCACTCATGATTGTTGTAGCCTTGTCCAACACCTTAGACCTCTGCAACCAATCATGACAGTCTTGATTCATACCTACTTCCGGCATATGACCGACTGTGGAGGTTTGAATAATATGTCATACCAAACAAAATTATTCTGGAAGTCAAAACATGCAAAAGAAATATAGTAAACGATCGAAAAGAGATAGCAACACTTTACTCATAAATAAAACACCTTTTATTCATCATCTAATGTCAATTACACTTTACAAATTTCTGGGTTATCTAACTACTAAATCTAATATCATCCTTCAGCCCTATGCTCCGAGCATGCTGGAGATGCTTCACCCGAGTCAGTCCCTTCGTGAGGGGATCTGCTGGGTTCTCATCCGATGATACCCTCTTTGCCATGAGGAGTCCTTCTTCTATTCGATGTCTGATAAAATGGTATTTTCTGTCGATGTGTCTGGATCTCCCGTGATCCCTTGGTTCCTTGGCTAAGGCAACAACACTTTCACTATCACAGAAAATTTCCATTGGCTCTTTAATAGCTGGTACAACTCCAAGGTCTCCAATGAAGTTCTTCAACCATATCGCCTCCTTTGCCGCCTCGCTAGCTGCAATATACTCTGATTCACAAGTTGAATCAGCCACTATCTCTTGCTTGGAACTCTTCCAAGAAATTGCTCCTCCATTTAGGGTAATGACCCAGCCCGACTGAGTGCGGAAATTATCCCTATCAGTTTGGAAACTAGCATCACTATACCCTACAACTCTCAAGTCATCACTCCCACCGAGGGTAAGGACCCAGTCCTTAGTCCTCCGTAGGTACTTGAGGATATTCTTTACCGCAGTCCATTGTGCCTTGCCAGGGTTCACCTGATACCTGCTAACCATGCTCAGGGCAAAGGCTACATCAGGTCGAGTACACGTCATAGCATACATGATCGATCCTACAGCCGAAGCATAAGGTATTCGACTCATTTATGCTATCTCAGCCTCAGTGCTAGGGCTTTGTGTCTTACTCAATCTGGTGTTGCTCTGGATGGGTAACTCTCCTTTCTTGGAATCCTGCATGCTGAATCTTTTCAGCACCTTATCCAAGTAGGTACTCTGACTAAGTCCAATTAGTCTTTTACTCCGATCTCTCAAGATCCTTATCCCTAGAATATAGGTGGCTTCTCCTAGGTCCTTCATAGACAAACACTTCCCAAGCCAGGACTTAACTTCCTGCAGGGTTGGGATGTCATTTCCTATGAGTAGTATGTCATCCACATACAACACCAAAAAGCTAACTATACTCCCACTAGCCTTGACATACACGCAAGACTCATCTTCACTCCTAGAAAAGCCAAATTCCTTGACCTTTTCATCAAAGCAAAGATTCCATCTGCGAGGTGCTTGCTTCAATCCATAAATGGATTTCTCAAGCTTACACACTCTATTAGGGTACTCGTTGCTGACAAAACCCTCTGGCTGACTCATGTAAACATCTTCAGCCAACTTTCCATTAAGGAAAGCGGTTTTGACATCCATTTGCCATATTTCATAGTCATGAAATGCAACTATGGCCAACAGAACCCGAATAGACTTAATCTTGGCTACTGGAGAAAAGGTCTCATCATAGTCCACTCCTGGAATTTGAGAGAAACCCTTTGCAACCAGTCTAGCCTTATATGTGTGTACATTACCATCCATGTCGGTCTTCTTCTTGAAGACCCATTTGCACCCTACTGTCTTACGACCTGGTACACTCTCAACCAAGTTCCAAACTTGATTGTCATACATGGACTGTATTTCACTGTCCATTGCCTCTTTCCACTTGGCTGACTCAGGGCCTGCCATGGCTTCCGTGTAACTGTTAGGTTCATCCAGACCTATCAGTGTCTCATCACTAATAAGTGTATCTTTTTCTGCAGTAATATGGAATCCATAGTAATGCTCAGGAGCATTCCTAACCCTTGTGGAACGCCTCAGAGGTACAGACTTGTCAATTGGCTCAACAGGAGTTTCCTCCTCAAGTTGAGTGCTAGGGTTTGAAGTTCCTTCACTGCTTGACTCTTGAATTTCTTCAAGATCAACTTGCTTCCCACTGTTTCCTTGGCTTATGAACTCTCTCTCTCTAAAGAAAGCCCTCCTAGCTACAAAGACCACATTTTCACTAGGTCTGTAGAAGAGGTAACCAAAGGATTTCTGTGGGTAGCCGATGAAAATACACCTCTCGCTTCGGGGTTCGAGCTTATCATGAGTCTCGCGTCTAACGAAAGCCTCGCATCCCCAAATCTTGATGTGGTCTAGTTTGGGTACTTTACCGGTCCACATCTCATGAGGAGTTTTGGCAACTTTCTTTGTAGGGACTAGATTAAGGATATGGGCGGCAGTCTCTAAGGCATACCCCCAGAATGAGAATGGTAGCGAAGCTCAACTCATCATGGAACGAATCATATCTAACAAGGTTCGATTACGCCTCTCAGCCACACCATTCAACTGTGGTGTCCTGGGAGGTGTCAATTGTGAGACTATCCCACATTCCCTTAGATAGTCAAGCAACTCTGAACTAAGATACTCACCACCACGATCGGATCGAAGCATCTTAATGTTCCTGCCCAATTGATTCTCGACTTCCTGTTTAAATTCCTTAAACCTTTCGAAAGTCTCCGACTTATGCTTGATCAAGTAGACATATCCATATCTACTGTAATCATCAGTAAAAGTCAAATAATAACGATTAGCATCCCTTGTGGCATGTTTGAATGGTCCACACACATCCGTGTGTACACGGTCCAACAAACCTTCACCCCTCTCACAAGAACCTGTGAAGGGTGACTTTGTCATCTTTCCAAGTAAGCATGATTTGCAACTATCATCTGACTTTAGGTCAAATAACTCCAAGACTCCATCCTTTTGGAGTTGGCCTATGCGTTTCTTGCTTATATGTCCAAGACGAAAATGCCATAATGATGCTTTATCCAAGTTATTATTATTAATAGAATCAATACACAAAACATTATTTCCTAAGTTATCTATAACAAATACAGCTTCATATACACCATCACAAGGTAATGCTTTAAAATAAAGAACATTATTAAAGAAAGTATCAATAGAACCAACTTTATTATTAAATGAAAAGGTAAACCCTTGTTTGTACAAAGCATGAAAGAAAATAATATTTCTTGCCATTCCTGGCGAATAACAACATTTGTTCAAATCTAAATTAAACCACTACTTAGCGATAAAGTATAAACTCCAATCTTGGTAACAGGTAAAGCTTTCCTATTCCCCATGATTAAGTTTATTCTTCCTTGCTCCACATTCTCACTTCTTCTTAGTCCCTGCAAGTCACAACAAATATGAATACCACAACCGGTATCAAGGACCCAAGATTTAGAATGGGGTGAGTTATTAGAAATGATAGTGTAAATACCTGCATGGTTGGGTTTAACTTTCCCATCCTTCACATCTTGCTAGTATTTTGGGCAGTTCCGCTTCGAATGTGATTTTTCATGGCAATAGAAGCATTCAACATCTTTTGGGTCAGAAGAAGGAGTGCTGAAACCTTTCTTGGTTCCACTTGAAGAAGAGCCATCAAGGGTCCGAGCCTTGGTACCCTTCGAAGAGCTCTTTCTTTTCTTCCCTCGACTTTTCCCGATTGCCAAAACCGGAGTAGAGCTTGGAGTAGGAGTGTTAACAACCGACTTCCCCTTAAGACCTGTTTCTGCGGTCTTGAGAAGTCCCTGAAGTTTGCTGAGTGTGACCTCTTCCTTATTCATGTGATATGTCATGCGGAATTGATCATAGCACGATGGTAAGGAGTGCAAAATGATATCTATTGCAAGCTCCTCAGGGAAGTTCACATTAAGCTTCAGCAAACGATCCACATACCTTTGCATTTTCTGCATGTGGCTCGTGACGGATTCCCCGTCCTTCATCATGGCTGTTATCATGGAGCAGATGATTTCATACCTCTCTTGTCGTGCACTTTGATGGTATCTTTCCATCAAATCCTGGTGCATTTCATAAGGGTAGAAATCCTCATAAGACTTTTGGAGTTCCGCTGTCATCGTGGCCATCATGATGCATGCCACTTTCGTAGCATCCCTTTCATGTGCCTGAAAGTCAGCGATCTCCTGAGGAGTTGTAGTGGTCTCATCAATCTCCTTAAGCTCCTTGTCAAGGACATATTCTTTGTCCTCGTAGCGGGTAATCATCCTGATGTTTCTGGTCCACTCATTGAAGTTGGATCCATCAAAGGTGACTTTCCCACACAAGTTCATAAGGGTAAAGGAGCTATTAGGGTTAGAGCCAGAAGCAGCATTGTTTGAAGACATCTGAAAGAGGTATGCCTTGGAAGAGGTATGCCGTAATCCAAGCTATAACATATTTGAAAGGTAGGTGAATGACGATTCACCAATTTCCACCACGAAAACCGAAATATTAGATATTAGGTTTTTGATTGGTTCTTAGAAATTCCTAGATTCTTTGAGATTCAATGAACTTTTCAAAGGCATGTTTCAATCTCGAGTGTGCCCTCCAAGTTTTGTGACTAGGATACCGAGGATCACAAAACGAGGTGTGAAGTAACCATGCAAATCACTTGGTACCCTTAAATTTTATCACTCAATCGATGTGCCGGTAAACCACACACGCTCCACCGATACTATAATAAACCTTAAGTCACCATTTACCTACCTTGTTAAGTCCAAGTTAGTGTGTCGGTTAACCACACACGCTCCACCAACGACTTACACAAAGTGTAAAGTGTAATTTCATGGATTAACACCTTATTCACATTTTTCCTAAAGTAACTATGATTGGGAATTTAATAAAACATTTAGTTATTTTATAATATTCATCATACTTTTAATGAGAATTTATAAGTCCTTGTCTTACCCGTTCGGCTAACGACCCTCCACCGGTGAAGCAAGCGGTGGGTGAGAGTGGACACCCATTAAGTTGCCATTTTATAGGCAACAACCTTATACCCACATTATAGACCGGTTTCGTGAATGAGGCGTACTAGCGGTAAGACGACTTTGTTCTTATACATATATATATATATATATATATATATATATATATATATATATATATATATATATATAATTATTAAATCATAATAATATAAGTATAAGGGTTGAATTTTAACTTTTCAATTCTAAGGGTTGGAACTAAAGTTTTTAACTTGACTTTACTTGTTCCAAAACTTGAGGGCAAGTTTTGTAAACTTTCAAAACTTTTCATTTCTTGTAACTTATGAGTTTATTAGAGTAATAAAATGAAGACTCTTCATTTTTCTAACTCTTGTGTTCTTTTAATGGTTTTTAACTCAAGTGACTTTTGGTTTTCCATAACTTGAGGACAAGTTATGGATACCATTAAAACACATTATGATCAAGAATTAAACTACCACATAGGTTACAAATAATTCCTATGATCATCTAAACATCATAAGATCAAGAACATGAACATAAGCACTTTCACGAATCAAAACTAAACTTAAAACTTTGTAATTTTGATAACTAGTTGTTGTAAATGAATTAGCAAGACATTACACCATCTAAAAAAGTTTTCAAGTACCAAAACAGTTTAGGGTAATGTTTCTAATCCATTTGTAGCAACTAAAGTCGAAAATCTGCACTCTGTCGACCCTAGTCGCCGAGTGCATTAACCTACTCGACGAGTAGGTTGAAGATACAAGTGAACTCGACATGTCCAGCAGTCAGACAGCAAGTTTTTCGACTTTCTTCAACTTTTTAGCACAAATAACAAACAAACAAGCCTAGGCTCTGATACCACTGATGGGTTTTGAGCATTCTAACACTTCCTAAGTGTACATGCAACCCTAATAACCTTGGATCTATGTTTGTCTAATTATCATGCAAAGTTGAATTTCCAAGGTTATATTCCTATCTAGCATACATGGGGAACAATTTTAGCTTGAATGAAAGATAGAATAACTTACCTTGTTGTTGCTTATGTTCCTTGAAACCTTGTGAGCCTAGCACCCCAAATGTGATGCCTCAAATGCTTCACACAACACCAAATGCTCTTGGAAAGACTTTTAAGAGAATACACACTACTTAAATCGGCCAAGCCCTCTAGTTTCTTATGTGTAACCGATTTTGTGGAGATTGGGACTCTTATATAGTGTTGACATATCTAGGGTTACACCATGTAAACCCTAATGTGTCATGACTCTTCATTTCCATGACCCATGGGTTTGTAACTCCCATGGAGCATCCATGGAGCATCCTATGGGTGGAACCCAACTTGATAATCCATGGAGCCTCTTAGCCCACTATACAAGATATGAATGATTTACATATTCAACCCATATATTTAATTAGTTATCCTTTGATCACTTAATTAATTCTAAATTAATTCTTGATCAAACTAATAAAATAATATTATTAATATATTAGAACTTATAATATAGTAATAATCTCCAAGTGTTATTTCTCTCATTTAGTCTATCCAATTGCATGGTGCCATGCAACCCAAATGGACCATGCCGGGTCGGGTCAAGTACTGACCCAAAATAGTTATGGACTTAGACACCTTATCCAACAGTAATCACGGTCATCCTCAAACATATATCCCTGATCGGAGCTGCGACCGCCTTGTGGCTTAGAGCATCGGTCACCACATTGGCCTTCCTCGGGTGGTACAGGATCTCACAATCATAATCCTTCACCAAATCCAACCAACGACGCTGCCTCATATTCAGGTTCAGCTGATTCATCAAACAACTCAGGCTCTTGTGCTCTGTGTAAATAGTACAACGAACCCCATAGAGTTAATGTCACCAAATCTTGAGCGAAAAAAACCACAACCCCCATCCCCAAATCATGCGTCGGATAATTCGCCTCATGAGGCTTCAACTGCCTCGAAGCTTATGCAATCACACGACCCTGATGTATCAGAACTGCACCCAAACCCATGACCTAAGCATCGCAAAAGACCACAAAATCATCGACACCCTTTATAGGGTCAGAATCGACTTAAAAGCTACCTGTTGCTTAGGCCCCCAATGAAATGTCACCGACTTCATGGTCAGTCGGCTCAATGGAACAAAAATCTTGGATAAATCCTAGATAAATCTCTGATAATAACGCACCAAACCAAGAAAACTCTGAATCTCAGATGGAGACCTCAGAAGCTCCCACTACATCACGACCGCGACCTTGGCTGGATCGACCGAAATACCCTTTTGATTGACAAGTTGTCCCAAGAATTGCACCTCGTGCATCCAAAATTCATACTTGGAGAATTTTGCAAAAAGTCTCTGCCTCCTAAAAGTCTCCGACACTTCCCTCTAGTGCTCCTCATGCTGCTCCCACATCATAGAATAAACCAAGATATCATCAATAAAGACTATCACAGACCAATCCATCATCGCTTTGCATCCGCGGTTCATGAGATCCATGAATGCGGCAGGAGCATTGATGAGCCCAAATGGCATCATCACGAACTCATAATGGCCATACTGAGTCCGAAAAGTTGTCTTCAACACATCCTCATCACTAAACCTCATTTGATGATAGTCCGATCGCAAATCAATCTTGGAAAACGTAGATGCACCATGAAGTTGGTCAAAGAGATCATCAATCCTTGGTAGTGGGTCACGATTCTTCACTGTTACCTTATTCAACTCCCGGTAGTCAATACATATCCGATGGGATCCGTCCTTCTTCTTCAGAAACAAAATCGGGGCTCCCCAAGGCGAACTACTCGGTCAAATGAATCCTTTTTCTAACAGATCCTATAGCTATGTAGACAACTCCTTCATATCGGGAGAAGCCAAACGATATGGTGCTTTAGCTTTCGGAGCTGCACTTGGAAGTAAATCAATCCTGAACTCCACCTTCCTTTTCGGAGGTACCCCAGGAAAATCCTCTGGGAACACATCCGAATACTCCTACACAATCAGCACATCATCCATGGTCGCCTTACCCTTATCCCGGGAATCTATGACATACGCAACAAAACCTGCACAACCTTGATGAAGGTAGTGTCTGGCCCTCGCTGTAGAACACATGACCAGCTCACGCTGCGGTCTCTCACCCTGAATCACCGACTCTCCCTCACTTGGGGTCCTAAAATGAACCAACTACTTCTCACAGTCGATCACTTCCCCATTAAGGCTTAACCAGTCCATGTCCACAATAACCTTGTTCCCGCGCAAAGGAATGGGAACCAAATCCACTGGATACTGCTCGTTGAACAACTAAAGAGTCAACCCTCGATGAACCCTTGCAACCCGAATAGACCTATCATCAGCAATCTCCACATCAAGAGGACAATCCAGCTCCCCTGGAGCTCCAGAAAATCTCTTGCTAGGCACAAGAGATAAAAACGACCGGGTAGCCCCTGAATCGAATAATACCAAGGCAGAGATACCATTCACGAGGAACGATCCTAAAATAAAACACATAAACATAAGCGAAAATTCAATATCAATAAAGAGATAATGAGAAGATACATACCAGTCACAACGTCAGGTGCTGCTCGCGCCTCCTCTACCATTAGCTAGAATGCCCTGCTCTTGGTTGCTGGCACATCTGCCCGGCCCTGAAGGCTGTCAGTAATCCTCAATGTCGCATGAGTGGTTGCTGAAAGCGGTCCTGCCGCAACCAAACTTGGACAATGGGCCTTCTTGTGGCTCCTCTGAGTACACTGAAAACAAATCAGATCATATACTGGAATGACGGGAGTGGTAGTAGTACAATCTCTGCTGATATGACCTTTCTGACCACACTTGAAGCAGCCAAAACCACCCACTCTGCATGTTCCCTCGTGCACCTTGTTGCACCTGCCACAACGGCTACGCCCATGCTGTCCTTTCGGCCTGGAATCAGGTACCTTAGGCCGCTTGCCCGAACCCTCAACACTCATAGTAGAATCTGGCTTTCTATTTCTCTCCATCTCCAAGTCAATCTCCCTATCTCTAGCCCTCACTATCATGTCTTCCAGTGCCTTACAGCTGGATCGGCTGACAAACTGCCGGATATCGCTCCTCAACATCTCGTGGTATCGGGCCTTCTTCATCTCCTCGTCCGCCACATACTGTAGAACCAGAAGTTCCCACTCCATGAACATAGTGGTGATCTCAGTCACCGTCTCGTTAGTCTGACGGAGATACTGAAACTCTCGTGCCAGCTACTGCACCTCGATCACTGGTGCAAACTCGGCTGGGAACCTAGTCGAGAAATCACTCCAGGTCAACGAATCAATAACATCATCTCCTACAGCATGCCCTACCTCCTCCCACCAATCACGAGCCCTGTCCTTCAGGCGTCAGGAAGCCAATCTGACTTTGTCCCCCTCAGGATAATGACTGGTACATAAGGCGTTGGCAACATCTGCCAACCACCTGATACTCGTAATGGGGTCCCTAGCCCCATGATAATCTGGCGCTCCACATGCCCGAAACTCCCTAAAAGTCAGAGAGCACGTCCTAATCAAAGCCACAATCTCAGTGTGAAAAGAGCTTAATCTCTCATCCATAATCTCCATAATACCCTCCTTGACTGTGCAAAAGATCATAGGAGTCTGATCAAGGATGCTGCACGTAATCTCATATGAGATGTACTCTCTCGTCTTGTCATCAAGCTACTTGGCTCCAGAACTTGAGCTTGAACCCACCCTCCCCTACACCAAAACTGCCCACTGACCTGCCTCACAATACCACCATACTGAAAATAAACCGTAAAGCTATTAGAATAAACATCAATGTGCATATCAGGGAAATCATAACTACACAAGCTCACTAGCTTCATTACAACCCTCCTTGAATCGAGTACGGTTCCTCTGCTTCCAGTAGTACGACCCATACTACCTTCCATATCTACCCATAGTTTCCTCAAGAAGTGCCTTCACTTAGTAAGCTTACTCTATAAACAACAGATCCTTGCAGCTAGGGATCTTAGCACCAAATCTCATCCTAGGCTTTCCTAGGTCAAACTCCACACTACTATCCGCCATCAGCTGCAGAAGGAACTCATGCTAACCTTCTTTAACTAGCTCACCAATACAATTAAATATTACAAAGACTAGATAATTCTTCGAATGAGAGGTCCCTTCCTACAATGGCTGGACTCAAACAAGAGCTGCGCAATAGAGCTAAACCTACCTTCTGAATTTATTTAGTTTTCATAATATGTAACTTAGCATATTAGCTTACTAACTAGCTGAGTTTAGCAAGAACCCCTAAAAGCACAAAGCAAGCAGCATTCGAGCATCAAGTAAACAAAATTGAGCATAACCTAATCAGACTATCATATCGCTAACTGATCAGTACTAGCATGCAAATCTATAAGCTCATATAACAGGAATACAAAGGCATCTCTCTTAGAATCTTAGCCCTAATCTAGCATGCATTTCACAATTCATAGTTCATATATATATATATATATATATATATATATATATATATATATATATATATATATATATATATATAAACATGCATGGGTATTTTGGGATAACATACTTGAGCTCGGCTAATTGCATACACCATACCCTTTTCTCTTTTATAAATCCTTTTATAAAAATTTTTTCTTTTGAAAATTTCTACCAACTCCTTAGTTTGAGTTCAGACACATCCGAAAGTGTACCCGAATCCCTCAAACGAAGGCTCTGATACTAACTTGTAACACTCAAAAATATGGTCCCAAAAATTTTGTTTTTAATAATAGATAAAATAGTGATTCTGATAACATCCAATCATTTCAAATAAAAACCAATGGTGTGTGCGATGTAGTCATCCCGAGCTCTTCCCTCTAAATCCAAAAGTACCTGAAACATAAATTGAAAGCTGTAAGCACACATCTTAGTGAGTTCCCTAAAATACCACATACCAAACATAGAGTAAACAAATAGTGGGCCCCACCCGATCATCGAGTTGAGCTCGGAAAGCATATAAACACATACACATGTAATATACACAACATACAATTAGTCATCGGGCTTCACCCGATATCGAACCTTAGTCCCAAAGCATATAAACACAGGTGCATGCAAGAGTCGCAAAGAAAGTGTAACAAGCCGAAATTGTTCATCGCCGAAAACCCGTTCTACCCGAATAACTCGTTGGAAATCGAAATGTCCCGATATCGTTTTTGGGCTTAGTTAACTAAAATTATATGTTTATTATCATTCAACGAGGGTCCAAATCATTTAGGAACTCATGAATTTAGCCCAAAACATTTATTTCTTAAGTTTTAGAAATATCCTCGTCGGGTGACGAAAACTCAATCGGGTGCGACCCAAAGCATCGTTTAAGGCCGGTATCGGGTAGAATTCCACCGTGTCCAAGTTTTAGGGACTATATAAACATGTTTAAACACTCATTTGAAGCTTTTTCCTTCTCTCTCTACTCTCTTTCTAACCTCTCTCCAAAATCCAAGGATTAAGTGTCCAAAACTCAAATTTAAGGCTTCAAATCCTTAAGGTACCTTCCTAGCCTTAGTCTATAGCATGTTTAGCTTCCAAATTAGACACTTAATCATGAATTTGGACAATATATGCGAGTTTACGGCCAAGGAGGCTTCTTAGGCCGTAAACTCCATTTTAGAGAGTTTTTAGCCCTTAAACTCCTTCCTTGACTCATTTGGACTTTAGATATGGCTAAGGGACTTCAAGATATGGACTTAGAACATGTAAATCTATGATTTTGAGGACTTTGAAGGAGTTTACGGCCAAGGCATAAGCTTAGGCCGTAAACTCATGAAAATGGTGTTTTTCATGCCTTTAAACCCTTCCAAATCACCTCTATGGCTTAGATATGAATTATAGGACCTTGGTATTAGCATTTGGACACTTGAAACATGATTTTTGAGGGATTTAGATGAGTTTACGGCCAAGGCATATGCTTGGGCCGTAAACTCCCCAAAACTTGAGATAAATCCAATTCTAAGGTGTTAGAAAGCCATCCAACACCACCAAAAGCCTTGGAATAAATCAAGGGACCAACCAAAAATACTTTAAATGCCTTAAGCACATCTTTTGTGGTGTTTCTAAGAGTTTACGGCCAAGACCTGTTCTTGGGCCGTAAACTCCAAAATTTTTGGTGTTAGAATGCAAACTAAACACCCCTACAGCCTTTAGATGAATTTTAGAAGCCATTCTATGCTAGTTTCATGCCTTGAAACACATTGTAGCTTGACATATTAGAGTTTACGGCAATGAAGGGGGTTTCATGGGCCGTAAACTCCACAAATCCCTCATATGTCACTTGCAAACTCATTTCTAGGCTTGTGGGAATTTTTAGAATCACATGTGATTGGTTTTAACAACATTTAGCATCATTTTCATAAAGATTAAGGAGTTTATGGCCAGGAGCCTATGCTAGGCTGTAAACTCCCATAAATTAATCATTTTAGTGATTTTAATCCATTTCATGCATTTAGAACAAAGCCTAGAATCATTTCCCATGTCCATGTAAGCCATTTAAGCCATTTAAGCACCCAAAACCACACCCACATGAGTTTACGGCCGTAAACTCATGTATGTGTGTGTTTTGTGGTTGTAAACTCATTTAAAAGTTTACTCATGGGGAGTAAACTCAAGTCCCAAATCCCTAGTGTCATTTCTCATCCCTAAATGCCACCCGGGTCCCTCCAAACACTCGTATCAGAGTATTTTTGCGACTAGAAGCAATTGTCCCTATCCAACAATCAATCTAAGTCCTAATTAGATACAAATGTGTATCTTTACATTATAATTAGGAACCTCGTGTATTTACAAGCCCCGGATCAACTCTTAGCATTCAAACCGTCCTACTTCTCGTCCGGTGAGTTCATACCCCTACGCCTTTTTCACTGTTTTTATCTGTTTTCAGGGGGGGAATACAAGCAAACCAAAACTGTTTTCAAATCATAACATTTATGTGTTTCAAATAATATCTGGCAAACTTATAAACTCTTATACTCCTTATGTATTATGTTGAGCATAAGGAATGATTTATCAATTACAACTAAATGGATTTTAGTTAAGAAAATAATCAAACTAATCAAATTATTATGGGAATAATTTGGGGTTCTATGTTTCTCTTTTTATCATGTACTGATATCTGTATTAAGTTATTAGATAAACTATGTCTGATTTAGTTTATCTCTATATCATTCAAATGTTTTGCCAGATAGTCTCATTGTATATATCTATTTTTCACTGTATCATGTCTTGAAATCTTTGTATGTTGGTGTTGTATGAGAATTCTGTGAATAGTTTAATACTAGCTTGTGAGATAGTCACTACCCTTTATGGATGATCAAGTAAATCCTCTCCGGAAGTGTAACCAGAGTCTCCTGGAGGGAGAGCGAAGAGTTTGTGAATAGATCTATTCAGGACTGACAATCCCACACCTTAACTGCTAGCTACAGTTAGGCGGGCACGCCTGGGGTGACAAATTCTCTATATCATTCGACGTCTGACTAACGTCAAGGAGGTCTCATTGTCGTATCAGTATGGTTACCCGACTCACAATACGTATTAATATAAACTTATTCACAGCTAGGATTTGTTTAGAATCTATATCTTGTTCGGGATGGTAATCCCATGGTTTTGTATCTATATCTCGTTCGGGATGGTATTCCCATGGTTTTTAGGTCTATATCTCGTTCGGGATGATAATCCCATGATCTTGTGTCTATATTTCGTTCGGGATGGCAATCCCATGGTTTTGAAACGAAATCTTATACGGGATGATAATCCCATGATTTTATCAATCTATCATATATCTAGTTTCGGGATAGTGATCCCATGGTTTATCGAGCTATCTTATATCTACTTTCGGGATAGTAATCCCATGGTTTTTATCGAATTATCTTATAACTGGTTTGGGATGTAGTCCCAAGGTTTTCAAAATACTTTCTATTTACAGTTCATCTAAATTATAGTTTTGTGTATTAAACTATACTATGTGTTATCAAATCAATCTTACAATTAGGAAAATATGGGATTTTCCTGGGGTTAACTTATATCTGTAACAGAACTGTAATGAAAGATAACTTAACTACTATTTCTTGGATATCAAATCTTTTCAGAAAACTAAAGGAAACCGATACATTTTCACAAAACAAAACCGCTTATGAACTCACCAGCTTTATGCTGATTTTCAAACTGCTTGTATTCTCAGGTCCAAGTTAGACAGGTACCCGACAATATCTTTTGGTGAAGACGGAGTGCTCCGAAGACTCGTCTCTTTTGTTCATATGATATATGTATAAATTTGTGCAATTTACTTTTGAACCAAATGTAAACTTTCATATATATATATATATATATATATATATATATATATATATATATATATATATATATATATATATATATATATATATATATGTAATGTAATGGTTGTTTACTGTGATTACTATGTACATTGGATTTGATACACAACATGGAGTCAACCCGGGGAACGTTTCCGCCTTTGGTTTTCGAGGTGTGACAGAAAGCTAGCATTCTATACGCATAACATAAACATGGGCCTGCATTGGTGCTTTGGACCCGCTAAACCCCAGAAAATAAGCTCTACTCAACCCCTAAACAGAAACAGTCCCTTAGATACCAATAATTATTTCAAAATCCATTATAGGTCAAACTGATGGGTTTTATACAAAAGAAAAATCCTATGTGCTCATGCAAAACCCTAAATGCTTTGATCTAGGTTTCTCTACTGTACATGCAATTCATCCAAGACTGAAAACCCTAATCTAGCATACATAGAAATCGAAATCTATATCAAACTAGTTTAAATAGTACCTTTCAATGGTTGCAAGAATCCTTTGATCTTCAAGAAGCTTAGTGTCACAAGTGTAACACCTCTAATGGCTCACAAACACCACAAGATAGAGAATGATGTAGAGAAGAGAGGATGAGAGGCAAAAATCGGCTCTAGGGTTCCAAGGGATCAAGTGGCCAATTTTCTAAGCCCTAGGGGTCCTTATATAGTTGAGTTTCTAGGGTTTCAGTCAAAAACCTAATTGGATGACTTAGGTCCTAAGTAATCTGAGAACCTTCTGGAATAAGGCCTCTATGGCCGAAATTAAGATGGATCCTTTTAGTTTCATTTATGCCCTAATCCTTATGGATTCTTAGCGCAATACTCCCCTTTATTTTTTTAATGTCTTTTAGCCACATAATTAATTCTTAATTAATTCTTGTCTAATATTAATTAAAGTATATGAAACACAAAGCATCAATACAATAGAAACCAATCATGGCTCTGATACCACTAATGGGTTTTATACAAAAGAATAATTCTATGTGCTCATGCAAAACCCTAAATGCTTGGATCTTGGTTTCTCTATTGTACATGCAATTCATCCATGACTTAAAACCCTAATCTAGCATACATAGAAAATGAAATCTATATCTAACTAGTTTAGATAGTACCTTCAATGGTTGCAAGAATCCTTTGATATTCAAGAAGCTTAGTGTCACAAGTGTAACACCTCTAATGGCTCACAAACACCACAAGCAATAGAATGATGTAGAGAAGAGAGGATGAGAGGCGAAAATCGGCTCTAGGGTTCCTAGGGATCAAGTGGCCAATTTTCTAAGCCCTAGGGGTCCTTATATACTTGAGCTTATAGGGTTTCAGTCAAAACCCTAACATGATGTATTAGGCCCTAAGTAATATGAGAATATTCTGGAATAATGCCTCTATGGCCGAAATTAAGATGGACTCCTCTTAATTTTGTCCATTCCCTAATCCTTATGGATTCTTAGCCCAATATCCAACTATCACACAATTGATAGTTCTAGTCCCCTTTATTTAATTAATGTCATTTAGCCAGAGAATTAAATCTTAATTAATTATTGTCTAATATTAATTAAACTATATGATTTCTCTTTTAATATATTATTCATATAATATATTAATAAACCATACTAACCTCTCTCTTCATAAATCATCCTATCAAGTTGCTTTGGTGAAGGCAACCCAAAAGGACCATGCACAATCGGGTCAAGTACGTACCAAATACAGTTACAGGCTTAGACACTAATCCAACAGTCTCCCACTTGGATATGTTTAGTAACTATAGTGCAAGTACAATCCAATTAGCAATCGTAGCTCTAAAAGACGCTGTCGAACTCTGATCTTATCAGTAACCTATCCTTTACTTAAGGGATCGTATAGTCCTCCGTTCTAGATATCGCGTCGGAACATAGTCATACTTATTGTCCAACAGCTTGTTTCTCGATCTCTGATTTATCTGACATTGAACTTAATTGAACACATCAATTCAGTCCTGACCGGGCCTGACACATAAGTCAAACCAAATCATCGAGGATCCCTGATATCGCTTTTACCCTCTTAGGATAAAAGGAACAGATAAACTTCGACTTATATGCATTTACCATTCGCTCATCAAATCATACACAACAATGCGTTTTATAACATCAAGTTATAGATGCGTTTACGCATTATCAATGCACAACCAAGTTGCAAATAACAAACCATATATCTAGGTTTTAAGACCATATGATATTATCGTCTTGCAATCACTCGAGATAAATTCCATGAAGTCATACTAGCAAGCGCGGGTCTAATCCAATGCTCAAATAAAATTCATAAGCACTCATGAACGTTGCAACAAACTTTTGCTATGTCTAATACACTTTAGACAATCTACAAACCAATTCATGACAATATTCTTTCATACCTACTCCCAAAGTACGAGTGACTGTGGAACGTTCGAATAATCTTATTATTCAGGAAGTCAAAACATGCAAAGTGAAACAATAGTTAAATAATTAACAAAATGCAATAACTTTACTTATAAATAATACTCCTTTATTTAATCATCAACAATCAATTGCATTTATCTATTACACATTTCAAAGCTATCTAATCTAAACTAATATCGTCCTTCAGCCCGATGCTCCTAGCATGCTGCAAGTGCTTAACCCTACTCAGTCCCTTCGTAAAGGGGTCTGTTGGGCTATCCTCTGACGATACCCTCTTCACTACAAGGAGTCCCTCTTCCACCCGATGTCGAATAAAATGATATTTCCTATCGATATGTCAACATCTACCATGAACCCTCGGTTCCTTGGTCAAGAAAACCGCTCCTTCATTATCACAGAAAATCTCCATATGCTCCTTTATAGCTGGAACAACTCCAAGGTCTCCGACGAAGTTCTTCAGCCATATTGCCTCCTTTGATGCTTCGCTTGCCGATATGTACTCTGATCGCACGTTGAATCAACTATGGTCTACTGCATGGAACTTTGCCAAGCCACTCCTCTTCCATTCAGGGTAAAGACCCAGCCCGATTCAGAATGATAGTTGTCTCAGTCAGTCTGAAAACTGGCATCACTATACTCTCACACCTTTAAGTTATCACTCCCAACAACGACTAGAAACCATTCCTTGGTCCTCCGAAGGTACTTAAGAATATTCTTGACAGTGGTCCAATGTGCTTTTCCAGGGTTCCCTTGATATTTGTTGACCATGCTCAAAGCGAAGGCCACATCAGGGCGAGTACATGTCATTGCATACACGATCGAGCCAACGGCGGAAGCGTAAGGTACTCGGCTCATCTCTGCTATCTCGACTTCCGTACTCGGGCTTTGAGTCTTACTCAACTTGGCATTACTTTGCATTGGTAAATCCCCTTTCTTTGAATTCTCCATACTAAAACGTTTTAGTACGTTGTCCAAGTAAGTATTCTGACTAAGTCCTATTAGTCTTTTACTCTTGTTTCTCACTATCCTTATTCCCAAAATATAGGCAGCCTCTCTGAGGTCCTTCATAGCGAAACACTTCCCAAGCCAGGACTTGACTTCTTGCAACACCGGGATGTCGTTTCCTATGAGTAGTATGGCATCGTCATACAATATGAGGAAACTTACTATACTCCCACTGGCTTTGACATATACACATGATTCATCCTCGCTTCGCAGAAAACCAAACTCTTTGACTTTCTCATCAAAACAACGATTCCATCAGCGAGATGCTTGTTTTAGTCCATAAATGGACTTCTCAAGCTTACACACTCTATTGGGGTGCTTCGCATTGATAAAACCCTCTTGCTGATATATGTAAACATCCTCAACCATCTTTCCGTTAAGGAAAGATGTTTTTGACATCCATCTGCCATATTTCATAATCATGAAATACAGTAATGGCTCACATCACCCTAATAGACTTTATCTTAGCAACTGGTGATAAGGTCTTATCACAGTCAACTCTGGGAGTTTGTGTAAAGCCCTTCGCAACCAATTGCGCCTTATATGTGTGCACCTTCCCATCCATGTCGGTATTCTTCTTGAAGATCCATTTGCACCCGACCGTTTTAAGACCTGACACATTGTCAACCAAATTACGAGCTTGGTTGTCATACATGGACTGAATCTCGCTGTCCATAGCCCCTTTCCATTTCACAGACTCTGGGCCAGCCATCGCTTCCTTGTAGCAATTAGGTTCATACAAATATATTAGTGTAATATTACTAATAAACGTATCACGCTCACTTGTTATATGAAAACCATACAACACAGGCGGAACACTAATTCTACTGGGACGTCTAAGAGGTAGGGATTCGTCAATCGGTTCAACCGGAGTTTCCTCCTCGGGTTGACCGCCAACTTTAAAGGTTCCTTCTGATGGGTTTTAGCCATAAGAACTTTCCTATGTGCGCATGCAAAACCCTAATGCTTGGATCTAGGCTTTCTAATAAACATGCATTGAATCCAAGTCTTCTAATGACTAATTAGGTTAAATAACAACATTGAAACAGATCTAGAATCATACCTTTGAGTTCCTTGTTGATCTTGAGGTCTTGGAGCTTCTAGAGTCACAAGTGTCACTCCTCTAATGACTTACAAACACCAATAGCAACAAGAATGATTTAGGAGAGAGGAGAGGGGAGGAATTCGACCATAGGTTCCTTGCTTTAGGTCAAGTGTCGAATTCCATCAGCCATAGGGTCTATTTATACTTGTAGACTCCTTAAGGGTTACAACCTAAACCCTAATTGGATAATCTTCTCTTAAGGCTATCCAAATCCATTCCTAAGATAATCATATGGACGATTTTAGCTATCCTAAACCTCTTAGAATTCGTCCATACCATATCCAAATGGATTTACAGTCTAAAGCTTAACTATCAAACAATTGACAGTTTATACCCCTTTATTTAATTAATCTCTTAAAGTCACCAAATTAATTCTAATTAATTCTATGACTTATATTAATCAAATAACAATATATTATTCATTATATTATTCACATAATATATTAATAATATTTACTCTCTCTTAATAAATCATCCTATCAAGTTGCTATGGTGAAGGCAACCCAAAAGGACCATGCACAACCGGATCAAATACTTGCCTAATATAGTTGCAGCCTTAGACACTATTCCAACTGTCTCCCACTTGGATAAGTCTAGTAACTATACAAGTACAATTCGGTTTGCAATCATAGCTCTCAAAGACGCTGTCAATTCTGATCTAATCAATCTTGTCCTTTAGATAAGGGAACGTACAATCCTCTGTTAGATATCATGCTGACAATCCTATGGAATGGTTAGTCATGCATTTAGGTTTCTCGATCTCTGATTTATTTGACATAGAACTTAATCGAACACATCAATTCAGTTCTGACCGGGCCCGGCACATAAGTCAAATCAAATCATCGAGCGGCCGAGATATCGCTTTTACCTTCTTAGATAAAAGTTACAGATAAACTTCGACTTATATGCATTTACTTATTCATTAACCAACTATACACAACAATACGTTTTATAACACCAAGTTACTGATGCGTTTTCGTATTATCAATGTACAATCAATTAACAAATAATAAACCATATATCTAGGTTTTAAGACTATATGATATTATCGTCTTGCGATCACTTTTTATATTGTATTCCATAAGGTGATTCCAGCAAGCGCGGGTTTATTCCAATGCTCAAAACTAGTTCATAAGCACTCATGAACGTTGCAGCAATCCTTTGCTATGTCTAACACCACTTAGACACTCTACACACCAATTCATGACAATCTTCTTTCATATCTACTCCCAACATATGAACGATTGTGGACCATTTGAATAATTCGATTATTCCTAATAAACTCAATTATTCTAGAAGTCAAAACATGCAAAGTGAAACAATAGCTAAACAATTAACATAAGATAGTATCATTACTCATAAATAAAACTCCTTTATTTAATCATCAAATGTCAATTACATTTATCTATTACACGTTTCTAATACTATCTAATCTATGCTAATATCATCCTTCAGCCCAATACTCCTAGCATGCTGCAAGTGCTTAACCCTACTCAGCCCCTTCGTAAGCGGATCTGCTGGGTTATCTTCTGATGATATCCTCTTCACTACGAGTTGTCCTTCTTCTACACGATGTCTGATGAAGTGATATTTTCTGTCGATATGTCTTGATCTACCATGATCCCTCGGTTCCTTGGTTAAGGCAACCGCACCTTCGTTATCACAGAAAATCTCCATAGGCTCCTTTATGGCAGGTAAGACTCCAAGATCACCGATGAAGTTCTTTAGCCATATTGCCTCCTTCGACGCTTCGCTCGCTGCAATGTACTCTGATTCGCACGTTGAATCAGCTACGGTCTCTTGCTTGGAACTCTTCCAGGTCACTGCTCCTCCATTTAGGGTAAAGACCCAGCCCGACTGCGAACGGTAGTTGTCCCTGTCGGTCTGAAAACTGGCGTCACTATACCCTCGCACCTTCAAGTCATCACTCCCTCCGAGGACTAAGAACCATTCCTTTGTCCTCCGAAGGTACTTAAGGATATTCTTCACCGCAATCCAATGTGCTTTGCCAGGATTCCCTTGATATCTGCTAACCATGCTCAAAGCGAAGGCTACATCAGGGCGAGTACAAGTTATAGCGTACATGATTGAGCCAACTGCGGAAGCGTATGGTACTCGGCTCATTTCTGCTATTTCAGCTTCGGTACTCGGACTTTGAGTCTTACTCAATTTGGCATTACTTTGTATCGGTAGTTCTCCCTTCTTTGAGTTTTCCATACTAAAGCGTTTTAGTACTTTCTCTAAGTAAGTATTCTGACTAAGTCCAATTAGTCTCTTACTTCTTTCTCTTACTATCCTTATTCCCAAAATGTAAGAAGCTTCTCCGAGGTCCTTCATAGCGAAGCACTTCCCGAGCCAGGACTTAACTTCCTGCAGAGTCGGGATGTCGTTTCCTATGAGCAATATGTCATCGACATATAGGACGAGAAAGCCTACTATACTCCCACTGGCTTTGACATATACACAAGATTCGTCTTCGCTTCGTACAAATCCAAACTCTTTGACTTTCTCATCGAAGCAAAGATTCCATCTGCGAGACGCTTGCTTAAGTCCATAAATGGACTTCTCAAGCTTACACACTCTATCCGGATGCTTCATATCCACAAACCCCTCTGGCTGAGCCATGTAAACATCCTCAGCCAACTTTCCATTAAGGAAAGCGGTCTTGACATCCATTTGCCAAATCTCATAATCATGAAATGCGGCAATAGCTAGCATCACTCTAATAGATTTAATCTTCGCAACTGGTGAGAAGGTCTCATCATAGTCAACTCCGGGTGTTTGAGTAAAGCCCTTCGCAACCAATCGCGCTTTATATGTGTGCACGTTTCCATCCACGTCGGTCTTCTTCTTGAAGATCCATTTGCACCCAACGGTCTTACGTCCGGGCACATAATCAACCAAATTCCAAACTTGGTTATCATACATGGATTGGATCTCGCTATCCATTGCCTCTTTCCATTTTGCAGACTCCGGGCCTGCCATGGCTTCCTTATAGCTATTAGGTTCATCAAGGTTTACTAGTGTACCATCACTAATATACGTGTCCCCTTCGGTAGTAATATGAAAACCATAAAACTGGGGTAGAACTCTAACTCTATCGGAACGTCTAAGAGGTAAGGATTCGTCAATCGGTTCAACCGGAGTTTCCTCCTCGGGTTGAGTGCCAGCGGTAGAGGTTCCTTCATCTATCGACTCTTGAATCTCTTCAAGCTCGATTTGCCTCCCACTGTCTCCTTGGCTTATGAGTTCTCGCTCTCGGAAAACTCCTCTGCTCGCAACAAAGACAACATTGTCCTTTGGTCTATAGAAGAGATATCCAAAGGATGTCTGCGGGTAGCCGATGAAAATACATCGCTCACTTCGAGGTTCAAGCTTGTCATGAGTATCTCGTCTTACGAAAGCCTCGCAACCCCAAACCTTGATATATGCCAACGAGGGAGCTTTCCCTGTCCACATCTCATGAGGTGTTTTGGCAACCTTCTTAGTAGGGACTCGGTTAAGGATATGGGCGACAGTCTCTAAGGCATACCCCCAAAAAGAGATTGGTAGCAAAGCACGACTCATCATGGAGCGAACCATATCCAATAAGGTTCGATTACGCTTTTCTGCCACACCATTCAACTGCGGTGTCCTAGGAGGCGTCAATTGTGAAACTATTCCACACTCCTTGAGATAATCGTGGAATTCAAGACTTAGGTACTCTCCTCCTCGATCGGATCGAAGCATCTTGATTTTCCTGCCCAATTGATTCTCCATTTCATTCTTGAACTCTTTGAACTTTTCAAAGGTGTCTGACTTTTGCTTGATTAAGTAGATATACCCATATCTACTATAGTCATCGGTAAAAGTCACATAGAAGCGGTTCCCATCCTTCGTGGTTGATCTAAACGGTCCACACACATCGGTATGTATTAGGTCCAATAGACCCTCGCCCCTTTCACATGTACTCGTGAAGGGCGACTTAGTCATCTTTCCAAGCAAACAAGACTCGCATGTGTCATCTTCCTTAAGGTCAAATGACTCCAACACTCCATCCTTTTGGAGTTGGGCTATGCGTTTCTTGTTGACATGTCCAAGACGACAATGCCACAAGGATGCTTTATCCATACTAGTGGAAGAATCAATATTCAAGACATCATTTCCTAAGTTATCAACAATCATAACGGTTTCATACATTCCATTACATGGTATAGCTTCAAAGTAAAAGACACCATTTAGATAAGCCAAAATAGAACCATTCTCATTATTAAAAGAAAATCTAAATCCTTGTCTATATAAACCATGAAATGAAATGATGTTTCTTGCCATTTCTGGCGAATAGCAACAATTGTTCAAATCTAAAACTAAACTATTCCTAAGCACTAAGGAATACACTCCAATCTTGGTCACAGGCGACGATCTTCTGTTCCCCATGATTAGATTGATCCTTCCTTGCTCCACATCCCTACTTCTTCTTAGTCCCTGCACATTAGAACAAATGTGATAACCACAACCAATATCAAGAACCCAAGAAATAGCATGATTAGAATCGTTAGATTTGATTGTATATATACCTGCGAAAGATGGCTTGATCTTTCCTTCTTTGATTGCTTGCAGGTAATCCGGGCAGCTTCTCTTCCAATGTCCTATCTTGTGGCAGTGGTGGCACTCTGCCTCCTTCGGGTTAGAGCAGGGCTTGGCGGGATCAACTTTGGTCCCACTAGAAGAGGCACCATCTCGGGCTTTCACCTTGCGATAGTTCTTCGATGAAGATTTTCTCTTCTTTCCCTTCCCTTGTCCAATAGCCAATACAGGAGCAGCGGGCAGATTGGGAGTGGGTGCAACAGACTTGTCCTTGAAGTTGCTCTCAGCAACCCTCAAGAGACCTTGGAGCTTGCTTAGGGTGACCTCTTCTTTGTTCATGTGGTAGGTCATCCTAAATTGGTTGTACATCGGAGGCAAAGAGTGAAGCACCATGTCGATCGCCAAGTCTTCACCGAAGTCAACATTTAACTTGCGAAGGCGGTCGACATACCTTTGCATCTTTTGCAAGTGCACGGTAAGAGATTCTCCATGACCCATCTTCGCGGAAATCATGTTAGTGAAAATCTCGTACCTCTCTTGTCTCGCGTTTTGGTGGTACCGCTCCAATAAGTCTTGATGCATCTCGTACGGGTACATGTCCTCGTAGGACTTTTGGAATTCGGAGTTCATGGTGGCAATCATGATGCAATGTACCTTCGTTGCATCTCGCTCATGAGTTTCAAAGGCGGTGATTTCGGCGGGAGTAGCAATTTCGGGGTTGATTTTCTCGAGCTTCTCATCGAGGACATACTCCTTATCCTCATAGCGAGCAATGGTGCGAATGTATCTTATCCATTCGCTAAAGTTCGTTCCATCGAAGGTGACCTTCGGCAAAGGCTCATCAACGTGAAAGAACTAGCAGCAGCATTGTTTGCGTTCGACATCTACAATAAGAAAAGGACAAAGATAGATTAGAATAAGAATCCCTAATTATCACCCAATAAGAAAATTAGGGCTAGGATCCAACAATAACATTTACATATTAGAAAAGGGATGCCGTAATCTAACATGCAAATAAATTGAAGGTAAGTGAATGACGATTCACTAATTCTCCATCACAAAAAAACTAAACTATTAGTCCTAAGTGTTTTTGAGAATTCCTAGGTTCGGATGAGATTCATTGAAACTATTCAATGGCATGTTTAAATCTCGATATGCCCCTCTCGTTTGTGACTGGGATGCCGAGGATCACAAAGCGGGTGTGAATTACCATGGAAATTCACATGGTGCCTTCATTGTAACAATCACCTATTCGATGTGCCGGTAAACCACACACGCTCCATCGAACTATGATAAACAATGAATCACCCTTTGCCACCTTCGCTTAGAACCAATTAGTGTGCCGGTAAACCACACACGCTCCACTAACATCTCAGCAAGGTGCAAAGCGTAATTTCATGGGATTGCATCAATTCACTTTTCCTAAAGTAACTAGGATTGTGAAATTTTAAAAATATGTGTAGTTAATTTATATTTCTTATTATACTTTTAATGAGAGAATGAGGTTGCCCTATCCTACCCGTTCGGCTAACGACCCTCCACCAATCAAGCAAGCGGTGGGTGTGAGTGTACACCCATTAAGCGCCATTTTATAGGCCGCAACCTTATACCCACCTTATAGATCAGCTTCGTGAATGAGGCCTACTAACGGTAAGACTAGCATTTAGTTATACATATATATATTATTCTAGTAATATCATATTTGTATAGTGTTGTATTTTAAAACTTTTAAAATCTAGGGTTTGAAATTTAAGTTGTCTAAATTAAAGCTTTTAATCTCAAAAGTAAATTTCAAAACATGAGGGTAGGTTTTAAACATTTAAAACATGGAGGATCAAATAACAAATAATTCCAATTAACAATTAATATCCTAATTATCTATATTTGATTTATTCAAGATTTCTTTGAAAGATAATCACCAAAATAGTTAAATAATTAATTAATTATCTTATAAGGAAATTAAATATTTAATTAGTTGATAAATATCTTTTTCTAGATCAAGATAATAGTCATATATATCATAAAATCGGATTTAGGTTGATCTATTATGATTAAGGTAAGTTTCCATAAGATAAACACAAAGAAATCCCGAATCTGGACATTCCTGACGCCTGGACTCGCCGAGTGCACAAGGGGACTCGCCGAGTCAGGCCTACTCACCGAGTCCACCTTGGGACTCGCCGAGTCAGTGACACAGAAACCAAAAAATCGAATTTTGCAGGTTTGTTTCAGTTAATCAAGCAACAATTTAAAGAAAACCAAGCTAGGCTCTGATACCACTGATGGGTTTTAGCCATAAGAACTTTCCTATGTGCGCATGCAAAACCCTAATGCTTGGATCTAGGCTTTCTAATAAACATGCATTGAATCCAAGTCTTCTAATGACTAATTAGGTTAAATAACAACATTGAAACAGATCTAGAATCATACCTTTGAGTTCCTTGTTGATCTTGAGGTCTTGGAGCTTCTAGAGTCACAAGTGTCACTCCTCTAATGGCTTACAAACACCAATAGCAACAAGAATGATTTAGGAGAGAGGAGAGGGGAGGAATTCGACCAGAGGTTCCTTGCTTTAGGTCAAGTGTCGAATTCCATCAGCCATAGGGTCTATTTATACTTGTAGACTCCTTAAGGGTTACAACCTAAACCCTAATTGGATAATCTTCTCTTAAGGCTATCCAAATCCATTCCTAAGATAATCATATGGACGATTTTAGCTATCCTAAACCTCAAAGAATTCGTCCATACCATATCCAAATGGATTTACAGTCTAAAGCTTAACTATCAAACAATTGACAGTTTATACCCCTTTATTTAATTAATCTCTTTAAGTCACCAAATTAATTCTAATTAATTCTATGACTTATATTAATCAAATAACAATATATTATTCATTATATTATTCACATAATATATTAATAATATTTACTCTCTCTTAATAAATCATCCTATCAAGTTGCTATGGTGAAGGCAACCCAAAAGGACCATGCACAACCGGATCAAATACTTCCCTAATATAGTTGCAGCCTTAGACACTATTCTAACACCTTCATCGCTCGACTCTTGAAGTTCTTTAAGATTGACTTGCCTCCTATTGTCCCCTTGTCTTATGAGTTCTCTCTCTCTGAAAACCCATCTTCTTGCAACGAAGATGACATTGTCACTCGGTCTATAGAAGAGATATCCAAAGAACTTCTGCGGGTAGCCGATGAAAATCCACCACTCACTACGAGGTTTGAGCTTGTCGTGAGTCTCTCGTCTTATGAAAGCCTCGCAACCCCAAACCTTGATATGTGCAAGAGAGGGAGCTTTCCCTGCCCACATCTCGTGAGGTGTTTTGGCAACTTTCTTTGTAGGGACTAAGTTAAGGATATGGGCGGCAGTTTCTAAGGCATACCCCCTGAATGAGATAGGTAGCGAAGCACAACTCATCATGTAATGAACCATGTCTAGCAATGTTCGTTTACGCCTCTCAGCTACACGATTTAAATGTGGTGTCTTAGGTGGCGTTGATTGTAGAATGATTCCGCATTCCTTGAGGTAGTCGTGGAATTCAAGACTTAGGTACTCTCCACCTCGATCGGATTGAAGCATCTTGATTTTCCTGCCCAATTGATTCTCCACTTATTGTTTAAACTCATTGAACTTTTCAAAGGTTTGTGACTTGTGCTTGATTAAGTAGATATACCCATATCTACTATAATCATCAGTGAAAGTCACATAGAAGCGGTTTGCATCCCTTGTGGTGGATCTAAAGGGCCTAGATACATCGGTGTGTATGAGATCCAATAAACCCTCACCCGTTTCACAAGAGCCAGAGAAGGGTGACTTGGTTATCTTTCCAAGCAAACAAGTCTCGCATACGTCATTGTCCCTAAGGTCGAATGACTCTAACACTCCATCCTTTTGGAGTTGGGATATGTGTTTCTTGTTGACATGCCCAAGACGACAATGCCATAAGAATGCTTTATCCAAACTATTGGAAGAATCCATAAAATTACATTATTTCCTAAGTTATCTACAATCATCACAGTTTCATATATTCCATTACAAGGCAATGCTTCAAAACAGAAAACACCATTAACATAAGCATTAATAGAAACCTTTTCATTGTCAAATGAATATCTAAATCCTTTTTTATGCCAACCATGAGAGGAAATAATGTTTCTTGCCATATTTAGCGAATAGCAACAATTATTTAAATCTATTCCTAATCCAATACTAAGAACTAAAGAGTAAACTCCAATCTTGGTAACAGGCGACAATCTTCTGTTCCCCATGATCAAGTTTATCTTCCCATGCTCCACATCCCTATTTCTTCTTAGGCCCTGCAAATCAGAACAAATGTGAAAAAGACATCATGTATCAAGAACCCAAGACATAGCATGTGATGAATCATATTTAATAATGTAAATAACTATGAAAGATGGCTTGATCTTTCCATCCTTGATATCTGGCAGATACTTTGGGCAGCTTTGTTTCCAATGCCCTATTTCGTGGCAGTGATGGCACTCTGCATCCTTGGGGATGGAGTTGGGTTTAGCAGAACCAACCTTGGTTCCACTAGAAGAGGTACCATCATGGGAATTTCCCTTATGCTGTCCCTTTAAGGGAGACTTCCTCTTCTTACCCTTTCCTTGCCCAATTGCCATGACTGGGGCAGCAGTAGGAGTAGGAGTTTGTGAAACGTACTTGTCCTTGAGGTTACAATCGGCAGTCCTCAATACACCTTGTAGCTTGATCAACGTGACCTCCTCTTTGTTCATGTGGTAGGTTATGTGAAACTAGTTGAAGCAGTGTGGCAACGAATGAAGGATGGTGTCAATCGCCAGCTCTTCATTAACTTTAGCAGAAGGTCAACATACATTTTCATCTTTTGTAGATGAGCAGTGACAGACTCTCTGTCTCTCATCTTGGTCATGATCATTGAATGAATGATCTCGTACCTCTCCTGCCTCGCACCTTGGTGATACCTTTCAACCAAGTCCTCATGCATTTCGTAGGGATAGAAGTCCTCGTAGGACTTTTTCAGTTCAGCAGTCATTGTCGCCAGCATGATGCAATGGACTATTGTGGCATCACGCTCATGGGCCTCGAAGGCAGCGATCTCTTTGGGAGTGGCAGTGTTCATTTCCACCTCTTTCAGCTCCTTTTCGAGGACATATTCCTTGTCCTGGTAGTGGGTGACCATTCTTATGTTATGGATCCAATTGTTGAAATTGTTTCTGTCAAAGATCACCCTCCTACACAATTTCATGACTGAGAATAAGCCAAAGGCGTTTAAGTCGGAAGGGTTGTTGTTCAAGTTCTACATCTATAAAACAAAAGAGAAAAAGTTTGATTAGATAAGAATCCCTAATTAAACACCCAAAATGAGAAATTAGGGCTAGGATCCAACAACATTATTTGCAATTTAGAAGAGGGATGTCGTAATCTAAAGAACAAATAACTTGAAGATAAGTGAATGACGATTCACTAATTTCCACCATGAAAAACAAAAGAGAATTAAGTTTTAAATGTATTGAAAACTCCTAGATCTTTTGAGATTCGTTTAAATTTTCAATGGCATGTTTAAATCTCGATATGCCCCTCGAGTTTATGACTGGGATGCCGAGGATCACAAAACATGGTGCGAATAACAATGCAAATATACATGCTGCCCCCAATGTTACAGTCACTTAGTTGACGTGCCGGTTAACCACACACGCACCATCAATCTATGACAAGCATTGAGTCTCCCCTTTTCACCTTTTCTTAGAGCCCAACTAGTGTGCCGGTTAACTACACATGCTCCACTAACGTCTTAGCAAGGGTCCAAAGTGTAATTTCATGGAATTACATCAAATTCACTTTTGCCTAAAGTAACTAAGATTAGGAATTTTGTAAAACATTTAGTTACTTTATAATTCATTATACTTTTAATGAGGAAAGGGTTTGCCATATCTTAGCCATTTGGCTAACGACCCTCCACCAATCAAGGAAGCGGTAGGTGAGAGTGGACACCCATTAAACGGCCATTTTATAGGCCATAACCTTATACCCCCCTTATAGATCGGCTTCGTGAATGAGGCCTACTAACGTTAAGACTAGGAGTTTAAGCTATAGATATATAATAATTATTCTTATAATATTATAATAGTATAGGGTGAATTTAAAACGTGTAAAATTCTAGGGTTTTGAATTTAATAATTTCAAAATTAAACTTTTAATCCAAAAATTAAATTCCAAAACTTGAGGGCAAGTTTTGAAACATTTCGAAACTAACTAGAACAAAATTCAAATAAATAATTAAACAATTAATTATGGTGATTATCTAATTTTCACCTAATCCAATTTTATGCAAGATAATGATCAAATAAATTCTAATAATTAACATTTATCATATAAGGAAATAATTATGTAATTAATTTGAAAATATCTTTTATTTGGGCAAGGATAGTCACCATATATTAATAAAATTCGTATTTTATCAGTTGAAAACGATTTGGTAATTATCCCACAGCAAAATAGGCATAAAATCCCAAAAATCCCTCTGTCTGATGGCCCGACTCGCCGAGTCCCCTTATTGACTCGTCGAGTTCATCCTACTTGTCGAGTCCACTTTGGGACTCGCCGAGTCTATCAGGCAGAGGACCAAAAATCGATTTTTCAAGCATAAATGAAACACAAAGCATCAATACAATAGAAACCAATCATGGCTCTGATACCACTAATGGGTTTTATACAAAAGAATAATTCTATGTGCTCATGCAAAACCCTAAATGCTTGGATCTTGGTTTCTCTATTGTACATGCAATTCATCCATGACTTAAAACCCTAATCTAGCATACATAGAAATTGAAATCTATATCTAACTAGTTTAGATAGTACCTTCAATGGTTGCAAGAATCCTTTGATATTCAAGAAGCTTAGTGTCACAAGTGTAACACCTCTAATGGCTCACAAACACCACAAGCAATAGAATGATGTAGAGAAGAGAGGATAAGAGGCGAAAATCAGCTCTAGGGTTCCTAGGGATCAAGTGGCCAATTTTCTAAGCCCTAGGGGTCCTTATATACTTGAGCTTATAGGGTTTCAGTCAAAACCCTAACAGGATGTATTAGGCCCTAAGTAATATGAGAATATTCTGGAATAATGCCTCTATGGCCGAAATTAAGATGGACTCCTCTTAATTTTGTCCATTCCCTAATCCTTATGGATTCTTAGCCCAATATCCAACTATCACACAATTGATAGTTCTAGTCCCCTTTATTTAATTAATGTCATTTAGCCAGAGAATTAAATCTTAATTAATTATTGTCTAATATTAATTAAACTATATGATTTCTCTTTTAATATATTATTCATATAATATATTAATAAACCATAATAACCTCTTCCTTCATAAATCATCCTATCAAGTTGCTTTAGTGAAGGCAACCCAAAAGGACCATGCATAACTGGTTCAATACATACCAAATACAGTTATGGGCTTAGACACTAATCCAACACAAACTTGGTCAATGTTAAAGTTAAAGTCAACGTTCAGAATTAACTTAGCTCGCCAATTTTCCCTTCAACTCGCCGAGTTTCCTGATTAATCAACAGAATCGTGAAAAGTCGGTGCAACTCGCCGAGTTCACCCACAAACTTGCCGAGTTTCCCCTTTAGCCAACAGAATCGGTAAAAGTCGATCCAACTCGCCGAGTTCACCTATGAACTCGCCGAGTTTTTCAGGAAACACACCTTTTAATCTATTAAGTCACCGCTCTTGACACTAAAAGGTCCACCACTCAAATCTGGAATAAAATGTCGACTAGAAGGGTAAAGTTTCCAACTTTACCCTTAAGAACCATCCAAATGGGCAAAGAACCCAAACCCGAAGCTTAGAAGGTTAAGGCTTAAACAATAAGCACTTCTTCATCAAGACAAAGCTCCATAATACATATCTGGTCCTTAAAGGCTGCAATCACACGTAAAGTTTTCAACTTTACTCTCAAGTATGCTTAGAAGAGACTCAAATGTCCAAAAGGAGCCATAAGATAGACTTAATGGATGCATGGAGATCTTAAGGCCATGAATTTGGCACCTTTATGCCAAAAGAGCTCAAGAGGACCATATATATGGAAGGAAAGCACTTGGCACAAACTTCAACCCTACCAATTACCCAATCATGGCTAAATGAAACATCCCAAAAATGTAGTCCAAAAATTTGGTTATAAATTATTTAAGAGAACCATAATTCATCAATCATCGTAATGAAAATAATATATGATGTATCTCAAAAGATCATATCAAATACTGTATCAAAATAATGTGACAAAATATTAGAGTCCAAACATCCTAGGCTAAAACTGTGGTGTGTGCCATGCAGTCATCCCGAGCTTTTCCCTTTGCTAGTTGAAGTACCAGAAACCAAAATGGAAAACTGTTAGCACGAAGCTTAGTGAGTCTCCCCAACTACCACAGACCATACACATATAACATGCAACAAAGAGATAAGACCTCCTCCCACTCTCATGGAGATTCAAGTCCTGCCCACATTCCGCTGTTTAGCAAATTCGGGCCCTGCCCACCCTCTGCTGGCTACGAAATTTGGGCCCCACCCACACTCAGGTACTGACATGTACACAAGTATCATGCAGACAACAAGTATCTCTATCTCAATAAATCAATGACATAACTATACTAAAATAATACTACGAGATTTGGGCCCCGCCCACACTCGGCTACTTGGAGATATGGGCCCCGCCCACACTCAACTACTAACGTATCACATATACGGGCCGACCTTGGTGCCATAGACCTGCTTCTATTGAACGAAACTCACCTGTCAAACTGGTTGCTGAACTCTCGCATGAGGAATCTCTGATGACTGTGTTGGGTTAGGAGCATTCTAACACTCCTAGGTATACATGCAACCCTAAATACCTAGGATCTATGTTTTCTCTATTATACATGCAAATATGAATATTCCAAGGTATTACCCTAACTAGCATACAATCTTTGATACTTGGGTAATAAACTAAATAGAAATACATACCTTGTTAAAGTAGCATGACTCCATGAAGGTCGAGAGCCTAGTGCCCCAAGTGTGACACCTCAAATGGTTTACACAACATCATCAACATTTGGAATAACCATGAGAAGAAGACATTCCAAGCTCAAATTGGCGAGCCCTCACATATGTATCACTTGTTCCAATTTCTTGAGATTAAGGGGTCCTTATATAGTGTACACATTAGGGTTACACCATGTAACCCATGACTTTACCCATTCCTTATGCTTCATGGGTTTTAACCTCCATGGAGTATCCATGGTTCACCACATGGGTTAAACCCAACATAAGGAATCATGGATCATAAGCCCACATATATAAGAATTAATGATTTACACAATCAATCCCCATATAGTTAGTCTCTTTTGATCACTAAATTAAGTTCAAATTAATTCTTGATCAATACTAATTAAGTAACATGATTTCAAGTTAATATATTAGAACTTATAATATATTAATATGTCATAAATGTCCTTTTCTCACAAACGGTCTATCCAAATATTCCGATGCCATGCAACCCAAATGTACCATGCCAATCAGGTCAAGTACATACCAAATATAGTTATGGACTTAGACGCTAATCCAACAGTATCCCACTTGGATAAGTCTAAAACTATTATTGCTTATGACTTTAGGAACCGATTAGCAATCGTAGCTCTCAAAAGCCGCTGTCGAACTCTGACCTCGTCGATGAACTCTCACCTTTGTCAACGACTTGTCCATTATATAAGGGATCATATATTCCTCCATTCTAGATATCATATGGATTGAGACATGGATTATTAATCATTCTCTCTGTCCATATGTTGTTTCCCGATTTCTGATTCATTATGACTAACTGATTAATCATATCAAATCAGTCCTGGCTTGGCCAACCACTCACATGTATCATCATTAAATCATCGAGGGGCCCACATATATCGCTTTTATCCTTAAGGTAAAAGGAATGGTTAAACTTCGACTCATATGGCTTGTTCTACTACTTGTTGAATCATACATAAAGGCACGTTTTATAACATCAAGTTACCAATGCATTTCCGTGCAATCAATATATAACCAACTCATAGTAACAACTCATATATCTAGGTTTGAAGAATATAAGATATTATCATCTCATGATCACTCGTGATAAAATCCATGAAGTGAATCAAATGAGCGTAGGTTGAATCCAATACTCAAAACTTATGAGTACTCATGAATGTTGTGGCACCTCTTGCTATGTCAACTACCTTGGACATCTACAAACCCGATTCATCAAAATTCTTGCCTTAATACCTACTTCCAATGTATTATCGAATGTGGATAGTTTGAATAACTTAGTCATTCGGAGAGAATAACCTAGCTATTTTGGAAGTCAAAACATGCAAAGTGAAACACAAGAATAATCGAATCCAATATGATATCAAAACTTATGAATATAAATAAAACAACTTTTATTTATCACCATCTTGATTACATATTATTCATTTTATACTATTTCAGCAATCAACTTTATTCTTGAATTAAAAACACTAGTTGTCCAATGCACCAAGCATGTACACTATGTTTTTCCAAACAATAGCTTTGCCATACACCAAGTATCCACTCTATGTTTGTCTATCATCCTTACTTTGTGAAATAAACCAATTGACCATAATTTCAATGATTCTAATTTTACCCTCCCAAATCCTTATCGTAAATGTAAGACTTCCAAATTCTAATTATATATCAAAATTTGTTAGATTTTAAGCTTGAATGCACTACCCTCTTGTAATAAATGTGTACAATGTCACAAAGACTTGTCAACAACCATTACAGGGTATTCCAATGAAGACCTACTTCATGGACATAAAGTCTTATGTTCAAAGTATGCGTTGCTTTGAACATGCTTCTTGCACTAAGATTTTTCTAATCTTACACAGATTGCTTCCATCTATGGAGACAACTCCATATTCCCAATTTGACTATCACTCCTGAACAAGAGTTGCCTCTTGTCAGTATGGTCCTTCCAAAATTAACATTATACTTCCAACTGTCCCTGAGCAACCAATATTTGGTAAACCTTAGATTGTCCTCGATAATTGCTTAACCACTTTAGTCATATCCAATTCTAGATTTTTTCCTCTTAATGCCCAGGGCATTTGGAAAATTGAGAAAGGATGAATATTATAGCACATGCAATCCGTCCTCTACCCAAAGTAAATGGGACACGATTCATGATGTCTTACATAAAGACATGATTCTAGACCATTCTTTTGTTATAATATTTTTCATTTCTATTTGCCAAGTTCTCATAATTCAGATTATGAAAGGGATGCCATAATCATAATCGAATTTTAGAACGCAAATAATGGACCCATATATAGAATTTCTTTATGTTGAGACAATCCAACATAAAATTCATATATATATATCCTTGACTAGAGATGAATAAAACCTCAATCTAAGCTTTTAGAATTGAAATGAAGTATAATTTCCTCTCCCTTAATTATAGCAAAACAATTTTTCAACCCCTGTAACTTCACGAATTTAAACTTTTGTTTTCAATAATTAACATTGCTAACTTTCTATACTTATCATAATTATCATGCTCCCACTAACATGATGATTATTAACATAACACTTATGCTCCCACTAGCTTTGACATGTACTCAGAAATCAGCCGGACTTCTAGGAAAACAATACTTTATTGACTTTCTTACAAAAGTTCAGATTTGTGATACTTGATTTCTTTGATAAGACTTTATCAAAATCATACACCTTATCTTAGATAGCTCACAGGTGTGTCTAAATAATTTCAGAACTATGAAAAGGGATGTTGTCATCATACTCTCAACTGTTTAGATCTTTGCTATTTCTCATGAGTCCATGTTAGTGTGCCGGTTAACCACGCACGCTCCACTAACGACTTTGAGAATGCAAAGATTCCTATCTACATAAAATCTACTTGGTGGAAGTGTTTCCTCACCATCATTTTCATGAATCGGAGAGAAACTTTATGACCCTTAGATTTTATGGTGTGTGTGTGTTCTTATCCATATGAATTTGTCAAAACCATAATCACAAGACTACGTTAGTGACAAATCCAAACTCATATGAACTGAACTTATGCAATCTTAAATTCATGCCACCCGGCAGCACAAGGGCCTGCCATTGCTTCCAATTTGTTATGCAACTAATTGAGAACTCGTAGAACTCCTATGCAAAGCCAACTTTAACTAGATTGGGCACAGAATATGTCAACACGATAGGTTATAAACCTCAAGTCGTGTGCTAGTGAAGAACCTTATGTTTTATTCTTGATTAGTTCTTGAGACTTTCAAGACCTTTAAGACTCCCACTTTCCTCTTGACATATAATACTCTCTTGTCAAACATTCAAGAGTTAGCTCTAATTCTTTATTAAGACTAACACTTCACACAACTGGCCTTAGTTGGTCTTTGTTTTATTCAAAACATCACAACCTATGAAATTTCAAATGTACAAGAGTAGAAAACATTTTACTCTTACATTTGATAAGTGTTAATAAACCTTCTTTAAGACATGTCACTCAAATTACAATCTTGGAGTATGACTCTAAGAATTATTTTTGGAACAAAGTATTCATCATCTTCTTGATTTAACCACTTCAACAATTCATAACTCCTCTTCTTAGCTATCAGAATGCACTTAGAGGATGAATTGTGATAAGATCTCTTAATCATTAAGATGATCATATATCAGGATACTAAAGTACTGTTCCATATTTTTAGATTTGAGAAACTTTTGTCTTTCTACCATAATTTGATTCTTTATTCGCTCTGCCGTACATTGGAAATTTTCCAATGTATCAGAATTATACTTAGGATTGTAAGTATAACCATATTTACTAAACCTTAGTAAATCATGACGAATAGTCTTATCCATCTTTTGTGGTGGACTTTGGCTAGTGCACAAGAATGTGTACTCGATCCCTTAGTCCCTCTCTTGAGTCACATATACATGTGAACAAGCAACTAGTCTTAATTTTTCCAAAAAATGAAAATTCGCATTCATCATACTATACAAATTGCATGATTTCAAGTTTCGGTCCAATTGAAACTTGGGTGATGAGAATCTTTCCTTATTTGGTACATTTAGACACAACCACAAATAAAAGAATCAAATTCATATTTCCAATATTGTTAGAAACATACAAACATCAAATTTTCATAAATGCCATTGCAAGGAGATATAAAATAAAGTAAAAAAAAACTTTTATTTATTTATTAAAATACGGAAATACTTTTCCTTACAATGCAACATGAAATGAAAACTATGTTTTTACATGTTTCCTAGCAATCTATCATAACTCCTAAGAAGTAGCTCAAGAATCCGATTTTCAACCATGCGATAGAAATCAATTTTCGCAATAAGATTCAACATATTCTTCCTTTAAATTTCTTCACTTTTCTTTGATTCTTAAAACATCAACATGTGACCCAGTCACATCATGTAACACGAATCTCAGAATAGAAACTTAACAGGGTTAGATAGTGGACTCTACCTGAAGTAGAGTCAATCTTTTTGACTTGATCAACCTTATGATTTTCAAGTAATTAGGCTGCTTCGCAATCAATGCCCCTTCCTTTGGCAAGAGAAACATATGGTCTTTTTGGAAATGGTACATGGAACTATTGTAGACTTAACCTTTCTCTTTACCATTAGGTCAACCTAGTTGACTATGGTCAATCCCTTTCCTTGGGAAAAAAAGCCTTTTCTAGATATCCAATGTTATCATTTTCAATGTCCATGGTAGATTGGGAAGTTGAACTACTAATCAAATTTGCTCTCCCAGTGCTCCAAATTATTGCTGATTCAGCAACACCAAGCAAATAGATAAGATCATTAAAGGTCATGTCATAGTCTGTTTTATAGTAGTCCCAAAGGAACTTACTATGTGACTTAGAAAGTGATTGAACCACCAACTTTCTGTAGACTTTAACACCCAACTCTCCCGGCTTGTCAATATGTGACTTCATCTCCAAGATGCGATCACACGTAGACCTTGCTTGCCAATAGGGCTTGAGTGACCTTGAACTTGTGGGTTAGGGAGAATAACTGGAGGAGGTGGAGGAAGTGAAATTCTAAGAGATTTTGGAGGATCATAGATGTCTGAACTAGACATCTTTTGGGAGATATTGAAGATAGTTGATCTAAATTCCTTAATATAACACCCAATATGAAGTATTAAGGCTAGGACCCAACAAACTATTTTATAACTTGGAAGACGGATGCCGTAATCCAAGCTATAAAATATTTGAAGGTAGGTGAATGAAGATTCACCAATTTCCACCAAGATAAAAGATTTGTATTATTAGGTTTTAATTGGTTTTGAAACTCCTAGATTCTTTTGAGATTCATTGAACTTTTCAATGGCATGTTTCAAACTCGAGTGTGTCCTTTAGGTTTTGTGACTGGGATGCCAAGGATCACAAAACAAGGTGTGACTAACCATGCAAATATACTTGGTACCCTTAATATTTACCCCTCAATTGATATGCCGGTTAACCACATGCGCTCCAACGATACTATGATAAACATTATGTTACCCTTTGCCTACCTTGTTAAATCAAGCTAGTGTGCCGGCTAACCACACACGCTCCAATAACCAACTTAAGCAAAGTGCAAAGTGTAATTTCATTGGTTAGCACCAATTCACAATTTCCTAAGTAACTAAGATTGGGTATTAATAAGACTTTAGTTGCTTAGTATTTATCATTAATACTTTTAATGAAAGGAGAATTAGAGTCCTTGTCCTACCTGTTCGGCTAACGACCCTCCACCAGTCAAGGAAGCGGTAGGTGAGAGTGGACACCCATTAAAATGTCATTTTATAGGCAGTAACCTTATACACCCCTTATATACTAGCTTCGTGAATGAGGTCTACTAATGGTAAGACTGACTTGCTCTTATACATATGTATAAATATTATTAACTTATAATATTATAAAGTATAAGGGTTGAATTTTAACTTTTGAAATTCTAAAGGATTAATTTGGAATTAAAGTGTTCATGAGAAAACTTTACAAATTCCAAAACTTGAGGGCAAGTTTTGAACTATTCAAAAACTTTTGGATTTTCATAACTTAAGAGTTTAATATGGGTTTTATGGAAGACTTTTCAAGTTCCATAACTTGAGGACAAGTTATGAAAGACATAAAAAATATTTTATGATGACATTAAAATTAGAGACTTTTCCATTTTCATAACCTATGAGTTTTAATGACACTTTAAAAGAAAAAACTCTTCATTTTTCTTAACTTGAGGACAAGTTATGGAGTTCATAAAAACCATTAAGATCAAATTACCAATTAACACAATAATCAAGTAATACTTCTATGAACAAGATCAAACTCATAAGTGAAGATAATTCATATCAACAATTTTCAAGAACTTAGCTAATCACATAAACTAAAATAAGTCTTGAAACTTTGACAATTATCATTTATTTGGATGAGAATAAACATTACCATAAAATTAAAATCAAGATTTTTGCACAAAAACCCTTTGTGGTAATGATTCTAATGCAAAACAAGCCAAAAAACTAATTTTTTTTCCCACCGAACAGTCACGACCTAGTGGTAAAATTTACCACCTTGTGGTGAACTTGCACATTCCAAAAAAACGATTTTTCTTGCAAATAGCATCAAGTATAACTGAAAACAAGCCTAGGCTCTAATACCATTGAATGGTTTTGAGAATTCTAACACTCCTAGGTGTAGATGCAACCCTAAATACCTTGGATCTATGTTTTCTCTATTATACATGCAAATATCAATATTCCAAGCTATTTCCCTAACTAGCATACAATCTTTGATACTTGGGTAATAAACTAGATATAAATATATACCTTGTTGATGTAGCTTGAGTCCATGAAGCTCGTGAGCCTAGTGCCCCAAGTGTGACACCTCAAATGGTTTACACAGCATCATCAACATTTGGAATAACCATGATAAGAAGACATTCCAAGCTAAAATCGGCTATCCCTCACATATGTATCACTTGTGCCAATTTCTTGAGCTAAAGGGGTCCTTATATAGTGTGCACATTAAGGTTACACCATGTAGCCCATGACTTTACCCATTCCTTATGCTCCATGGGTTTTAACCTCCATGGAATACCCATGGGTCACCACATGGGGTTAAACCCAACATAAGGAATCACGGATCATAAGCCCACATATATAAGAATGAATGATTTACACAATCAATCCCCATATATTTAATTAGTCTCTTTTGATCACTAAATTAAGTCCAAATTAATTCTTGATCAATACTAATTAAATAACATGATTTCATATTAATATATCAGAACTTATAATATATTAATATGTCACAATTGTCCTCTTCTCACAAATGGTCTATCCAAATGTTCCGATTCCATGAAACCCAAATGGACCTTGCCAATTGGGTCAAGTACATACCATATATAGTTATGGACTTAGACACTAACCCAATAGACTACTCCAACCACTCCCAGTCTATCATTATCACAATAAACACTAATCAAAAACTGAAAATTCTTCTAAGGTTAAAATGAACATTTTACCCCTGGTAAAAGTCAACATTCTGGGTTGACCCGACACTCCGAGTGAGCATATCGACTCGCCGAGTTCTATAACTCAATAACCAAAAAATCCTGATTCAACTTGTCGAGTCACCCCCTGACTCACCGAGTTCTCGAGCTACTCCTCATCGCGATTAAGCGAACTAACTCGTCGAGACATCCTCAGACTAGTCGAGTTCCACCATAGTCGGAAAACAGGATAACGCGATTCAACTCGTCAAGTTCCCCTCTGGACTTGTCGAGTTCCCTTGTCTATTTGGGGCTATCTTAATGGGTTAAGCCCCTACACCTCAGATCCACGCTTCATACTTCACAAAAAGCTTGAAAATGTCCTTTTAAGGGTAAAGTTTCCAACTTTACCCATTAATACCTCTTCTTAATGGGTTTAGCTCAAACCCTAACTCCTTGGGACCTAGAACTTTGTCCTTAAACCATCCATACACCCAAACTAAAGGTTACAACCACACATCTAATCTCCTAACATTGCTTAGACACCTAAAGCTCCCACCTTTCTCTTCATGCATGACTTTTTGGGCTAAAAAGGCCAAAGTGCCACTCTATGGCTTGCATGGGGGCTCTAATGGAAAAACGTTTTAACCTTTATATAATAAAACCCCTTCTAGATCCTAGATCTGAAATGTAAACCACTTCGGATGACCATTATCCAAAGCTATCATCTTTGGACCAAAAACCCTTATAAAAGAGAAAGGAAGTGCCTCTATTGAACTAATGACCAAGATAGAAACTTTATTACAAGAAAGTGAAGGGAATAGGATGTTGCTTCTAGATCTATAATCTTTTGTTGGAGTCCTCTAACTTCTTCTTCTTTTACACGCTTCAAATGACACAAAATCACTCAAAAAATTGCTCACACACTCACACAAAGCTCTAGGGTTTTGTGGATTACGGTTTAGGACTTGGAGGCTAGAAATGAGACCATAAGGTGGGGATTAAGAGCTTTAAATAGGGCGCAAAACCCCGAAATTAGGGTTTCATCCCGGCAGCCCTAATCGTCGAGTCGGTGCTCCCAACTCGTCGAGTAGCTCAACAAAAGCGAATAAATTATAATTAAATGCGTACTAGGAATCAGGCATTACAATTCTCCACCACTTCCCTTAGACTTCGTCCTCGAAGTCTGTTGCATCTGGAACCGGCTAGTGCTCCCTCATCTCTTCATCGGGCTCCTAATTCCATTATGAACCCTTACGGTTCTGCCACTGCACCTTCACTAGCTCAACCCTCTTGTTTCTCAGCTCCTTTGTCTTCTTATCGAGGATAGCTACTGGTCTCTCGATCTAATTCAGACTGACATCAACCTGAATGTCCTGTAGAGCCACAACTGCTGATTCGTCTACTAAGCACTTCCTGTTGGGTTTTATGTACTCAAACATTCCTATGGTGCACATACAACCCTAATGCTTTGGATCTAAGTTTTCTCTAATTATACATGCAATAAACATTTTACAAAGCATGAAGCCTAAACTAGCATGCAAGGTAATATTTGAATCATAAAAACCTAGTTAGAATATTACCTTATGTAGTAGCTTGAACAACTTGGCCTCAAGAAAGCTTAGCACCCCAAGTGTGATGCCTCAAATGGAATCACAATACCCCAAGAACAATTAGGATGAACATGGAGACCCTAAAATCAGTTCTTACTCTTCAAAACACAAGTGGTGTGTTTTTTGGTGTAACCGATTTTGGACTTATATATATATATATATATATATATATATATATATATATATATATATATATATATGTGTGTGTGTGTGTGTGTGTGTGTGTGTAGAAAATCAAGAGCCATGTGTAACCCTAATCCATACCCATAAGCACATGTATCAATTTAATTAGTCTCTTTTGATCACTAAATTAATTATTAAATTAATTTTTGATCAATACTAATTAAGTAATATGATTCCTCAATTAATATATTATAATTATAATATATTAATAACTCATAATTAACGTCTTACTCAAATATCATTCCTAACATATTGCTTTGATGAATGCAACCCAAATGGACTGTGCTACTATCGGGTCAAGTTCATACCAATTATAGTTACGGGCTTAGACACATTTTCCAAAAGTCTCCCACTTGGATAAGTCTAATAACTATAATTGCAAATGTAACTTAAAATCCGATTAGCAATCGTAGCTCTCAAAATGTCGTTGTCAAACTTTGACACGTCAATTAGATAAGTGATCATATAATCCTCTGTTCTACAAGATATCATGTGGAAAAAGACATGGAATTAAAGTCATACTCATAGTCCAACATTTTGTTTCCCAATTTCTGATTTGTTCGACATAGAACTTAATTGAACACATCAATAGAGTTGTGACCGAGCCCAACACATAAGTCAAAACAAAATCATTGAGGGACCCAAGATATTGCTTTTAATCCTCCTAGGGTAAAAGGAACAGATAAACTTCGACTTATATGCTTGTGCTAACTATTCACTGAATCATATTTAATAGCATGCTTTTAACATTTAGTTACTGATTCTTTTTTGCACTATTAATGTACAATCAAGAAATAATCGCCAACTCATATATCTTGGTTTGAAGATTGTATGATATTATTGTCTCACAATCCCTCGTGATAAATTCCATGAAAAGATATGTGACCGTGGGTTAAGTCCAATACTCAAATCTTATTTGAAGAGCACTCATGAATCTTTGTAGCAATCTTTTTCTATGTCTAACACCTTAGACAATCATACAAAAACCCATTCATGACAGTCTTCTTTCATATCCTACTTCCAAAGTATGAGCGATGGTGGATAGTTTGAATAATCTTATTATTCTGGAAGCCATAACATGCAAAATGAAACGATAGTAAATAATTGACACAAGACAATAACTTTACTTATAAATAAAAACATCTTTTATTCAATCATCAAATGTCAATTACATTTTAACTATTACAAGTTTCTAAATGTATATCTAATCACTAAAAGTAATATCGTCCTTTAGCTCGATACTACTAGCATGCTGCAAGTGCTTAACCCTACTCAGTCCCATCGTAAGGGACTGATGTCTTATGAACTGAGTAGCCCCTATTCTACTTGATGTCTTATGAACTAATATTTTCTATTGATGTGTCTTGATCTGCTAAGATCTCTTGGTTCCTTGGATAGGGCAACCGCACTGTCGCTATCACAGAAAATCTCCACGGGCTCCTTTATAGCTGGTACAACTTTAAGGTCTCCAATGAAGTTCTTCAGCCATATCGCTTCCTTAGACACTTCACTTGCTGCTATATACTCGGATTCGCACGTTGAATCAGCTATAGTCTCCTGTTTGGAACTTTTCCAAGTTATTGCTCCTCCATTTAGGGTAATTATCCAGCCCGACTGAGAGCGAAAATTGTTTTTGTCGGTCTAAAAGCTGGCATCACTATACCCAACCACTCTTAAGTTGTCACTCCCACCAAGGGTAAGGATCCAGTCCTTAGTCCTTCGCATGTACTTAAGAATGTTCTTTACCGACTTATTTCTACTATTTCAGCATTGGTACTCGGACTTTGAGTCTTACTCATTCTGGCATTGCGTTGGATAGATAATTCTCCTCTCTTGTCTCTCAATATTCTTATCCCTAGAATATAAGCAGCTTCTCCGAGGTCCTTCATAGCGAAACGCTTCCAAAACTAGGAATTAACCTCCTGCAAGGTTGGGATGTCATTTCCTTTGAGTAGTATGTCATCCACATACAACACGAGAAAGCTAACTGTACTCCCACAAGCTTTGACATATACACAGGACTCATCCTCACATCTTGAGAAACCAAACTCTTCAACTTTCACATCTGTTAAAACATAAAAGTGACCCGCTTGATCTTTTGCAACCACAATCATCAATGTACCCGCAGTCAAGATCTTTTCCCAACCACCACAGCCGAAGTCTGAACGAACTACAGTCTCTCTCTCTCTCTCTCTCTATTATTCAGTTTGTTTTGTCTAACTACAATCCTCTCTATTGTCCAGTATGCCTTGCATGACTACTCTTAGAGAGTGAATCTGATGTAACTCATGATTCTCTATAAATAGAGCTCATTCTCTTTGTAATGCAAACGCATCTGTCAATTTCTAATACATATCTCTGGATTTATCCTTTTTATCTCTTTGATACTTACTCACATTACTTACTCTTTTATAACTTATTAAAATCTCTCTTCGGAGCAAGTCCTTTGTGACTTAATCACTAAGTTTGAGCTCACTTATTAACTTGGCTTGAATGCATTCCTCGTTATGAATCAACTTATGTGTATACTTGATATTACAATTGTTGTCATTTTCATTTCTCTATTTTCCGTAACTAACTCTCTAATCATCTAACTTAAATATTATTGTTGAGCTCTTAGATCCGTCGAGATTAACTATTCCGCAATATACTTGTTCTAACTTTTGTTCAAGTGTGTGTCAAAGTTTCTCTCAACAATTGGTATCAGAGTCATAGTGGTTGCTTTTTTAAAAACGGAACTCTGATTTTTCAAATGGCCTTCTATAACACTGAAGATGATTTCTATAAAAAAAATTGCACAAGCTTTCTCTCTAAACGTTTCCAACAGTGTTGGTGGTTCAAATCGAGCTCCAATACTGGTTGCAAATGAATACCATCACTGGCCACAAAGAATGGAAATATATTTAAGAAGACTTGGAAGAGACGTATGGCGATCTGTTGAAGAAGGACCACATGATCCTATTCTTACACCGGCTCAAACCGACGGCACCATAGTCAGACTAGGAGGAGGTCAACCAGTCATGAACCGTCCCACCAAGGATGATCTCGATAAAATGAAAAATGATACAATTGCCTTTTATGAAATATCTTGGGCAGTTGCTCCTGACAACTTCGATATCATCATAAATTGCAAATCTGCAAAAGATATCTGGGAAGTGCTCAAGAATCTGTACGAGGGAACCAAACAAGCTCAAAACAAAAAGCTTACTACTGCACTCAATGAATTTAACAACTATAAAGCTCATGGGGGTGAAAGCTTGGAAGACCCATTCAAAAGGTTCAACCTGATAGTGACCAAACTATCAAATGCGGGTACTATAACAAGCAACCATGAAACAAACCTTCAATTCTTGAATGGTTTGGGAAGACATTGGACAACGGCCAAAATGATCGTTCACGGAGATAGGAAAATTCATTCGTTGTCCCTCTATAAGCTCTACGGAGAACTGCAAGCTCAAGAGTCCACCGTACTCAAAGATTGTTCAGACTTTGGGGGTCCACTTGCCCTTGTAGCACAATCATCTCACCCTCAAACATATCATACCTCGTATGACTCTCCACCGCAGTCATATGAAGCAGACTTACAGTGTGACGATGAAGAAGAGATTCAGAATGCCATAGCTCTTGTCAGTCAACAATTCAATCAATTACCACCTTCATTTCGTAAATTCTAACAGTGCAACCGACCACCTTTCAACCGCAACTTCCAAAACAATCACTCCCGTTTCACCAAAAATCCTCACCCTCCACCACGTTCTCAACAAACTCAACCTAAAGATGTACCACCGCAGTCTCAATATACTGACTCCGATAAACCTTCAAAAGATAAAAGTGATGTTCTCATATGTCACAAATGCAACAAAGAGAACCATTTTGCCAAAGACTGCAAGGCAAACATAGTTAAAGACAGAGCCTTCTATCTCAGAATGGCTCAATAATTGGAGGAAAAGGAAAAAGGAAAAGCTTATGTTGCTCAAGTAAAAAGGAATCATCAAGTGTGGTCATCCAGAGATGAAGATGAGGACAATCGCAACAAAGGTAAAGGCAAGATCTGTATGGTAGCAACTGCTAATGAAGATGGCTCAACCAAGATAAAGAAGAACCATTGCTATATGGCAAAAGATGGAACTCTCAGCATTGTGGAACAGGTAAAGCTTATGATTCAAATTTTAAATTATAGCATGCATGACTGTCAACCTTTCATAGACACACTTAATGACACACGTGCTGCCGTCCTTAAAGACTACAATAAAGCCTTAGATGAGAAGAACATTGCATCACAGGAGATGTTCCTCGTTAGAGGACGTTTGGATAACAACATATTCTAAATGGTTATGTTAGAAAAAGACTTGATGCTAGAATGTTAAGTGAAACACAACTAGAGATAGATTTGAATCAGAGAGATTTAGCATAGAGTGAAATTGTACGCTTAAATCTTTTAATTGAAAAGATGTTTCATGAAAGTGAAGCCATTGAGAATCTAGTTAATAATGAAAATGTTGATAACACCTTCAACTGGGGTTGGTCCAATGGGTACCCTACCGCAACGGACTCTTCACCCCGGTTCACCCCGGAACGTCCCTACATCCCTCCAGACCGCAACTTTTTGTTGCCAGTCAATTACAAAACATTTCTTGAGGATATCCAAGCTCGTTTTGGTAAACTTCATGATCTGAGTAACAACTGTATTATCGAGGAGATTCTCCCTGAATCTTCTAATCATGTTCATAATACAATTCATGCTAGTTCTCATACATCATCCGTAGTTGATGAGGAAATTTTTCTTGAAAGTCATGTAGTCCCATTAGACTTCCCATCTCTCCAGACTGACCGCAATATCCCTAACCACAGTCATGAACTGCAATCTGTCCCATTACCTAGTGTCAAGTGTCCCACTAAAGTACCCACTAAGACTTACTCTGCGGCTATTCAAAGCTCTACACCACAGACTATAGTCAAAATTTCTTTGACTATTGAGCCAATTAATCATGAATTGCCAATCGAAAAATTTGAAGTTGGTCAATGTTCTCAAAACCCTGATTTCTCCAGTTCGGATGAATCAAGTCCCCGTTTTTCAAAATCACCAAAAGATTCAAGGAAACCGCAACTTAATGTCACCGACGGCGGTTCTCCTAAAACCGAAGGAAAAAGGGTTTTTAAAGAAGAATTTCGTTCCCGTAGCAAGCAACGGGAAATTTATTCAAAACAAAAGAAATTTGTCAAAAGTCCCAAGTCAAAGAGTCCTGAAAAACTTGCTTTCTCAAATTATCAATTCAAAACAATCTTTTCCAAGAAAACTAAAAAGAAAGAGTTCACAGTTTCTAACACTACTCAGAGTTCAATTACCACAATCCCTAAGAAAGAAAAGTCTTTTCAATCAAATGGTTTCCAAGTCTATTCCTTAGACAATCCAAAATGCAAGGGTATTTTGCCTACCCCAATCCTCCCAAAGTCACTTTCAAAAACTCAAAAATGGAAATGAATTTTGCCAACTTCGACACTGAAAAGATCACCTCAAAAGTTTAAGAAATCACTTTCACAAAAAGTCTGCACATGCCTACACACCTGCAAGACCTGCAAAAACCACATTTTCAAATCACACAAACAAAAATGTCGGATATCACAATCCTCGGACTGGACAAAAGCATACTTTCTCTCCAAGACCGTTGACCAAGCAAAATGTAAGGGTAAATGACAAAAAATATGTGTGCCAATGTCAGTGTCAAAAGATTTCTTCTCATGAAAAATCTCATTTTTCTCAAAAATATCATAACTATTCTCCGCCTTACATAAATGGATTTATAAAATTTACACACACTATTAGGGTAATTTTCATCGAGAAAACCCTCTAACTGATTCATTTAAACATCCTCAACGAACGTCGCATTAAGGAAAGTGGTTTTGACATTCATTTGCCTTATATCTTAATCATGAAATGGAGCTATGGATAGCATAACACTTACATTTTTAATCTTCACTACTCGTGAAAAGGTCACGTCATAGTCAACTCCACGAGTTTGAGTAAAGCCCTTCACAACCAAGCGCGCCTTATAAGTATGTACTTCCCCATCCATTTCGGTCTTCTTCTTAAAGATCCATTTGCACCCGACTGTCTTATAGCCCGCTACATTGTCAATCAATTTCCAAACTTGATTATCATATATGGAGAGAATCTCGCTGTCCATCGCCTCTTTCTATTTAGCAGACTCGGCGCCTACCATGGCTTCCTTGTAGTTGGTAGGTTCATCCAAATTTACCAGTGTACTATCACTGATAAGTGTATCACCTTCAGAAGTACTATGGAAACCATAAAACTCAGGTGCCTGTCTAACTCTACTGGAATGTCTCAGAGGTAAGGACTCGTCAATTGGTTCAACCGGAGTTTCCTCCTCGAGTTGAGCGCTAGAGTTTGAGGTTCCTTCATCACTTAACTCTTGAAGCTCTTCAAGGTCAATTTGCCTCCCACTTTCCTTCTGGCATATGAGTGCCCACTCGTAGAAAACTCCTCTCCTCGCAACGAAGATAACATTTTCACTTGGTCTATAGAAGAGATATCCAAAGGATTTTTGTGGGTAACCGATGAAAAAACATCGCTCAATACGAGGTTCAATCTTGTCGTGAGTCTCTCGTCTTATGAAAGCCTCGCAGCCCCAAAAAATTGATATGTGATAACGATGGAACCTTCCCTGTCCACATTTCGTGAGTTGTTTTGGAAACCTTTTTAGTTGGAACTATATTAAAGATATGGGCGGAAATCTCTAAGGTATACCCCCAGAATAAGATAGGTAACGAAGCTCGACTCATCATGGAATGAACCATGGCTAGCAAAGTTCGATTACGCCTCTCAGCTACACCATTAAGCGGTGGTGTCCAAGGTGGCGTCAATTGTGAGACAATTCCATATTCTTTAGATAGTCATGTAACTCAATACTAGGATACTCTCCTCCACGATCGGATCGAATCATCTTTATCTTCCTGCCCAATTGATTCTCCAGTTCTTGCTTAAACTCTTTGAACTTTTCAAAGCATTCTGAATTATGCTTGATTAAGTAGATATAGCCATATCTGCTGTAATCATCAGTAAAAGTCAGATAGATGCGGTTAGCATCCCCTGTGGCAGTTCTGAAGGGTCCACACACATCGGTGTGTATGAGGTCCAACAAACCTTCACCCCTTGCATAAGAACCAATGAAGGGTGAATTAGTCATCTTTCCAAGTAAACAATGTTCACAAGTGTCATCTGACATTAAGTCAAATGATTCCAACACTCCGTCCTTCTGGAGTTGGGCTATGCGCTTCTTGTTGGCATGTCCAAGACGACAATGCCATAAGCATGCTTTATCCAAATCATTGGATGAATCAATATGCAACACATTATTTCCTAAGTTATCTACAACCATCATAGTTTCGTATATGCCATTGCAAGGTAATGCTTCAAAATAAAATACACCATTAAAATAAGCATTTATTAAACCAATTTCATTATTAAAAGAAAAGGTAAAACCTTGTTTTTACAAATTCTAAAAGGAAATAATATTTCTCGCCATATCAGGCGAGTATCAACAATTATACAAATCTAATTTTAACCCACTACTAAGCAATAAAGAATAAACTACAATCTTGGTGAAAGGGGACTTCTTCCTATTCCCCATGATTAAATTCATCTTCTCGTGCTCCACATCCCTACTTCTTTCTAGACCTTGCAAATCAGAACAAACGTGAAAACCACATCCTATATCAAGGACCAAAGAATTAGCATATGATGACTTATTAGATAGAATAGTATAAATACCTACAAAGGAGGATTTGATCTTCCCATCCTTTATTTCCAGCAAGTATTCTTGGCAACTTCGTCTCGAGTGCCCTTTTTCATGGAAATGGAAACACTCAACTTCCTTTAGATTGGAAGAGGGCGTGAAAGAACCAAGTTTGGTTCCACTAGAAGAGGATCCAACATGGGACTTTCCCTTATGACTCTTGGAAGGAGTCTTCCTCATATTTCCCTTTCCATTTCCAATTTCCAGGACAAGGGAAGTTGTAGTAGGAGTTGGTACAACATATTTTCCTTTCAGACTGCTTCAGCAGTTCTGAAGAGACCTTGAAGCTTGCTTAGAGTGACCTCCACCTTGTTCATATGATAAGCTATACGAAACTGATCATAACGAAGTAGGTAAAGAGTGTAAAATAATATCTATAGCCAGCTCTTCATCGAAGTTGACATTCAACTTTAGCAACCGGTCCACAAACCTTTGCATCTTTTGAAAGTGGGTCGTGATGGATTCTCCATCTTTCATTTTGGCCGTGATCATGGAGGAAATGATCTCATACCTCTCCTACCGAGTACTTTGATGGTACCTTTCCATCAAATCCTAGTGCATTTCATAAGGCCAAAAGTCCGCATAGGACTTCAAAGGCTCAGCAGTCATGGTAGATATCATTATACACTATACTTTGGTCTCGTTCCTCTTATGAATTTTATACTCAGCAATTTGTTCTAGAGTAGCAGTTGATTCCTCTATCTCCTTAAGCCCTGTGTCAAGGACATATTCTTTGTCCTCATAATGAGTAGCCATTTAGATGTTTTGAATCCAATCATTAAAATTCGATCCATCGAAGATGATCCCCCACATAAGTTCATGAGGGAGCAAGAGTCGGATGGGATTGGGTTAGAAGCATTGTTTAAAGTAGACATCTGAAAAGAAAGGCAAAGTTCAGATTAGATAAGGATCCTTAATATAACACCCAAAATGGAATATTAAGGCTAGGGCCCAACCCAATATTCTACAATTCGGAAGAGGAATGCCATAATCTAATTGTACAATATTTGAAGGTAGGTAGATGAAAATTTACCAATTTCCACCATGAAAAATGAAATTGAAGATTAGGATTTAAATGAATTGAAATTCCTAGTTTCTTTTGAGATTCATTGAAATCTTCAATGGCATATTTAAATCTCGATTATGACCTTCAAGTTTGTGACTGGGATACTGAGGATCACAAACAAGGTGTGAAGAACCATGAAAATTAGCTTGGTACTCTCGATGTTACAAATCACCTAATCAATGTGCTGGTTAACCACACACGCTCCATTGATCCATGATTAACACCAATCCACCCTTTGTCACCCACTCTCAGTCCCAAATTAGTGTGCCGGTTAACCACACACGCTCCAATAACGACTTAACAAGGTGCAAAGTGCAATTTCATGGAATAGCACCACTTTCACATTTTTCCTAAAGTAACTAAGATTGAGAATTTATAAAAGTTTAGTTACTTTAATAATTATCGTTATACTTATTAATGAGAATTAGTGTCTTGTCCTACCCATTTGGCTAACGACCCTCGACCAATCAAAGAAGCGGTGGGTGAGAGTGCACACCCAATAAACCACCATTTTACAGGTAGTAACCTTATACCCCTTTATAAACCGGCTTCGTGAATGAGGCCTACTAACGGAAAGACTGACTTGTCTTATATATATATATATATATATATATATATATATATATATATATATATATATGCAAGTATTAAACTTTAATATTATAATAGTGTAAGGGTTGAATTTTAAACTTTTAAAACTCTAGGGTTTGGAATTAGAGATTCATTAATGTAACTTTTCAAGTTCCAAAACTTGAGAGCAAGTTTTGTAACTTGTCCAAAACTTTTGAAATTCATAACTTATGAACTTTTATGTTCCATGAATGAGACCTTTCCAATTCCAAGCTTATGTACAAGTTATGAAACCTTTCAAGACTCTTAAAATTTTATAACTTACATTAGTTAATGGTTTCATAAATAAAGACTTTTCATATTCCATAACTTGAGGACAAGTTATGGGACTTTTTCAAGAAAACATATAAATCAAATTAACTAATCCAATTATGATATGAAGATAATTTACCAATTTGACCTAATTTGATTCATGGTACATGATAACTTGAAATTTTACAAATAACTAGTATATCACAAAAAATTAGTTATCTTAGAATTTGATATACATCATGTTATTGGATGGGATAGACATTACAATATCATTAAAGTCAAAATTTAAGAAACAAAATATTTTGTGGTAATGTTCCTAATCCAAAACAGGCCAAAAACACAAAAATTTTGTCTATTGACTGCCCAACTCGTCGAGTGCACATATGAACTCGACGAGTTTAACATCCTAAGGCACCTACCCGTCAAGCTCATACATGGAGTCAATGAGTAGGCCCTGACAAAATCCAGAATTGTCATCTTTTAGCTTTTGAAAATCACACAATTGCATCAATATAATAGAAAACACCATTGGCTCTGATACCACTATTGGATTTTATTACTATAACATTCCTATGGTGCATATACAACCCTAATGCTTTGGATCTAGGTTTTCTCTAAATATATATGCAGTAAACATTTTCCAATGCATGAAGCCTAAACTAGCATGCAAGTTGATATTTGAATCATTAAAAACTAGTTAGAATATTACCTTGTGTAGTAGCTTGAATGACTTGTTCTCAAGAAAGCTTAGCACCCCAAGTGCGATGCCTCAAATTCAATCACAAAACACCAAGAACAATTAGGATAAATATGGAGAGGTTATGGAGACTCTAAAATCGGTTCTTACTCTTCAAAATATAAGTGGTGTGTTTTTCGGTGTAACCGATTTTGGAGTTAGATATATATATATATATATATATATATATATATATATATATATATATATATATATATAGAAGTAGGTTCATGCGAAAACATAAATATCTTGCGAAAACGCAAAAACATATTTTATCTTATAAAAACTAAACACATGTACTATGAAAAAATAAATTTATTAGCAATAAAATTAAAGATAATAAGTTTACATTGGATTGTGTTATGATAAGATAGATTTAAAAACGTCTTTAATAATTACTTTTTTTTCTCACGTCCTTAATCATTTTTAAATTCACGTTGTCATAATAAAAATGTCAAAAATCATACTTTGCTAATATGATACAATTTCTCATCTATTATCGATTATCATCTTGTATTTCAAAGTTTGGATGAATTATTGTCCAAAAAGATAATGTTGAGATGGCACAATCTCATAGGTTTTCTTGTTTTCGCATTTTCGCAAATTATTTGCATTTTCGCATGAACCCTCCCCTATATATATATATATATATATATATATATATATATATATATATGTGTGTGTGTGTGTGTGTGTGTGTGTGTGTGTGTGTGGAATATCAAGGGTCATGTGTAACCCTAATCCGTACACATTAGCTTATGATCCACCCATTTGATTCGGATAACCATTTCATGGACTAACCTATAAGGCCATCACAAATCAATCATGGATCATTAGCCCAATCCATATGTATCAATTTAATTAGTCTCTTTTGGTCTAATTAATTCTGCACTTAATTCTTGATCAATACTAATTAAATAATATGATTCCTCAATTAATATATTATACTTATAATATATTAATAAACCATAATTAACCTGTTACTCAAATATCATTCCTAACATATTGCTTTGATGAATGCAACCCAAATAGACCATGCTATTATCGGGTCAAGTACTTACCAATTATAGTTATGGGTTAGACACCTTTTCCAAAGGTTTCCCACTTGGATAAGTCTAATAACTGTAATTGCCAATGTAACTTAAAATCTGATTAGCAATCATAGCTCTCAAAAATCCGTTGTAAAACTCTGACGCGTCCATTAGATAAGTGATCATATAATCCTCTGTTCTACAAGATATCGTGTGGACAAGGACATGGAATTAAAGGTATACTCATTGTCCAAAATTTTGTTTCCCAATTTCTGATTTGTTCGACATAGAACTTAATTGAACACATCAATAGAATTTTGACTGAGCCCGACAAATAATTCAAAACAAAATAATCGAGGGGCCCAAGAGATCACTTTTAATCCTCTTAGGATAAAAGGAATAGATAAACTTCGACTTACATGCTTGTTCTACCTATTCACTTAATCATACATAATAGCACATTTTTTAACATTGAGTTAGTGATGCGTTTTCGCACTATTAATGTACAATCAACAAATAATTTCCAAGTTATATATCTTGGTTTAAAGATTATATGAAATTATCATCTGACAATCACTTGTGATAAATTCTACGAGGTGATAGGTAAGTGTGAGTTTAGTCCAATACTCAAATCTTTTTTCAAGAGCACTCATGAATGTTTATAGCAACCTTTTTCTATGTCTAACACCTTAGAAAAACATACAAAAACCCATTCATGACAGTCTTATTTCATAACCTACTTCCAAAGTATGATTGGATGTGGATAGTTTGAATAATCTTATTATTCTAGAAGTCAAAACATGTAAAATGAAATATAGTAAATAGTTGACACAAGACAGTAACTTTACTTATAAATAAAAACACGTTTTATTCGATCATAGAATATCAATTACATTTTAACTATTACAAGTTTCTAAATGTATATCTAATCACTAAAACTAATAACGTCCTTCAACCCGATACAACTAGCGTGCTGTAATTGCTTAACCCTTCTCAGTTCCTTCGTAAGGGGATCTGTTGGATTTTCTTCTTACGATACCCTCTTAACCACAAGGAGACCCCCTTCTACTTGATGTCTTATGAACTGATATTTTATGTTGATGTGTCCTGATATGTTATGATCTCCTGGTTCCTGGGATAAGTCAAACACACTGTTGTTATCACAGAAAATCTCCATGGGATCCTTTATAGCTGGTACAACTCCAAGGTCTCTGATGAAGTTCTTCAACCATATCGCCTCCTTCGACGCTTCACTCGCGGCTATATACTCTGATTCACATGTTGAATCAGCTACAGTCTCCTGTTTGGTACTTTTCCATATTATTGCTCCTCCATTTATGGTAAATATCTATCCCGAGTGAGAGCGGAAATTATCTCTGTCAGACTGAAAGCTGGAATCACTATACCCTGCCACTCTTAAGTCATTACTCCCGCCAAGGGTAAGGATCCAGTCCTTAGTACCTCGCAGGTACTTAAGAATGTTCTTTACCACAGTCCAGTGAGCTTTACCAGGATTCCCTTGATATCTGCTAACCATGCTCAATGCAAAGGCTACGTCAGGACGAGTGCACGTCATAGCATACATCATCGAACCAACTGCAAAATCATATGTTATGTGACTCATTTCTAGTATTTTAGCACTAATACTCGTACTTTGAGTCTTACTCTGTCTGGCATTACTTCGGATAGGTAATTCTCCTCTCATGGAATCTTGCATGTTGAAACGTTTCAACACTTTGTCTAACTAGGTACTTTGACTAAGTCATATTAGTCTTTTACTCCTGTCTCTCAATATCCTTATCCCTAGAATATAAGCAACTTCTCTGAGGTCCTTCATAGCGAAACACTTCCCAAGCCAGGACTTAACCTCCTGCAAGATTGGGATGTCATTTCCTATGAGTATTATGTCATCCACATACAACACGAGAAAGCTAACTATACTCCCACAAGCTTTGACATATACACAGGAGTTATCCTCGCTTCTTGAGAAACCAAACTCTTTGACTTTATCATCGAAACAAAGATTCCGTCTACGAGATGCTTGTTTAAATCCATAAATGGATTTCCCAAACTTATAGAATCAATTAGGGTACTTTGCATCGACAAAAACCTCTAGCTGATTCATGTAAGCATCCTCAGCCAACTTCCCATTAAGGAAAGCGGTTTTGACATCCATTTAGCATATTTAATCATCATGAAATGTAGCTATGGCTAGCATAACCCTTATAGATTTAATCTTTGCAACTAGTCAGAAGGTGTCGTTATAGTCAACTCAAGGAGTTTGAGTAAATCCCTTTGCAACCAATCAAGCTTTATACATGTGGACTTTCCCATCCATTTCGGTGTTTTTCTTGAAATTCCATTTGCATCTGACTATCTTATGGCCCGATACATTGTCAACCAAGTTCCAAAATTGATTGCCATACATGGACTGAATCTCTTTGCTCATAGCCTCTTTCATTTTGTAGACTCGGGGCCTGCCATGGCTTCCTTGTAGTTGATAGGTTCATCCAAATTTACCAGTGTACTATCACTGATAAATGTGTCACCTTCAGAAGTAATTTGGAAACCATAAAACTCAGGTGCCTGCCTAACTCTACCCGAACGCCTCAGAGGTATGAACTCGTCAATTGGTTCAATAGAATTTTCCTCCTCGGGTTGAGTGCTATTTTTTGATGTTCCTTAATCACTTAACTCTTGAAGCTCTTCAAGGTCAATTTTCATCCCACTGTCCTTCGTATATGCGATTGCAAGGTAATGCTTCAAAATAAAATAACCATTAAAATAAGCATTTATTGTAACAATTTCATAATAAAAAGAAAACGTGAAACGTTATTCATCAAAACTATGAAAGAAAATAACATTTCTCGCCATATAAGACGAGTAGCAACAATTATACAAATCTAATTTTAACCCACTACTAATATAAAGAATAAACTTTAATCTTGGTGAAAGGTGACTTTTTCCTATTCCCCATGATTAAGTTCATCTTCTCGTGCTCCACATCCCTACTTCTTTTTAGACCCTACAAATCAGAACAAATGTGAAAACCACATCCTGTATCAAGGACCCAAGAATTAGCATGTGATGAGTCATTAGATAGAATAGTAGAAATACCTGCAAAGGAGGGTTTGATCTTCGCATCCTTTTTTTCCTGCAAGTATTTGGGCCTGCTTCATCTCTAGTGCCCCTTTTCTTCGCAATGGAAGCACTCAACTTCCTTTGGATTGGAAGTGGGCATAACAGAACCAACTTTAGTTCCATTAAAAGAGGATCCAACATGGGAATTTCCCTTATAAATCTTGGAAGGAGTCTTCCTCTTCTTTCCTTTTCCATGTCTAATTTCCAGGACAGAGGCAGTTGCAGTAGGAGTAGGTACAACAGATTTGCCTTTCAATCTGCTTTCAGTAGTTCTCAAGAGACCATGAAGCTTGCTTAGAGTGATCATAACAAGGAGGTAAATAGTGTAGAATAATATCTATAGCAAACTCTTCATCGAAGTTGACATTCACCTTCAACAAGCGGTCCACAAACCTTTGCATCATATGCAAGTGGGTTGTGATGGAGTCTATATCCTTCATTTTGGTCGTGATCATGGAGGAAATGATCTCATACCTCTCCTATCGAGCATTTTGATGGTACCTTTCCATCAAATCCTGGTGCACTTCATAAGGCCAAAAATTCCTCATTGGACTTCTGAAGCTCAGCATTCATAGTAGCGATCATTATACATGACACTTTGGTTGCATCCCTCTCATGAGTTTTGTACTCAGCAATCTGTTCGGAAGTAGCAGTTGATTCATCAGTCTACTTAAGCTCTTTCTTTATCAAGGACATATTCATTGTCCTAATAACAAATAGCCATTCGGATGTTTCGAATCCAATCATTGAAATTCGATCCATCGAAAATGACCCACCCACATAAGTTCATGAGGGAGAAAGAGTCGGAAGGGATTGGGTTAGCCTAAAACTCTTTTTGTCCGTGTAAATGGTACAATTGACCCCATGGAGGTAATGTCGTCAAATCTTGAGGGTGAAAACCACAACCCCCAACTCTAAATTATGTGTCAAATAGTTAGCCTCATGAGGCTTCAACTGCCTCAAAGCGTATGCTATCACATGACCTTGATGCATTAGTACCGCACCATGCTTGAGATCGAAGCGTCGTAGTAAACCACAAAGTCATCGACGCCCTCCGGCAAAGTCAGAATCAGTGCCTCACATAACTGTTGTCTGAGAGTCTTGAAGGCTGCCTGCTGCTCAGGGCCCCAATGGAAGGCCATCGACTTCTTGAACAGCCGGGTGAAAGGAACAATGATCTTAAAGAAGTCCTAAATAAATCTCAGGTAATAACCTGCTAGACCCAGGAAACTCCGAATAACAGTTGGAGACCTCAGAATCTCCTGCTGCATCAGGGCTTCTATCTTAGCCGGATCGACCAATATACCCTTCTGGTTGACAAGGTGTCCAAGAAATTGCACATCGCACAACAAGAACTCATACTTAGATAACTTTTCGAAAAGTCTCTCCCTCCACAATGTCTCCAGCACCTCCCTCATGTGCTCCTCATGCTGCTCCTGAGTCTTGGAATGGACCAAGATATCATCGATTAAAACTATCACAGACCGATCTAGCATCGGTCTGCTAATGCGGTTCATGAGATCCATGAATGCGGCTGGAGCATTGGTGAGCCTAACGGCGTCATCATAAACTCATTGTGGCCATAGCGAGTCTTAAAAGTTGTCTTCTGCACATCCTCATCCCTAACATGCATCTGGTGATAACCTGATCGCAGATCAATCTTGGAGAACCAAGATTCACCATGTAACTGGTCAAAGAAATCATCGATCATCAGGAGGGGATAACTGTTCTTCATCGTTACCTTATTTAGCACCTGGTAGTCTATGCACATGCGATGTGACCCATCCTTCTTCTTCACAAAAAGGATCGGGGCTCCCCTTGGCGAACTGCTCAGCCTGATAAATCCATTGTCTAGCAGCTCCTGCATCTGCGTAGACAATTCCTACATCTTAGGAGGAGCCAATAGATATGGTGCCTTGGCTATCGGAGCCGCACCAGGGATTAGGTCAATCCTAAACTCAACCTGTCTTTGCGGGGGTACCCTAGGTGAATCCCTTGGGAATACTTCTGGGTACTCTCGCACTACTGGTACTTCATCAATTCTCGCATTACCCTTATCCTAGGTATCCATGACATAGGGGACATAACTAGCGTAACCTTGATGAAGGTAGTGCCATGCTATCGCTGCTAAGCATAGAGTCAATCCACTCTACGGCCTCTTGCCCTGAATCACAATCCTTCCCCCACTAAGAATCTGAACCCTCACTAGTTGCTGCTCGCAGTCGATTACTGCCCCATAGGGTATCAACCAACCCATACCAACTAGAACCTTATTCCCTTGTAGGGGAATGGGATCCAAATCTACTAAAAACTACTCATCGAACAATTGCAGTGTACACGGTTGATGAACCCTCGCACCCCGAACAATGCTGTCATCGACTATCTCTACATCAAATTGGCAATCTAGCTCCCCTGGAGTCTCTACAAATTGCTTGCTGAGCGCGAGCGACAAAAAAGATCGGGTAGCACCAAAATCAAATAGTAACAAGGCTGATATATTGTTCACTAACAACGATCCTATAACAAAACACATAAACATAAGCAATAATCAGTATAAATAAAGAGATAATGGAGGAGATACATACCCGTAACGACGTCAGGGGCTGCACATGCCTCCTCTGTTGTCAACTAGAAGGCTCTGCTCTTCGCCACAGGTGCCTCTATCTGATGTTGTTGGACGTCTATAATCCTCAATGTAGCAGGAACGGGTACCGCCACCTGCGCTGCTTTTGCTAAACTTGGGCACTGGATTGCTTGTGTCCCCTCTGATTACATTGGAAGCAAATTAGGTCTAATGATGTCATGGTGGTGGTAGTGGTTGTACAATCCCTGCTCAAATGTCCAGTTTAGTCGCACTTAAAGCAGTCTGAACTAGCCGCTCTACACGGCTCCTCGTGCCCCCTGCCACACTTTCCATATCGGCCTCGGCCCTACTGGCCCTTCCCTCGGGAATCTACCTTGGGCTTTTTGCCTACACTCCCTGACTGAACCCCCTATGGTTTCCTATTCCTCTCCATCTCTAAGTCCAACTCTCTCTCTCTCTCTCTCTCTCTCTCTCTCTCCCTAGCAATCATGACTTCCAACGTCTTGCAGCTAGAGCGGCTCACAAACTGGCGTATATGACTCTGCAACATCTCATGATATCATGCCCTTTTCATCTCCTTGTCCTCCATGCACTGCAGAACAAGAAGGACCCCTCCCTAAACATAGCGGTGATCTTGGCCACCGTCTCCGTAGTCTGCTGGAGGTCCTGGAACTCCCTCACAAGCTGTTGTACCTCTATCACAGGTGCAAACTCGGCCCTGAACCTAGCTGAGAAATCACTCAAAGTCATCGCATCTAGAACTATATTATCTCCAATAGCTCGTCCGACCTCCTCCCACCAATCACATGCACTGTCCATCAGAAGATAGGCCGTAAGTCGGACCTTGTTCCCCTAGGGATATCTGCTGGTGCGGAATGTATTGGTGACATCCACCAACCATCTGGTACTCGCAACGGGGTCCCGAGCCCTATGGTAATCTGGAGCTCCACAAGCTCTGAACTCGCTAAATGTTAATGTGTGCGACCCCATCATGGCTGCCACCTTAGTGCGGAAGCACTCAACCTCTTGTCCAAAAGCTCCAAAATACCCACCTTGATCGTGCTGAAGATCACAAGATTCTGATCAAGAATATTGTGTGTGATCCTAAAGGAGATGACTCCATCGTCTGGTCGTCTAGCAACTAGACTCCAGAGCCCGAGCCTATCCCCTCACCGGCACCTGAATTGCCGACTGCTCTAGTGTGCAATGTCACCATTCTGTAAACACATCATAACAAGCATCAGAATACTCATCATAACTCAAGGGATCACACATACTACAAGTTTCCTGGATTCATCCCAGCCTTCCTTGATTCGAGTACGAATCCTCTGCTTTCAGTAGTACGGGCCCATACTACCTTACACATCTATCCATACTTTCCTCAAGAATTGCCTTGACTTCACCAAGTCCCTTCTACTAGTACTGCTTCATGCGCTACTCTCATCCTAGCCTTGCCCTAGGGTAATCACCATCCCACTCTCTCTCATTAGCTACACAAGAAGTGAAGGGTTTTGAGCACTCTAACAACCTTAAGGTGCACATACGACCCTAGATGCTTTGGATCTAAGTTTTCTCTAATTATACATGCAAATTGTTTTCCAAAGCATTCATCCTAACTAGCATACAAAGGCATAGGTAATTGAAGAACAAAAACTAGTTAGATTACTTACCTCAAGTTGTAGCTTGTTAACTTAAACCTTTAAGAGCCTAGCACCCCAAATGTGATGCCTCAAATGCTTCACAAAACACCAACAACAATGGAGGACTTAAAAGAAAAATGACTTGCACACAAATCGGATATGACACTTCCAAGGATCACTAACGCCAATTTGAAGAGCTAAGGGACTCCTTTTATAGTGTGGCAAAACTAGGGTTACATCCATGTAAACTCTAATGTACATGACCTTTCATATTACTTAGGCTCCATGGGTTAAACCTCCATAGACTACCATTGGCCCACACTATAAGAATTATTGATTTACTAAATCAGTCCCTATATATTTAATTAGTCTCTTTTAATCACCAAAATAGTTCTTGATCAATACTAATTAAATAATATGATTTCATATTAATATATTAGAACTTAAAATATATTAATAAATCATAAATAACCTCTTCTCACAATTCTATCCTATCAGATTGTTCCGGTGAAATGCAGCCCAAATGGACCATGCTGCTCTCGGGTCAAGAAGATACCAAAATATAGTTATGGACTTAGAAAACTTATCCAATAGTCTCCCACTTGAATAAGCCTAATAACTATAGATGCATGTACGACTTAAGGAACTGACTAGCAATCATAGCTCTTAAAAGCCTTTGTCGAACTCTGACATGCCATTTAGATAAGGGACCATAGAATCCTCTGTCCTCAAGATATCAACCGGATAAATACATGGAACATAGTCATTCTTATTGTCCAACATTTTTTTCCTAATTTCCGATTTGTTTGACATAGAACTTAATCGAACACATCAACTGAAATCTGACGGGACCCGTCACATAAGTCAAAACAAAATCATCGAGGGGCCCAAGACATCGCTTTTAGTCCTCCAAGGACTAAAAGGAACAGATAAACTTCGACTCATATACTTGTACTAACTACTCAATAATTTGTACAATAGTACGTTTTATAGCATCAAGTTAGTGATGCAGTTTCGCACTATCAATGTACAATCAACTCATATCTCTTGGTTTGAAGACTATATGATATTATCATCTCACAATCACTCATGATAAATTCCATGAAGTGATTCATGTGAGCGTGGGTTTAATCCAATACACAGACCTTATGAGCACTCATGAATGTTGTAGCAATCCTTTGCTATGTCTAATCAATCCAGACATCTACAAGCCAACTTCATGATAGTCTTGTCTCAATACCTACTTCCAAAGTATGATCGAATATGGACAATTTTGAATAATTTAATTATCCTAGAAGTCAAAACATGCAAAATGAAACAATAGTAAATAATTGACACAAGACACTAACTTTACTTATAAATAAAGCACCTTTTATTTAGTCATCCAATAACAATTACAATTTATCTATTACAAGATTCAAAACAGCTATCTAATCACTAAAACTAATATCGTCCTTTAGCCCGATGCGCCTCACATGTTGTAAGTGCTTAACCCTAATTAGTCCCTTGGTTAGGGGATTTGTTGGGTTCTCTTCTGACTATACCCATGATGATGTATTGAATCGGGAATTATAAAATATATTTGAGTAACTAAGTAAACAAACAAAGAGAGTAATTAGAATCTGGTTTCAGCTCATATTATTCTTTCAATGTTTATAGAGAGAAAGTAGACAATTCGTATTCAGATCCTTATCTAACTTTAAGTAAAGTCCCTATTTATAGGAGACATGAAAGCATACAAAAAATTACAAGGACTAAACACTAAGTTTCGACATAAAGTGCCTTGTAAAATAACATTACAGACTTAGACATATTACAACCAAAACTTCAACCCTTACAATCTCCTCCTTTGTAATAATGTCGAACTTCTCAATTTGTTAGAATATGTGCAGTGAGATGCATCATCCTTCGAATTTTAGAATACCAAGACAAGATTTTCTTCAACTCCTTGTCACTGGCCGATCCCACAGGAGCTATCTTCGGTTTCTTCTTGAAGACTGTGGCGACCTCCTGATCCATAAGGGCAACCTCCATGATGTAACAGACTAACATCCTTTTGATATGGTCTATAATAGGACTATATTCGGCTTCATCAGTCAAAAGGATGTTATGCAGGACAATCCAATCATGAGGATTTAAGTTCGGTAGATCTGCCAGGGAGATAAGATGAGCAGTTCTTGCAGATCCCCGAATCACCTTCAACCGAACGTTTATGAATCGACCTTCGGTGTAAGGCTTCAGTACCCGAACGTTCACTATCTTCTGGGCGCTCCAAGTAAGATATTGAGGACGAGCATCCGTCAGATAGAAGTCGATGAGCTCCCTGTCAAGCTCAACATTCGGATGAGGGACTTCAAAGATATTTGAGAAGGCGTGGAAGATAAACGCCTTTCGAGTCAACGGCATGTCGAACTGCGAGTCGACAGTATTATTGCAGTCGAACGAGATAACCGGCTCGAGCCATAAGATGGTGGGAGTATCTATGGCCTCTTTAATCAAGCGCTCCCAAGTCCAGGCAGGGAAGAGAGTCTTCCTGCTCTCGAGAAGATCGTGGGCTTCCTTCTGCTTGCGTTCGGCTTCTTCAGCCTCTCGCGCCACACGACTAGCATCATCATCAGCATTGCGACTGTTCTTTCGTTTCAACATGTCAGCAATGGTCTCCTTGTCTTCATCTTCATCTTCTTCCTCAGCTATATTTTTCCCTTTGTCCTTCACACCCGAACCCAGAGCTTGACCGGTCGGAGGTGGTTCGGTTGTGTGAGTAGCTTTGGAGGAAGGAGGTGGTTTCGATCCGTTCTTCTTCTCTTCTCCCCCTTGTTTCGGAATGGACACGAAACTAGGTAGACCTTCGATTTTGCTGAGAAGGTCCATGGCCGGAGAGAGCTTTTTAGCAAGGGTTCGCCTCACCGAGTGGTTTAGAATCGGATAATGTGCTTCTAGGATGTTGGATAAGGCAGCGTGTACATCCGAAACACAAGTTTTGATGACCTCCCTTTCGGATCGAAGAGCTTCAAGTTGTTGTTGTGAGTTTGAAAGCTGCGTGCTCTTGACCTTGAGGGCGGTTGTTTTGCTCGCTAGAACGTCCATCAATGAATTTTCGGCTGCGAGATCCTCCTGAAGCTTAGCGAGGCGCGCATCGATGGAGGCACGAAGGGACGAGTTGTCGTCGCTTATGGTTTGGCGAAGGGCAGCGAACGAAGTCAACTCCGTTGAGATGAATTTGGCCAATTGCTGAACAATCGGTTCCAAAGTTGTCTTTGTGGCGTCAGCGCTTTCCTGTAAGGATTGCAGCAGGATGGAAGCGTCGGAGAATAGTTTATCGACTTTTTCGGTCGCAGCCTCACTTGCTTTTGTAGAGGCTTCGATGGCGGCAGTTGCTGAGGCTACCGAATCATGTTGAGCCCTGGAGAAGGCATCAACAATCTTCTGAAGTGCAGCTTCAGAGAGAGAGGACGGTTGGTTGGAAGATGAGGCGAGAAGTATGTCAACCTTCTCGTTGAGCTCCTTTAGATGCTTCTTTGTCACTGGAGCATCATCCTCTTCATCACTTTGAACCTGAAACAGACTATAGTAGACCGAATCAAAGTTCATGTGTTCACCACCAAGGTAAGGGTTGTCTCCATCAGAGGCATTTTCTGGAGATGGAGGGGGTGGTGAAGCTGGGGGTGTTGTTGTTTTGGTAGGTTCAGGTTGAGAGGGTGTGGGGTTAGTTTTGGGTGGTGGTTGAGTATGGGTAGGTTCGGTTGTATGGGTTTCGGTTTGTGGTGGTTCAGTTACGAGTGGGGTTTCGGTTACTGGTGGTGTTTCGGTTGCAGTTGTGAAAATGGGTGGTGGTATAGGGAAAGAGGTTGGTGGAATAGTGGTATTGGGGATTATGGTCGGAATGGAAGTAGGAATGGTTGGAGGAGGTGAAGGAACTGGTGAATTATGAAGTTCCATATCTGGGGTAGGTGACCGAGGTGGTGTGTTGCCTCGTTGAGGGGTTTCGCCTCCTTGAGAGCCGTTTGAACCCGAACTCTCGCCCTCAGAATCACTTGAAGAAGAGGGAATAACGAGCTTGCGCTTCGGTTGTGTCTTCCTCCTCTTCGGCTGTGGGGACTGTGCAGCCTTTGTCTGTTTCCTCTTCTTGGGAGAAGGACCCTTAGGAGCTTTGGTCGCTTGCTTCCCTTTGTTAGCCTTTTTGCCCCTGTTCACCGGTTTGTCAGCATCGTGAATGGACCTGAGCATATCCAGTGTAAGTTCCCTAGGACCAGTTGGTCTGAATTCCTTGATCGTCCAGATTAGCCTGCTGTCAGAAGGCACGTCGCCATACATTGTCTCTGGAATGGATCCAATGAATGAGAATTTAGATGCATCTGAGACGATGATCTTCTTGGTACGAAACGTACCGGTAGAAGACATCGATGCCCACTTTGTGATCAATATCCAGAACCGGGCCAACGACACCTCAGAGTGTCGTGATGATGAAGAAAGGCTCTGGATGAGCTGTTGCCAGAGGACCAACCCAAAGTCCAAGTTAATCCCGTTGTAGACTGCGTACATGATCGACAAGAAAAGTCGACTGGCACCGTCGGATCCTGAGCTCTGTTCCGACAAGCCCTTGAAGAGGACTGTAAACAAGCCGTTCCACTATGGCGGCAGGCAGGACTTTTTGAACATAGCGACGGAGGTGAGGACCTCCGTGTACCCCATGTTGTAAAACATATTATACAGATGCCCAACCGGAATCGTCTCCGGATTTATTCTTGATGGGTCAACAGCCAACCCAAGCATGGTGCAGAAACGTTGTCGAGAAACAGATGTCTTATGTTCAGCAATTTCAAAGAACACCCGTTCGACTGCCTTGTCGTAATAGGCAGTCGCATAAACCTGCGATAGGGCCACCATAGGCACAAATTCGATCCTTGAGAGAGCTGGAGCTATATGGGAGTACTTCAAGCACTCGATAATCGGCGACATGTAGGAGTCGTATGCCAGAGGGTTGAGGTCAATCACCAGACATTGTTGTGGACGGATGGGAAGGATTTGTGATGTAGCATGGACGGAATAGGATTCTGCCATTGTTGAAGGTATGAAGAAGAAGATGAACAGTGAAGTTTTGGGAGTTTTTGCTCTTTAGAAAATCCGGAAGCAGTAAAAAGGTAAATGAGATTGTAGACGGCCTTTTATAGTGAGGGATTGGAGAGAGAAAAATCGTTTCAAATCTTCTATGCGATGATCACGTAGGAGAGAGAATGTCAGTTTCCTAGGATCACGCCACCCAACAAGCACCGTTTCAGAAGAAAAACGGTTCAAATCCTCACGCGCCTTTAAATGCCAGAGGGATGTCGCTTGGATTTCGCACACGCGTCCATAATGTCAGTAAAAGCATGGGCGTTTCAAATTCACACGCGCCCCCTTTTTACCGTCGTTTGAATTTCAATCCGTTTAACTCCCGCCGAGTCAGCAACCTTTCGTCTTATCCATTTAAACGGCATCTTTTTAATTAAATACCTACGTGGATTGTTTTTGACCACAGCTTCATAATTAAACACCAAAGTAATAATACAGCCTGTAAAAATTAGTAACGGAATTTTGGAAAATCAAAGATTTTCGTGCAAAGAGTGTAAAAGAAAAAGAAATAAAGCAACTCTTTTAAGGATTTTCTGTGATGTCAATAATGACACGAAACTGATGATCCCAGGCACGAATCTCTTCCTTCAAGGTCAAGAGAGACCTTAAAGTGTTAGTGTGGATTCCCGTTGAATTACGATCAAACACTTATTAATAAATGTTGAAAGGCTTCTTTTAATTTGGCTAAATAAGGGTGGCTTTCGCTTTGATTCAGCAAATCTATTCTTGAAATAAGAAAGAAAGTGAACAAAGTACTTGTGAGACCAGTGTAGCCTGTTGAACAAGTAGGTAGGAATTTATTTTAAATTGGCTTGGAAAAAAAATAAAATCTCAGATAAAAAAATTTAAAACCTGGATCCCAAGGGAAGAAATGTTATGGTGTTTAACAATTTCATAGGAATCACACAAAAGAAGTTTTGAGATTTCATGAGGGTACATTCGTCAATTCTTTGGTGAAAACTTGAGCAAATTAATTGTTCACTGTCAATTCATTAGGTGTTGAATTTTGGGTTTCACTCAGCTCGTAGTGACACAAAACTAAGATCATAAACGCAGATGTTGTGTAACCATAAACCTCAGTGGTAATTTCTGAGAGTCTCAATGGTTACGATGATGAAACGAATGTAATGGAGAAATAAAATGGAGATGGTGTAAGAAAACATAGTACCTCTGCTGCGAAAATAAGGACCAAGCAGGAAACTCTTAACTCATGTGAGAAGAGAGTGAGGTAGCTCACGATTAGAATAAATGTGTTAGCCTTATTGGGAAGACAAGGTTTGTGTATACCAAGTCATGAAGGCTATTATTCAAAATCTTATGAGCCTTGGGACACATACAGCAGCATGCTTCTAGGGACACTTAAGTAATTCATCAATTATATCCCTATAAACAAACGAACACACAAGAAAAAAAAAATAAAAGAGAAAAATATTTTTGGTGTTTTTGAGATTCAAAAAAAATAAATTAACAAAAATAAAAAAAAAATAAGTTAAAAAGATAAGTAAGAAAAAAAATAAGATTTAAAAAAAAACTTGGAAGAAAAAAAAATTGAAAAACCGAACCCGAACGTTCGGTTGGTTTCGGTTGGGAAAAAGTTGAAAAACCGAACCCGAGCGTTCGGTTGGTTTCGGTTCCAGAAAATTTTGAAAAACCGAACCCGAGCGTTCGGTTGGTTTCGGTTCAACAAAATTTTGAAAAACCGAACCCGAGCGTTCGGTTGGTTTCGGTTCAACAAAATTTTGAAAAACCGAACCCGAACCTTCGGTAGGTTTCGGTTTTGGAAAATTTTGAGAAACTGAACCCGAACCTTCGGTAGGTTTCGGTTTTAGAAAATTTTAAGAAACCAAGGAATTTAGACATGCAATTGGAAAATACTTTTAACACAAAGAAAAACAAAATTGTACAAGAAATATACAACAGAGAAAAACTACCTTTGAAGAGATGAGCGAGACAGATGGTTTAACCGAACCCGAACGTTCGGTTGGTTTCGCTCCTTACGTTTGAGGTTGAGAGGTAGTGTGAGGTACTGACTCTAATTCCATCATACCTACCCCTTGCAGTATTCTGTTGAATGATGCTTCAGGAAGAGCTTTGGTGAAGACGTCAGCCAGTTGATCAGTGGTTCTTACGAAGTGAACTTCGACGTTTCCATCTTCCACATGATCTTTGATAAAGTGATACCTTAGTGCTATGTGTTTGGTTTTAGAGTGTTGCACTGGGTTATGACAGATCCTAATTGCACTTTCAGAGTCACAATATAGTGGGATCTTCTTCATATTGAGTCCATAGTTTCGAAGTTGACTCTGGATCCAAATCACTTGTGATGTGCAGGCTGCAGCGGCAATGTATTCCGCTTCGGCAGTAGACAACGACACACACGTTTGTTTCTTGGATTGCCAGCTGAACAACTTCCCGTCAAGGAATTGGCAGCCACCAGTAGTGCTTTTTCGGTCGAGTCCACATCCTCCAAGGTCAGCATCAGAATAGGCTTGAACAAAGAAGCCTGAGTTGGAAGGATACCATAGACCTAAGGAGGTGGTTCGCTTGAGATAGCGTAAGATGTTCTTCACTGCAAGCATGTGGGGTTCGCGTGGGTTTGCCTGAAATCGAGCACAATAACACACAGAAAACATGATGTCAGGCCTGCTAGAAGTAAGATACATTAGTGAGCCTATCGTTTGACGATAAAGCGTGATATCGACTGCCGGTTTGTCAAGAGATGGAGTTAGCTTGGTGCCGAATGCCATTGGGACTTTGACTTTGGAGTCTCCCATCATATCAAACTTTGCTAGGAGAGTCTTCGTGTAAGCTTCCTGATTGATAAAGATGCCTTCGATTCCCTGTCTAATATTTAAACCAAGGAAAAAGTTAATAGGACCCATTGAGCTCATTTCAAATTTAGTCTCCATCAACTTTCTGAATTCAGCTGTTAAGCTGGGATTCGTGGAGCCAAAGATGATGTCATCGACATAAATTTGAACTATCATAAGGTGGTTACCTTCCTATTTGTGAAAGAAGGTTGGGTCAATCGAACCTTGTTTGAATTTAGATATCTTTAAAAATTTAGTTAGCGTTTCATACCAGACTCTCGGAGCTTGTTTGAGGTCGTACACAGCTTTATCCAGAATATAGCAATGGTTTGGATACTTTTTGTTCACGAACCCAGGAGGTTGCTCCACATACACTGTTTCTTCAAGTTCTCCATTGAGAAATGCACACTTGACGTCCATTTGGAAAAATTCAAAGTTTTTGTGAGCGTGAATCGCTTGTTGAGATAAGACCTGTTCTGTGTAAAACAAGCAGTAGAAATAACATCAGCCCAAAAATAAAGAGGTAAGGAAGCGAACTTAGCATAGTTCGGGCAGCTTCACACAAAGATCGGTTTCGTCTTTCGACTATTCCGTTCTGTTGAGGTGTGTAGGGAGCTGAGAAGTTGTGACTTGTTCCCTTTTCTGCTAGAAACTCTTCAAACTCCTTGTTATTGAATTCCAGACCATTGTCGCTCCTAATGTTGCGAACGACCTTCTTGAGCTGTACTTCGATCTGCTTGATGAACATTTTCAGCTTATGAGTCGCTTCAGATTTGAGCTTTAAAAAGAACACCCATGTAAATCTTGAAAAGTCATCAATAATAACAAGAATATACTTGCTACCACCGATGCTTTCGATAGATGAAGGACCATACAAGTCGATGTGAAGTAATTCGAGTGGTTCAACAACTTTTGTGTTAATTACAGATGGATGACTTTGACGACTCTGCTTCCCCATTTCACATGCAGCACACAAATGATCTTTGTCAAACTTGAGCAATGGAAGACCCCTAACATGACCTCCAGTGACAAGTCGGTTGATATCTTTAAAGTTGAGATGAGAGAGTCTTCGGTGCCACAACCAGCTTTCGTCAGATTGAGCTTTTGATAACAGGCATATAGCTGGGTTTCCTTTGATGGGTTTAAGGTTTAGAGGAAACATTTCACCCTTTCGCTCCGACTTGAGAGTTACCTTCTTTGTCTTTTTCTCAATAATTTCAGAACCTTCATCATCGAATGAGACTTTGAGACCTGTACCTCCAACAAGCTGAGATACACTGATGAGGTTGTGTTGGAGTCCTTCCACATAAGCCACCTTCCTTATAGTAAAGTCACCATTTGTTATCATCCCGTATCCCTTTATGGTGCCGAAAGAATTATTTCCAAACTTGACATTGCCACCATTTGCAAGAGATCTGTATTCCCTGAGCTCCTCTTTCCTCCCTGTCATGTGATGCGAGCAGCCACTATCGATGTACCATTCTTCGTCGAACTGCTCGTCACTTCTAACCTGCAAAAATTAAGCAGATTTAGGAACCTAAAGTTTCTTGGGTTAACGTGAGCTTTTCATGGGAACAGGAACAGTAAGAGAGATGTCAACAAGATATGTTCGTTTTATGAGTGTTGTTTCATCTTTCTTTTTAATGGTAAAAACTTTTATCTTATTAGGATTGGGTGAGTTCGGTTTGGACTCTGGTTTGGATTCATTGACCTTCTGTTTGCCCTTTTGTTCAGCTGACGAATGAGATTTTTGAGAACGAACAGAATTAGCTTTAGAGCAAGATGGAGATGAATTGGTGGAGGTAGAAGAGTTAGAAGAACTAGAAGAAGTGGGTTTAGATTGAGAGGACTTTTTGGCTGGAGACTCTAGGTGACCCTTTTGCTTTTGATCATTGGAGGGACTGACCTTAGAGTTTTGATTTCTTTTGACTTCAGAACCGAACCTTTGCTTTCGGTTGGAATCGTCTTGTGAACCGAACCTTGGCTTTCGGTTGAAGTCTTTCTCAGAACCGAACCTTTGCTTTCGGTTGGTATTTTCTTGTGAACTGAACCTTGGATTTCGGTTGTTGTGACTCTCAGGCTTTCCGACAGGATTGTTTTCATACTTCAGATTCTTGTCTTGATGTGAGAAGTATGCATTCTGGGATTGCCAGAATTGTCTCCTTTCAGAGAGATTCTTCATGTATCTTTGGTTCCTTTCTCTCTTCTTATTCCTCATCTGCTTTGGTTGATGATGAACATTAGCTTTCGTTTTTGTTTTCTCCTTGCCTGGTTCGTTTTGAACTATAGGAGTTTCACTTTGAGCTGAGGGAGTAGAGGGAACATCTTCTTTTGCCGAACATTCATCCTCCTTAGGAATGTCTTTCGTACCACTGGTGCTTGGCTCATCGAAATTATCTGGCTTATTCAAGGGTTCAGGTATGTATCTTCCTTTACTCATCCAGGAGGTTCTTTCAGATAAGCCAACCGTTTTCGTTTGCATTATCTATTGGAGCAGACCAGAAGTACTCATCACAGCCATCAGCATTGTCTTCATTTACAATAGCTGTGAGCTCAGCCGTCTGATGTTCGGTTACTCCAGTGACCTTGTACACTTGATTTGTAGTGGTCCTAACCTTCTGATACACAACTGCTTTTTCTGCTAAGATCGGGGACTTTTGCTGGGACAATCGAGCGAACTCCACTGAATTTTCAGAAATAAGATTCTTGTGGTTTTCAGGTTCGCTTTTAATAAATTCTGAGCAGTCAACCGTGTCCTCTACAGAAATTTCACTCATGTTGTCGTCCTCGTTAAGCTCAGATGCATTTTTAACATCAATTTTGTTTTCTGAGCTTTCATTGACGTTTAAAGAGTCAAATTTTTGTATGGTTTCGGTCCTCAGTTTAAGTCTATCATTTTCATCCAAAAGATTTTTAAGCATGTCCTTGTGGTCCTTGGATTTAATGAAGGACTCAATTTTGTCCAGTCCATACATGTAGGTCGGATTGACATCATCAGACGATATCACACTTTCACAATTATAGGCTTCAGCATCGATTTCATCCTCCTTAAACTCAAGGAAGGGTAAAATCATGCGATGGATCTTTTGGCCTATTTCACAGTCCAAGTGAAGCTGAGTAATATTAGAATATAGACGTTTTGCAATTAAACAAAAAACATTCCGCTGTTTTAACAACTTTAAATTGTCTCGTTGTAAATAAATGTTTTCGTCTTTTATTTTAACTAATTCAGACTCCTTCAACTCGATCCACATCCGCCGCTCCTCACTCTTCGAAGACACCTTGCTTAATTGATCAGTTAGGTTAGAATTGGTGACTCGAGTTTGAGTTAAGCTGCTATCTAGATGAGAAATTCTTGTATTAACGTTTTTTAGTTCTTTCTCATATGAGGATTGTGGTACTTTAGATGAAATGAAAACCGATTGTACCTTCTTTATCAGTTCATCAAGTTCATTGAACTGTTGGCTGAGTGGTTTGGCCGTAAAGCACATGTCCTCCTGCACCTTCGGTTCATCGCTTCCACCATCGGTGTTGTATCCCCTCATCTGAGATACATCAGACACCATGAAGCATCTTCCTCCACTGCTCTCCTCCTTTTCCACATAAGCCTTTCCATGGGTAGGCTTCCTCACTTCATCGTCTTCTGAGTCAGTAGACCAAACTTCCATGCTACCGAACTCGTCATCAGCAACCGAACCCTGCACAATAAGAGCATTAATAGAAGGGTTAGCGGTAGACTTCTTCTTTCTCAACTCATCCAACCTCTTCTGCAACACAGCTTCCTCATCCTTTCCATCATCCTTTTCATCCATCTTCTTAAGGACACAATCCTTAGCATAGTGGTTTTTCCCACCACAGTAGTAACAGCTTACTCCAGAATCGCCATCCACCTTCGGTTCCTTCTTGGGCTCCTCAACCTTCGGTTCATTGTTCACCTTTTCTGAACTGTAACTCCCCTGCCAGTTTCGGTTTTTATTGCTGGGGAATCTCTTCTTTATGAACCTCTTGGGATTGGACACCATCATAGCATAATCCTCAGACGTGAGGTCATACTCCTCCAAGTTGAGGTCTTCATTCTCCATCACAGCTTTACTTTTTGATAGGAGGGCCAACGAACCAAGGCTTGAAACAACGTTCTTCTCCTGCAACACAATCTTCTCTTGGGATTTGAGAATACCCACCAGTTTCGCCAAAGAGTATGATTTAAACTGCTCATGGGCTTTGACTGTAGACACCACTGCTCTCCATTCAAACCTCAGACGATTTAAGAAAGTAACCTTCTGCTCGATAAGCTTCCTTTCAATGTCATGTTTGATCATCTTGCTGAGAAGATGATTGAAGCGATCGAACGTCTGGGTCACCGTTTCTTCGGCTCCTTGCCTGAATTCTCCAAACTCAGATAAGAGCAAGGTTTGGATAGAATGCTCAAGATCTTCGTCTGTAGAATACAGTTCGCAAAGTCTATCCCAAACTTCCTTTGCCGTCGTGCATGAGCTGACCAACCTGAAGGTGTCAGACTGAAGGGCGAATCTGATCAACCTTAACGCCTTGATATTGCACTGGAATTTGTCCTTTTCATCTTGTGCAATATCCTTAACATCCTTCAGCAGATCATTGTACTCCTTTTGTGTCTTAATAATCCTGGACCTTGCAGAATGAGAAAACGGTCCATTAATGATAGCTTCCCATATGAGGTACCCATTATCCTCAGATCCAATCACGTAGTCTTCGAAGTGGTGCGCCCATACTTCATAGTCATGGGTGTATAAGATTGGAATCTTCGTGGTTGAACCGATGCTGTTAGAAATATTGATTGGATTTCATTACGACTCGTCCATTATGATCGTAAAAACCTGTTCAAAGATCAGACTTGTAATAAAGCAGATTAGGGTAAAACAATAAATATCAAGATACGTCAATAATGAGATGAAGGCTCAATAAATATCGATAGTTGCGGAAAAACCTTAATTGAAACATTTTCACAGAAAAGATGTGTATCGATTACACAGCCTCCTGCTCTAATACCAATTGATGAGATTAAAAAAACCTTTAAATCTATGAAGATCGATTAGATCTCAAACAGGTAAGTAAATAAAACTTTAAGAACACGAAAATAAGAACGAAACAAGATTGAATCAAACGAGTCGAATGATTAAACAAAATCCTCAGAAGAGCTCGATTAAGAACATCAACTGTAGAGGATTGGTAGGTTACAAGAACGATTAAAGAAATCTGGAAATACTATCGTTATGCTCTAGATGAATCAGTATTCTCTGAATCGTTAACCTAATATCCATGCAAGCATATACTTATATATTAAACATAATGGGCTCTCGGTTGGACAGGCCCAAACGGGAATACAAAATAAATAAACTATCGAGCCCAACGACGCAACACTTCAAAATAATCTTCAACCCAACAGTACAAGCTGTGGTACCAACATATTCAGCTTCTGTTGTCGAAATTGAAACACATGTTTGCTTCTTTGACTGCCAACTTACTAATTTCCCATCTAGTAATTGACAACCTCCACTTGTGCTTTTCCTATCCAGATTGCAACCACCTAAGTTAGCATCCAAAAATGCTTGTATGAAGAATCCATTTTTTGAAGGATACCACAATCCTAAGGAAATTCAACCTTTGAGATAACGAAAAATATTCTTGACTGTGGTGAGATGTGGTTCTCATGGATTCAACTGATACCTGACACAATTACAAACAGACAACACGATATCAGTTCTACTTGTTGTGAGATAAAGTAATGAACCTATCATGCTTTTGTAAAGAGTCAAGTCAATAGCAGGTTTATCTAACGAAGGTTTCAGCTTAGTGCCAGTTGCCATTGGTACTCGTAATTTCGTGCTATTCGTCAACCCAAAATTTTTGAGTAAGTTCTTCGTATATTTTTCTTGATTAATGAAGATTCCTTCTCAGCTTTGCCGAATATTCAAACCAAGAAAATTGTTGATTATTCCCGTCATGCTCATCTCAAATTTACTTTTTATCAAAATTTCAAGTTCATTAGACAAAGCTGGGTCAGTAGAGCCAAAAATAATATCATCTACATAAATTTGAAAAAGCATTAGATGATCCCCTACTTTCTTTCGAAATAAAGTGGGATCAACTGATCTTTGTTTAAATCTAGAAAAATCATCAGCAATAACAAGAACGTATCGTTTCTTGTTAAGAGTTGCAACTGTCGATGGTACACACAAGTCAATATGAAGTAACTTCAAAGGTTCAACAATTTTTGAGTCTATAGTTTTTGGATGACCTTGTTTAAGTTGTTTCCCTTGACCGCAAGTTGCACATAAACTATCATTATCAAACTTTAAAACAGGTAATCCTCTTACCAGATCTTGAACAACTAGTTTGTTCAAATTTCGAAAATTCAGAGGTGAAAGCCTTAGATGCCAAAGTCAGTTGATGTCAGATGAAGCTTTCGAACAGATGGTTTGCCAACAATAGGATTAATATCCAGAGTAAATATTTCTCCTTTCCTCTTGGATTGAAGCAAGACTTCCTTGGTGTGCACATTCAAAATTATGTTTCCCTCTTCGTTAAAAGCTACTTGATTACCAGTGCCCATAACAAGTTGCAAAATACTTATCAAGTTATGTTGAAGACCTTCGACATACTCCACTCTTTGTATAGTAAACTTGCCATTCGTTATTTTGCCATAACCTTTTACCTGACACCTGTGATTCTTACCAAACTAAACAACTCATGCATTCTTTACACTTCGATAGTCACGTAAATTCTCCTTGTTCCCAGTCATGTGACGAGAGCAACCACTATCAATATACCATTTATCATAATATTGCTCGTCACAAAAAACCTGCAATTAATGAAAGAATTTAGGTAACCAATGTTGTTTGGGTCCTTGGAAATTAGTTTGAAACATAGAATGAAATGAAGAACCTATAACCCAGTCACGAACTTTTGATTTGAAACTATCAATTAAATCCACATCATTAGTTAAAGGAACCAAAACATAAGTTTTTGATGGTTTAAGATTGACACTAACACATGCCTTCATCTTCTCAGTTTGTGTTTTTATTTTCTTTTCTCTTGAAACTGGTTTCCAAGCTTTTACTGAAACATTTGACTCTTTTGATCATGAACTTTCATTTGATGATGTATTCACATACTTCTCATAAGATTCTTGAATTTGTTGTTGAGAAAATTTACGTGATTGATACATTTTCCCTTTTCCTTCAAGCCAATGGTCTATGTTTTTCTCACAGTATAAGCCCTTGGTGTAAGAAACTTTCAAATTCTATTTCCCAGATGGATTTGGAAAATTTGGTTTTTCTGGAATGAAACCAACATTTGATTTAGGAAGAAAGTGCTCAATGTGTCGAATTTTAACCTTTGTTTTGACATTTGTGTTTTGAGGATTTCGTTTGTAAAAACTCTTTGAATGATTTGAGAAAGAATTGGGTTTGTGGTTTTGAAATTTCATTGTTGAATTTTTGACATTTGTAGAAAATGATTTATTTTAATTTTTGTAAAATGTGTTTGTGGATGTGATTCAGACATCGATCTATTTCTTTGAGCGGGATTTTTCTTATTGTCTGAATATGATGAGGACATTGTTTTAACAAATTTGTACTTGATGTTGTCAGATGTTTTTGTTGTCAAATTGTTGTGTTTCTTTCGAGACTCAACAGTTTGCCAGAAAATTTTCTTTCGAGCTTATCTTTTTGAAATTCCATTTTCTTTTGAAAATTTGTCAATTTGATCTTTGAATTCTTGTGAATTTAACTTGACAACTTGTTCGTTTTCCACAACAACTGGTTTTGAAACTTCTTTCACAACTTTTTGTTTTTCAACCCATTTTCATTGAGATTTTTGTCTTTCAAATGTGTATGTATTCTTTATGAGACTGTTTTCGACAATGCTTTGATTTGAGAAAAATCCTTCGTCAGCTGTTCTTTTGTTATATTCTTCAACTAATTTGTTAACCTGTGGTTTGAAGTTTTCAACATTTCCTATTGTCAAAAATACTTGATTTGGAAAAACAACATCATCCGTGCGTTTGAAATTAGGATACACCACTAAATTGGTTTCGAGATACTGGGCACCCTTTTCAGTCATCACATTGTCAAAAAATTTCTGTATCACCATACACCTGACCAACAACAATTCGTGGAACTTTTGGTTCTTTAGAAATTTTATTTGATGGAATAGGTTTCTGTAAAACTTCATCATCACTACTATCAGACTGACTATCTCTGATATCCACATGATCAAAATCACAAACTTTTGAAGTTGAGGGTTTGTTAGTGTCAATCTTAACCAAAGAATCCTCATATTTTTCTTTTCCTTTAGAATTTGATGCAACATTAACAATAGACAACTGAGAACAATCACATCCTCAAGATCACTAATTTCGCTAATATTATCAGAATTATCTTCAATATCAGCAAAATTAGATTGAGAATCAGATGTCGAATTCTCAGCCTTTTTCAAAATTTTGATTTGTTCAATTTTGGTTAAGGTATCATTCGCAATATTAACTAATTCATTCGTATCCAAATATTCATCAATTTTCACAACTCCATAAGCATATCTATCATCAAGAATTTTATTAAACTCTGCAATTGTTTTCTCACAATCATACGAAATATTATCAACTTTCTCTCTTTCATATGCTAGAAAAGGTAATAACTTCCTATGTTGTTCCTTACTAATATCAGATGAATGATGCAAAGCAGTAAGTTTAGCATACATTCGTGTAGCAGAATTACAATAAATGTTGCGTTGGGCTAATAACATTTTACTTCACTACTCAAAGTATCCCTATGTCACATTATGTTTGTAATCAGCAACACTAAACACTGAATTTTTATTTTCTTGGAATCTAACTACTTCTAAACTTCTATCAACTGAGAAGTTGATTTTTTTGCCTCGTTGCTAGCAGAAATATCCAAAGTATCGAAATAAGCAACAATATCATCGAAAGCAGTTAATTCAGAATCATATGCACTTATAGGAATATTAAAAGAATGAAGAATAGAATGTACCGTGGTGGTCACTGGTGATTTATCAGTACTTTTGGTCATGAAACAATGACCTGTCACCGCTTCGTCAGAATCATCCTCATGCTTCGTAAACATGGCTCCATGCGTAGGATTATGCATTTCTTCGTCATCTGATCCTGAAGACCATATCTGATAAGCTCCTTCATTCTCATCATCAATCTCTCCCTTTGCCACCAACGCCATTCCTTTTGCCTTTGTCCTTACTTCTTCCAACTTCTCTACACAGTAAACTTCGTCCTTCACCTTGATTTTCTTTTCCTCCTTTTTCCGAAGCTGACAGTCACTTGCCATATGATTAGCTCCATGACAATAGTGACAACCAATTCATGAATCTCCTTTAATCTTCTTATCAACTTTCGTCTCTTCTTTCTCCACTTCCTTCTTTTCACTCTTCTTCTTCTTATCTCCTCCAGCCTTCGACACAAATCTTCCCTTCACATCAACATTTTTCAATTTTGTATAGAATGGTTTCTTGAAAAACTTCTTCACTTTATTATTCGAATAAAAAAGCAACAGCCTCATCGTCCGAATTAACAATAAACCATTCTTCATCAGAATCCTCTTCTTCAACCTGCTCCTTTTCAGAAACCTTCGAAACTAAAGCTAATGGTCCACCCAAGCTTAATTTCTATTCCTCATCCATCTCATTCACTTCTCCTTCATAAGTCTTCAGCAGATTATATAGATCACTCAATGTTGATGTGTCGAAACTTCGTTGAGTCTTCACCATCAGAGTAACATTCCTCCATTCTTTACGTAGACCCATGATGAATCTCAAATTGAATTCCATGGTTGTCCTTGTAATGCCATGACGATGACACTCGTAGATCAATTCATTCAGCCTATCATAGTAACATTCAATTGATTCACCATCCTTTTGCTTAAAATCATTCAACTCAATCAAACAGTGCTTAACTGAATTGATTTTTGTCTTCTCACTTCCTTCAAACTTTTCTTTGAGTTTATGCCAGATTTTTTTGTAGTAGTATAACTTCTGAAAAAGTTATACACAACTAGTGGCAATGCACCGCGTAACTCTCTCGTACATATTTTCTCAAGTTTCTTCAGTTTATTAGTTTGATCACCAACACTCGAAGTTCCAGATGAAGATCCAATTGGTTGAGCATTTTTCGGAGGAGTAACATTCCCAGAGATACATGACCAAAGCTCCTCATCGAGTTCATTCAAGTAGTATTGCATAGGATCGGCCCATTGATCATAGTATTCTGAAATGAGCGTAGGAATCTTAGTTGAAGATCCTAGCAGATGAGAGTACGAAGTCATTGAGTTTAAGTTGAAGTTCGTCATTGATGTACAGATGAAATGTTCTTTGAAACTAAAGAGAATTTGAAAGAAAATTGCTGAAAATCAACAGATATTTCAAGTAGAATACTCGTTTCAACAAATCAGTTGCAGAATCGAATCACAACTGAAGATCAAGGACAATTTTCACTTCAAAAAGTGCAGAAAATTTTTGAACCAAAATTTGATTAAAAAACCTATTGATTCAGAATGAAAATCAGATCGCAGACAACGATTCCTTCTCTGATACCAATTGATGATGTATTGAATCGAGAATTATAAAATATATCAGAGTAATTGAGTAAAAAAACAAAGAGAGTAAATAGAATTTGGTTTCAGCTCATATTATGCTTTCAATGTTTAAAGAGAGAAAGTAGAGAAGTTGTATTCAGATCCTTATCTAACTCTAAGTAAAGTCCCTATTTATAGAAGACATGAAAGCATACAAAAAATTACAAGGACTAAACACGAAGTTTCGACATAAAGTGCCTTCTAAAATAACATTACAGACATCGACATATTACAACCAAAACTTCGACCCTTACAACCCTCTTTGCTATAAGGAGTCCTTCTTCTATACAGTGTCTTATCAAGTGATATTTTCTGTCGATGTGTCTGGAAAATCTCCATAGGCTCCTTTTGTGACAACCCGAAGTTGTTCCATCGTCGTAACCCGTTCCGTCCGTAAAACTCGTCTTTAGCAAATTGTTCTGATTTCGTTTTTGGATTAGGTCAATTAATTTAAGACGTTTATTTTGACCTCGTAAGTATCCAAACACGTTATAAACACAAGTAACACCCCAAACTAGTAATTAGAAAAATTTTAGTTTCGACCATATCGGGTTACGACAACTTAATCGGGTGCGACCAAAAGCCTCGGTTAATGTCAGTATCGCGTAGAATTCCACCGTGTCTCAAATCCAAACCATATTTAAAGTTGATTAAGCCTCATTTGAATCCTTTTCACTATCTCTCTAACCACTCTCCTCAAATCCAACTTCTTGATCCAAAATCACTCATTTCAAGCTCCAAATCACCAAGGTAACTATCCTAGCTCCTGGTATAACATCTTTAGCCTTCAATTTCGTGTTCAAATCATGGAATAGGACCATAAACATGTGTTTACAGCCCTGGAACAGTCTTAGGCCATGAACACATGCAAATGGGGTTTTTGAGCCTTAAACCCCTTCCAAACCACCATTGGAGCTTAGATATGGCTTAAGGACTAAATGGATTGGACTTAGAACACCTTAGACTCATCATTTAGGGAGTAAACATGAGTTTACTACCCAAGATCATGCTTGGGCCATAAACACCCTTTCATGGGTAGTAAACTCGTTTTTAGGTGTTAAAATGCCACTTACACACCTCCTAAGCCTTGAACTAATATCTAGAAGCAACCACAGACGAATTAGAAGCCTTAAAGTTGATGAAAACCCTTCCCTAAGGAGTTCACGGCTGTAAACCCCCCAGGATTGGGTTCCTGGGCCGTAAACTCCTATAAATGGATTAAATGGTTCCATAAATTCACCCATTGGCTTGTAAAAATGAGTTGAATCATATGTGATTGACATAAGACTACCAAAACATCAAATGAAGGTGTGTGGGGAAGCTTACGGCCGTAAACACTTAGTTTACTATCGTAAACTCCTCAAATGGTCCTCAGAATGTCCAAATTACCTTCCAATGCCCTAGAATCAAATCTAGCATCACCCCTTAAATGATATAAGGCCACTTAGCACTCTAGAAGACCCCACCATGAGTTTACGGCCGTAAACTCATGGGGAGTGGGTCATTAGGGCCGTGAACTCTCTTGGGAGTTTACTCTTGATCCAAGCTATATACGTCCATAGATGTCACCCGGGTCACTCCAAACACTTGATTTGAAGTGTTTTCGCGTCTTGGAGTGTATAATCGTATCTAATTAGTGATTTAAAGTCTAATTAGATACATTTGTGTATTATTTAATATTACATAGGAACCTCGCACATTTTCAAGCCTTGATCCGGCGTTTAGCATCCAAGTCGACACATTCCTCGTCCGGTGAGTTCATAGCCCTACCATTTTTCAATGTTTTTCAATGTTTTCAAGTGGGGAATACAAGAAAAAGTACAAGAATATCTTGTGCTTAAACTTATTATTTCAATTGAAATGTTTCACATTCCACTTGCTTTTAACGATTGAAACCGTATTAACCAACTGTTTGACTTGCAGAATCAGTTTAGAAACGGATTTCATATCTTATTATATAATGTTATATTATATATTTCACAAATGATTTGTTCCATAACATTCTTGTTAAAAGCATTAGATTAGTAAATTTGTTTTGTCCTCGGTAACACTCCACAGAGATACGCGAGTGGAGGATCGTCTTTGTAAATAGAATTTAAACAGGATTTTTCCGCATTATTACTTGTAGATTTCTTATTCCTATAAATTGGAGACACGTCCTCAGAGAACACTCCACAGAGATACGCGAGTGGAGGACCGCCTCTGTAACCAGAATCTCTTAGATAGGGAGCATGACTTGAGTGTATAGATCAATACGGGGCTGACTACCCCACACCTGGCTGCTAGCTACAGCCGAACCGAAAGGTTCAAGGGTGATGAAAGTCATAATATGATTTGGACTTCTTATTCCCATATATAGTCTATCGTATGGTTATGGAACTCGCAATTTGGATAAAAGAGATTTACTTGTTAGTAATAATGAATATAGTAAATTAATAACCTTTGAAATTAGTTTACTATGTTGATAGTTTTATATACGTGTTAAAACTAACATACACTTCACAAGGATAATCAGGTTTTCAGTATACATCTTTTACATTACCTTTCGGATTGCTAACCAACTTTTAGGAAAATATAGGATTTTCCTGGGGTAACAACTGTTCATAACCAGAATTGTGTAACATAACGGATAACTAAACATTACTTTTAAGAAAATATGGGATTTTCTTGGATAACCACTTTTTCAGAAAACTAAAGGAATCTGGTTCATTTTCATAAAACAAACCGCTTATGAACTCACCAGCTTTATGTTGATTTTTAAACTGCTTGTATTCTCAGGTTCTCCTTAGACAGGTATCCCACGTTCTTTTGCAGAAGACGCAGCGTATGGAGTCACGTCTTTCTTTTGTTTAAACTTATGTATCTACAAAAATTGTATTACTTTACTTTCAAACAGTTGTAATGAATCTTTGTAATGTAATGTTTTTGTTTACTTCGCTTACTATGTACATTGGTTGTGATACTTAACATGAAGTCACCACCGCCCCGGAACGTTTCCACCCTGGGTTTCAGGGTGTGACAGATTGGTATCAGAGCCCTTGTTTATAGTGAACTGAGTATACCAAACCTTACATGGTATAAGACTATAAGCACAAAGGGGCCTAACTACTCTGAACTAAAAGTATACTTCAAAATATAAGTATTTTCAAAAACAGACAAGTATACCTAACCGTCGAGATTCATAACTATAAGTAGAACAAAACATAAGTAAATGGGTGTTGGACGTTGCGGTTAAACCTGGGCAGTTATGTAGTCGTGTCTAGGATCAATATAGCCTGATCAACTATATTCATTCAAGACACGACCAGCATGTTCCTGGGAGTGACTGTGGTGTTCAGCATGCCTAAAACTTACCCAAATACCCCAAACAACGAACCATCATCGTAGCGAATCATGAAATACTATGGGAGTATTTCTAGATCCAACTCTGTTGTAGAAAATTTTTCATTCAAGCGTTGCCCCTCGGTCATTCCGTTAGCGATAGTTTATCTGCCATGATAATTCATTCCTGCTTTATCACTTAATAGAATTATATGTCTGTCATAAAGAGATACCCCTTGTTTCATATCTCTTGATTTAATTCAGAGGACTTAACATCCTCTTTTTCCTAATCATTTTAGATGGAAATGTCTCCAAAGAAAGGACCCATTTCAAGGAACAACGACCCTCCGTCACCACCTCCTTCTTAATTCGACCCTGTGATGTTCCAATTGGCTGTTTCTGCCGCAGTTACGGCTACAATGACGCTATTGTACCCTGGCAGGTTCGGTGGACCAGGATATAACACCTACCCCCAAAACCATGAAAATGTTCAGGAGCATCAGAATGAGCGTAATGATAGTAATAAGGTTATCTGGAAAAAGCGAAAGGTTCAGAGTTCCCAAGGACCTTCCAACAGGCATGAAACTGTGGCATTTCAAGCTACCACTACTCCTGTCGCTGCATCTACAGCTCAAGAACCTATCACTGGTTATGCTGGTAACCTCCCTTGGTGAAACAGGTGCAGTTATCACCATCGTATCCCTGGCCCATGTCGCGAGAAGATTTGCATCCGCTATAGCAAGAAGGGCCACCTTGCTCGAAACTGCAGAACACCAGTCCAACAAACCGATCAAGCTTCTGGATCAAGTATCGAACAGGCCTGCTATAGGTGTGGAGAATTCGGGCATTTCAAGCGAAATTGCCCAAAAGCAGCAACCACCAACAACGCCAACAACGCCGAGATGGTTTTAGCTATGAAGCAGGAGGAGGCAGTCGTTGATCCCACCATCTTCGCGGGTACATTTCTTCTCGACAATTATTATGCTCGCATCTTATTCGAATCTAGTGTTAAGAAAGTTTTATTCGTCATTCATTCAAATATCTTCGTAAACATAGTCCTCGTCTAATAATCGAAACATTTACCGTCAAGATGGTTACGGGTGAGAATGAGTTCACTAACGATTTCTTCCTAATTTGTACCCTTATCTTGAGTAATCATTCTTTCCTCATTAATCTAATGTCAGTTTCACTAAAGAGCTTTGATGTTACCCTTGACATGTATCGATTGAGTCCTGATCGTGTTGATATGCGTTGTTATGAAAAAGCTATTTTTTCAATCTCCCCTCTGACCAAACTCTCATGATCCATGGCGATAAGCTTAGCTCTAATCTTCGTATCATTTCCTGCGTCAAAGCTCGAAAGTCTCCCCGAAAGGAATGTCATGTATTCCTAGTCCATGTAATCAGCGAGAAACAAGAAGTTAAAGACCTCGAGAGTGTCCCCAAAGACTGTAATATTCCTGATGTCTTCCCGAAGAGCTCCCGAGAATTCCTCCTGAATGTCAAGTCGAGTCTCGTATCAACTTAATCCCTGGAACTACCCCGTAGCCAAATCCCCGTATGGTTTTGCTCCAGCAGAAATACAGGAGTTATCCAGTCGGCTTAATGAGTTGACCGTCAAAACCAATATCCTCTTTCCTTAATTAGATGACTTTTTCGATAAATTTCAGGGAGCCAGCTACTCCTCGAAGATAAACCTTAGGTCAAGACACTATCAGCTACGAGTTCACGAGGATAATGTTTCCAAGACAGTATTCAGGACTCGATATGATCACTAAGAGTTCGTATTGATACCCTTCGGTGAAACCATTTTCCCCTGGTCATGTAGTAGGCGATGAAGACATACGCGTGGATCCTCCTAAGATCGAAACAATAGAGAATTGGTCGGCACCGAAGACACCCATAGAAAACTTGTAAATTCTTGGGTTTCGCCGACTATTATCGCAGACCCATTTAGAAAATTCATCCAAAATCACCAAACCCTTAACCACTCCGACACAGAAAGGTGTACCCTTTTGTTGGAGTAACGTGAGATACATCATTCCAAGCATTTAAGTAAGACTTATGCATCACACCTATCTTGTCTCTGCCAGAAGAAACAGAGGACTTCGTTGTCCTTTGCAGTATGTCCAATTAGGGTTTAGACTATGTGCTTAGGCAGGAAGGAAAAATTATCGTTCACGCTTTGAGACAAACAAAAGGCACACAAAGTTAACTACACAAGTCACGACATGGAATTAGAAGCAGTAGTTCCTGCACTGAAGAATGAGAGACATGATCTCAATGGAATCGAGTACGCGAATTTCACTTACCATAAGAGGTTACAGCATATCTTCGATCAGAAAGACATAAACATGAGGTGCCCTTAGTCGCAAGGAAAGTTTAGACAGCAAGACTAAGACATTGCCAAAGACCATCTAACCTTGTTTACTCGCTCAGACTTGAGAAGCCTAGTCAGAAACTGTCACACCCCCAAACCAGAATGGCGAATACATTCGGGGGTGGATGACTTCACGTAGTATCACAACGATTGAATATTGTAAAGAAAGTAACACAACCATCATATATATAATAAAAACGTGCAATGTTGCGTTATACATGTTACCCAAAGAATATTACAATATGATGATTCAAAATGTTTAATAATAAATGCCTTAGTGTTCCTTCTTCAAAAGTTGGTGAGTTCATAAGTGTATTTGTACTGAGAAAGTATGTCTTTTTGGAAGAAAATAGATGAACGTAATTTCCAGAAAATCCAATATTTTCCACATATAGTTTGAAAAGTTCCTAGAGTTTGAGGGCGTTAGTATCTTTCGTACTTAAATAATAAAGATGAATTTTGTACACAAAATAATGTAAATGTTGAATGCATGGATGAGTCTCGTAAATCAAGCTTGTTTTTATACTTTCGAGTGAGTCTTATAACCATACTATTGACACAGACTGCCTGCAACAACGTTCTTCAGGCGTTGTAGTGTTATTACATTTTTCACCCCAGACATGTCGGTCTAACTGTAGCTAACAGTTTAGGTGCGAGATTGTGAATCTCGTATAGATCTATACACAAGAATCACGTTCTCCCTCCAAGAGATTATGGTTTATAATACAGGACTTGAAATGCATACTTAAGAGTATATTGAAGTTGAATATCTCACCTTGCTTAGTATAAATAGACTTACGATAAGAAAGCCTTTATTTCAATTTAGATAAAAGTATTTTCGTTTTCAAGATGTATATGTAAGAATGTATAAATAACCCGCAAACTATACCCATTATAGTTTTTCAGAAAGTATGTTCCGTTTGGTGAAAATGACTTGGTGAATACTATACTTTATACGTAAAGTAAGAAGTTGGTATCGAATACTAACAAGATAGATGTTGTATTTGTATTTGTAAAACGATACGTTTTCTTATATTGTACTTGTATTCCCCCTCTAATACATGAAAAAAAACTTGAAAAGTAGGAGTATGAACTCACTTGTTCGGTTCGAAGAAAGTGAGAATAGAGTCAAGCAGAATTTCAACTGCGGAGAGTTGCGTCTTCGAGCTTCTCGGGGATCTAGGTAGTGTAGAACCTTCGTCGGGGGCTCGAGTGTGGAACTGACGGTGTCAGAATGGTCTCTAGTACGTAAGAGTGTGTGAGAGTGAGTGTGACTTAGAGAGAGGTGTGCTAAAATCTGGAGCTTATGCCTTCTATTTATAGGGCTGAAAACCCAAGTACGCTGGGCGTATCATCATCATCTCAGTTCCGAGAGACTTTGAAAGAGCTACGATTGCTAGTCGGATTTTGAAGTCATATTTGCAAATATAGTTATCAGACTTATCCAAGTGGGAGACTTTTGGATATAGTGTCTATGTCCATAACATTATTTTGTATGTACTTGACCCGACCCGGCATGGTCCATTTGGGTTGCATGGCATTGCAATACTTGGATAGACTAAATGAGAGAATATGGCACTTATGATTATTAATATATTATAAGTTCTAATATATTAATAATAGTATTATTGAATTAGTATTTGATCAAGTGTTAATCTAGTATTAATTTGAGACTAATTAAATATATAAGGGTTGATTGTGACAATCATCAATTCTTTTATGGTGGATTAATGATCCATGGTTTATGGGTTATGGATGTAACCATTTGGAGCTCCATGGATAGTCCATGGGAGTTACAAACCCATGGGTCATGAGAAATGAAGAGTCATGACAATTAAGAGTATTCATGTGAAAACCCTAATTGTGACACCACTATAAAAGGGACCCTTTGGCTAGTGAAATTGGTGCTAGTAAGGTTACTAGAGAGGCCATAACCGATTTTAAGTGCTAGAAGTATTCTCTCAGGTTATTCCAAGTTTTGTGGTGTTGTGTGAAGCATTTGAGGCACAACATTTGGGGTGCTAGGCTCACAAAGTCTTGAAGGAATCCAAGCAACAACAAGGTATGTATTTCTACTAGTTTTATATTTTATGTAATCCCCATGCCATGCTAGTTAGGATATAACCTTGAAAAAGAAATTTGCATGTATATAGAGAAAACATAGATTCAAGGTTATTAGGGTTGCATGTACACTTAGGAAGTGTTAGAATGCTCAAAACCCATCAGTGGGATCAGAGCCTAGGATTGTTTTCTGTATATTTGATGCAAAACTGCTTGAAAATCGAAAAAACTGCTCACTGTCGACTAGACTCGCCGAGTTCATGGGGAGGACTCGCCGAGTCCATGTACAAATTCATCCTACTCGTCGAGTAGGATCATGCACTCGACGAGTAGGTGCATGTTGGGCAGTCTTTTCGTGTTTTGTTGCTGGAAATGGATTAGAATCATTATCCCAATCTGTTTTGGACTTGTAAAATCTGTTTTTCAAAATGATAATGATTATGTTAATCCATTTTACAAGACTTTTAACAATTTCAAAGTATTATATATGTTCATATGATTTCTTGAAATTGCTTGACATGAATTTGTATTCTTATGAGTTTTTAGAAGATCATAGGAATTATGTGTAACCTCCATGTGTGTTTGATTCTTGATCGTAATTGTATTGATGGTGTCCATAACTTGTCCTCAAGTTATGGATAACCAAAAGTCACTTCTTTTAATTGTGATTAAAGAACTAAAGGGGTTTCATAAAATGAAGAGTCTTCATTTTTATGAACCATTAAAACTCATAAGTTACAAATTGAAGAGACTTGGAATAGTTTCAATTCTTGCCCTCAAGTTTTGGAATTTGAAAAGTCTTACACTCTAATACTTTAATTCCAAATTAAACCTTATATTTTTAAAAACTTTAAAAATCAACACTTATACTATTATTATAATTTTATTATATAGATATGTATAAGAATATGTTGTTCTTACCGTTAGTAGGCCTCATTCATGAAGCCGGTCTATAAGGGGGGGTATAAGTTTGTTGCCTATAAAATGGTGACTTAATGGGTGTCCACTCTCACCCACCGCTTCCATGATTGGTGGAGGGTCATTAGCCGAACGGGTAGGATATGACTTTAAATTCTCATTAAAATTATAATGAATTATAAAGTAACTATTAGTTACTTTAGGAAAATATGAATTTGGTGCTAGCCCATAAAATTACACTTTGTACCTTACCAAGTCGTTAGTGGAGCATGTGTGGTTAACCGACACACTAACATGGACTAGTAAGAGTGGAAAAGGGTAACTTGACTTTAGTATAGATCGGTGGAGCGTGTGTGGTTAACCGGCACATCGATTAGGTAATATTGTTGAGGGTACCAAGTCAATTTTTATGGTTATTCACACCTTGTTTGTGATCATCGACATCCCATTCACAAACTTGAGAGGGCACATTCGAGATTCAAACATGCCATTGAAAAGTTCAATGTATCTCAAAAGATCTAGGAGTTTCAAAACCAATAAAACCTAATAATAAAATATTTCGTTCTTAAGGTGGAAATTGGTAAATCATCATTTACCTACCTTCAAATATTTTATAGTGTGGATTACGGCATCCCACTTCCACCTATAAATAGTTTGTTGGATCCTAGCCTTAATATTTCATTTGGGTGACTTATTAAGGACTCTTAATCTAATGAAACTTATCTTCCTTCTATTCCAGATGTCTTCCAATAACGCTGCTGGATCAAACCCTACCGGCTCCTTTTCCTTAATGAACTTGTGTGGTAAGGTCATCTTTGATGGATCCAACTTTAATGAGTGGATCAGAAACATCAGGATGATTACCCGCTATGAGGACAAAGAATATGTCCTTGATAGGGAGCTTAAGGTTGTTAATGAAGCCACTGCTACTCTAGAAGAGCTTGCGGAGTTCATTGCGCATGAGAAGGATGCCACCAAGGGTTCCTGCATCATGATGGCCACAATGATTCCGGAACTCCAAAAATCTTATGAAGATTTCTACCCCTATGAGATGCACCTAGATCTGATGGACAGGTACCATCAGAGCGCGCGTCAAGAGAGGTATAAAATCATTTCCTCCATGATAACCGCAAGGATGAAGGATGGTAAACCCATCACCGGTCACTTGCAGAAGATGCAGAGGTTTGTTGACCGGTTGCTAAAGCTCAATGTTGACTTCCCTGTGGAATTGGAGATTGACATCATTCTCCTTTCCTTACCTTCAAGTTATGATCAGTTTTGTATGACTTATCATATGAATAAGGAGGAAGTCACACTTAGCAAACTTCAAGGACTCTTAAGGACAGCTGAAAATGGCCTTAAGGGTAAAGCGGTTGCTACTTCTACTCCTTTAACAGCCCCTGTTCTTGCAATTGGTCAAGGGAAGGGTAAGAAGAGGAAAAGCCCTTCAAAGGGTACCAAGGGTAAGACTCTTGATGGTTCCTCTTCAAGTGAGACAAAGAAAGTTCCCATTACTCCTTCTTCGAACCCAAAGGAAGCACAGTGCTTCTATTGCCAAGATAAGGGACACTTCAAGCGAAGCTGCGCCAAATATATGTAAGATGTAAAGGATTGGAAGGTTAAACTCACCCATGCAGGTATTTACACAATATTTTCTAACAACTCATCTAATGCTAATTCTTGGGTGCTTGATACAGGATGTGGTATTCACATTTGTACAGATTTGCAGGCACTAAGAAGAAGTGAGCAAGTGGAGCATGGGAAGATAAACTTAGTCATGGACAACAGGAAAGCATCACCTGTTACCAAGATAGGAGTTTATTCTTTGTTGCTTAATAATGGGTTAATGTTAGATTTGAATAAGTGTTGTTACTCGCCCGAAATGGCGAGAAATATTATTTCCTTTCATGGCTTGTACAAACAAGGTTTTACATTTTCATTTGATAATAAAAATGGTGCTATTAATGTTTATTACAATGATGTATTGTACTTTAAAGCAATACCTTGTGATAGTGTATATGAAGCCGTGAATGTTGTAGACAATCTAGGAAATAATGTGTTGTATATTGATGGTTCTGATAGCTTGGATAAAGCATCCTTGTGGCATTGTCGTCTTGGACATGTTAGCAAGAAGCGCATAGGCCAACTCCAAAAGGCTGGAGTCTTGGAATCATTTGACCTCAAGTCAGATGATAGTTGTGAGTCTTGTTTACTTGAAAAAATGACAAAGTCGCCCTTCACAGGTACTTGTGATAGGGGTGAAGGTTTGTTGGACCTTGTACACACGGATGTGTGTGGGCCCTTCAGAGTTGCTACAAGGGATGCTAATCGTTATTATGTGACTTTTACTGATGATTACAGTAGATATGGATATATTTACTTAATCAAGCATAAGTCAGAAACCTGTGAAAAGTTCAAAGAGTTTAAGCAGGAAGTTGAGAATCAATTGGGCAGGAACATCAAGATGCTCCGATCCAATCGAGGAGGAGAGTATCTTAGCACTGAGTTCCTTGACTATCTTAGGGAATGTGGGATTGTCTCACAATTGACACCTCCCAGGACACCACAGTTGAATAGTGTAGCGGAGAGGCGCAATCGAACCTTGTTGGATATGGTTCGTTCCAGGATGAGTCGAGCTTCGTTACCAATCTCTTTCTGGGGGTATGCCTTAGAGACTGCCGCCCATATCCTTAATCTAGTCCCTACTAAAAAGGTTGCCAAAACACCTCACGAGATGTGGACTGGGAAAGTGCCCAATTTGGACCACATCAAGATTTGGGGTTGTGAAGCTTTTGTGAGGCGTGAGACTCATGACAATCTTGAAACCCGAAGCGAGAGGTGTATTTTCATCGGCTACCCACAGAGATCCTTTGGTTACCTCTTCTACAGACCCAGTGACAATGTGGTCTTTGTAGCAAGAAGATGAGTCTTTTGTGAGAGAGAATTCATAAGCCAAGGGGACAGTGGGAGGCAAATTGACCTTGAAGAGCTTCAAGAGTCAAGTGGTGAAGGAACCTCAAATGCTGTCAGCCAACCTGAGGAGGAAACTCCTGTTGAGCCGATAGATGAGTCTGTACCTCCAAGACGTTCCACTAAGGTGAGGAACACACCTGATTTTTATTATGGTTATCACATCACCACCGAAGGTGATACATTTATCAGTGATAGTACACTGATAGATTTGGATGAACCTAATAATTATAAGGAAGCCATGGCAGGCCCTGAGTCTGCAAAATGGAAGGAGGCTATGGACTGCGAGATTCATTCCACGTATGACAATCAAGTTTGGAACTTGGTTGACAATGTACCAGGTCGTAAGACAGTTGGGTGCAAAATGGATCTTCAAGAAGAAGACCGACATGGATGGGAAAATACACACTTCTAAAGCACGATTGGTTGCGAAGGGCTTTACTCAAACTCTGGGAGTTGACTATGATGATACCTTCTCACCAGTAGCTAAGATTAAGTCTATTAGAGTATTGTTAGCCATATCTGCGTTTCATGACTATGAAATATGGCAAATGGATGTCAAAACCGCTTTCCTTAATGGGAAGTTGGCTGAGGATGTTTACATGGCTCAGCCAGAGGGTTTTGTCGATCCAAAATACCCTAATAGAGTGTGTAAGCTTGAAAAATCCATTTATGGATTGAAACAAGCATCTCGCAGGTGGAATCTTTGCTTTGATGAGAAAGTCAAAGAGTTTGGCTTTTCTAGGAGTGAGGATGAGTCTTGTGTGTATGTCAGGGCTAGTGGGAGCATAGTTAGCTTCTTGGTGTTGTATGTGGATGACATACTTCTCATAGGAAACGACATCCCAACTTTGCAGGAGGTTAAGGACTGGCTTGGGAAGTGTTTTGCTATGAAGGACCTTGGGGAAGCTGACTATATCCTAGGGATAAGGATATTGAGAGATAGGAGTAAGAGACCTATTGGACTTAGTCAGAGTACTTATGTGGATAAGGTACTGAAGAGGTTCAGTATGCAAGATTCCAAGAAAGGAGAATTACCGATCCAGAGTAATGCCAAGCTAAGTAAGACTCAGAGTCAGAGTACAGAGGCTGAGATAGTTGAGATGAGTCAGATACCATATGCTTCAGCTGTGGGCTCGATCATGTATGCTATGACTTGTACTCGCCCTGATGTGGCCTTTGCTTTGAGCATGGTCAGTAGATATCAAGGGAACCCCGGCAAGGCACACTGGACAGCGGTAAAGAACATTCTCAGGTATTTGCGGAGGACTAAGGACTGGGTCCTTACCCTCGGAGGCAGTGATGACTTGAGAGTGGAAGGATATAGTGATGCTAGCTTTCAAACTGATAGGGATAATTTCCGCTCTCAGTCAGGCTGGGTCTTTATCCTAAATGGAGGAGCCATTGCTTGGAAAAGTTCCAAGCAGGAGACAGTAGCTAATTCGACTTGTGAATCAGAATACATAGCAGCAAGCGAGGCAGCAAAAGAGGCGATATGGCTGAAGAACTTCATCGGAGACCTTTGAGTTGTACCAGCTATAAAGGAGCCAATGGAAATTTTCTATGACAGTGAAAGTGCGGTTGCTTTGGCTAAAGAACCAAGAGATCACGGGAGATCTAGGCACATTGACAAAAAATACCATTTCATCAGACATAGAATAGAAGAAGGACTCCTTGTGGCAAAGAGGTATCATCGGATGAGAACCCGGCAGATCCCCTCACGAAGGGACTGAGCAGGGTTAAGCATTTACAGCATGCAAGGCGCATTGGCCTGAAGGATGATATTAGTTTCAATAATTAGATTCCTGAAACTTGTAAAATGTAATTGACATTTGATGATAAATAAAAGTTGTTATTAATTTATGAGTAAGGTGTTACTATCTTGTGTTGATTGTTTACTATGCTTCAATTTTGCATGTTTTTACTTCCAGAATAATTATGTTATGGTATATATCATATTATTCAAACCATCCACAGTCGGTCAAACTTTGGAAGTAAGTATTGATTCAAGACTGTCATGAATACGGCTTGTATGATTTGTCTAAAGTGCTTTAGACAATGCAATGGTTGCTACAACATTCATGAGTACTCATAAGGGCTGAGTATTGGATCCAACCCACGCTCACTTGCATCACTTCATGGAATTTATCTCGAGTGATCATGAGACGGTAATATCATATAAATCTTCAAACCTAGAGATATGAGTTGTTGACTACGAGTTGGTTATTCATTGATTGTACGAAAACGCATTGGTAACTCGATGTTATAAAACGTGCCTTTGTGAGTAATTCAACAAGTAGTTAGTACAAGCATATCAGTCGAAGTTTATATGTTCCTTCTAGAAATAGAAGCGATATCTGGGCTCCTCGATGATTTGGTTTTGACCCATGTACCGGGCTCGGTCAGAACCTAATTGATGTGTTCAATTTTTTTCTATTTCGAAACAAATCGGAGATCGAGAAACAAATGTTGGAAAATAAGTAAGACCATGTTCCATGTGTTTGTCCAGCTGATATCATGAGAGCAAAGGATTATATGATCACTTATCTTAAATGGCGTATCATCATCATCTCAGTTCCGAGAGACTTTGAAAGAGCTACGATTGCTAGTCGGATTTTGAAGTCATATTTGCAAATATAGTTATTAGACTTATCCAAGTGGGAGACTGTTGGATATAGTGTCTAAGTCCATAACTTTATTTGGTATGTACTTGACCCGACCCGGCATGGTCCATTTGGGTTGCATGGCATTGCAATACTTGGATAGACTAAATGAGAGAATATGGCACTTATGATTATTAATATATTATAAGTTCTAATATATTAATAATAGTATTATTTAATTAGTATTTGTACAAGTGTTAATCTAGTATTAATTTGAGACTAATTGAATATATAAGGGTTGATTATGACAATCATCAATTCTTTTATGGTGGATTAATGATCCATGGTTTATGGGTTATGGATGTAACCATTTGGAGCTCCATGGATAGTCCATGGGAGTTACAAACCCATGGGTCATGAGAAATGAAGAGTCATGACAATTAAGAGTATTCATGTGAAAACCCTAATTGTGACACCACTATAAAAGGGACCCTTTGGCTAATGAAATTGGTGCTAGTAAGGTTACTAGAGAGGGCATAACCGATTTTAAGTGCTAGAAGTATTCTCTCAAGTTATTCCAAGTTTTGTGGTGTTGTGTGAAGCATTTGAGGCACAACATTTGGGGTGCTAGGCTCACAAAGTCTTGAAGGAATCCAAGCAACAACAAGGTATGTATTTCTACTAGTTTTATATTTTACGTAATCCCCATGCCATGCTAGTTAGGATATAACCTTGAAAAAGAAATCTGCATGTATATAGAGAAAACATAGATTCAAGGTTATTAGGGTTGCATGTACACTTAGGAAGTGTTAGAATGCTCAAAACCCATCAGTAACTTCGCGTCATGGCTTACGACTCGGGTCTAGCTAGGCGTAGAGCTTGCGGCCAATGGGACTCGACCCTGCACCTGAGTACGTTGGGCGTAATTCTGGCTTCCGTCTTCTAAATTTCGTAACTTTCGCGTACGGGCTTCATTTTTGCGTTCTTTATATCCACGCGTAGGTGAGATTATGTTCTACAACTTTCATGTAGACTCCGTCGGCTAGTTTTGAATTTATTTTTAATGCTATGTTTTTAATAGGGCGGGACTGCTAAAGTCCATTAAAAATTCATAACTTCTTCATACGAGGTCCAATCTAGGAGATCTTTTTATGCACGTTTATAGTTTAACGAACTCTAGGACTTTCGTTTAGATACCTAAGGCTAAAATGCATTTTATTGGAATCTCACTTTTTACGCTAATTAATGCTTTACCGGTGTGTCGTGAACAATCTAATGGTCGTAATTCTTTTATTATAAACCGGTTTCGAATGTTATTTATGTGTTCAGAATTCTTGACATGATATCTAACATTTGATGCATCCCAAATTTAGATTTTTGAATACTTTATGTTTGGGGTTAATTTCGTTGATTCCAAATAGTTTCGTTGTATTTGACTATTGAGTGTTACAAAGCGTTGGAAAAATATAGGGTTGTCACAGAAACCCTTGGGATTGGTCCAGCAGCCGAGATAGCCGAATGGGAATGGTAAATAACCAACATGGATTTCACCATCAAGTTACCCAGTTTTCCCGAGTGAGTACGGTACCATTTGGGGAAAATGTCGATCCTTCAATAAAAATCCGCTCACTTCCTTCCGATCAGAGAATCATTCAAGATGGAAAGACTCACGCGAACCCACATCCAAGAAGTAGTCCGACTGCATAGTATACCTGCGCCCATTATCTTTGGTTGCGATAGCAGGTTTACCTCAAGGTTTTGGCAAGTCCCTTCAGAAAACTCACGGAACAAAGCTAGACATGAATACAACTTATCATCCTCAGACAATTTGACAGAGTGAGAGAGTTATTCAGAATCATGGAAGACATGCTGGGAACATGTATCATAAATTATAGAGCGACTTGGGATACTCATTTACCTTTGATCGAGCCCTCGTATAACAACAATTATCGCACCAGTATCCAGACTACATCATTCGAAACCCTCTACGGTTAAAAGTACAGATTCCCTCGTATTAGGTTGAGGAAGGAGACACGCAACTAGCCAAGAGTCGATTCCCCGGTAGTACGCTCATTGGTTCTGAAATCATCCGTGAAACCATCGAGAAGATCATCTAGATCCGAGAACAATTGAAAGCTTCACGAGATCAATAGAAGATTTACGCCGATATACAACGGAAACCTCTGGAATTCTAGGCTGGAGATCATGTCCTGTTAATGGTCTCGCCCTGGAAAGACATGATACACTTTGGAAAGCACGGAAAGCTTAACTCGTGGTACATTAGACCCTTCGAGATCCTCGTTAGGATCAATCCCGTAGCCTTCAAACTCAGAGTACCTTCAGAACTTAGCAACATTCATCTTGTATTTTGCGCCTCTATTCTTGATGAATACCTGTCTAATAATACCATAGAAATCCATCCTGATGTGACCGAGAACAACGAAATACCTAAACTTCCTGGATGAACAAATTAAGATCATAGACCGAGAGATCAAACATACGAAACCAAGCCGCATCCCGATAGTGAAGGTTCGCTGGAATGTCACGTGGAAACCTGAAATCACTTGGGAACATAAAAGATTCAATGAAGCAGATATATCCGCACCTTTATCCATAACTTGTATCTAAATCTTTGAATTTCGGGACGAAATTCCCTCTAACGGGGGGATAATGTGACAACCCGAAGTTGTTCCATCGTCGTAACCCGTTCCGTCCGTAAAACTCGTCTTTAGCAAATTGTTCTAATTTCGTTTTTGGATTAGGTCAATTAATTTAAGACTTTTATTTTGACCTCGTAAGTATCCAAACACATTATAAACACAAGTAACCACCCCAAACTAGTAATTAGAAAAATTTTAGTTTCGACCATATCGGGTTACGACAACTTAATCGGGAGTGACCAAAAGCCTCGGTTAATGTCAGTATCGGTTAGAATTCCACCGTGTCTCAAATCCAAACCATATTTAAAGTTGATTAAGCCTCATTTGAAGCCTTTTCACTCTCTCTCTAACCTCTCTCCTCAAATTCAACTTCTTGATCCAAAATCACTCATTTCAAGCTCCAAATCACCAAGGTAACTATCCTAGCTCCTAGTATAACATCTTTAGCCTTCAATTTCATGTTCAAATCATGGAATAGGACCATAAACATGTGTTTATGGCCCTGGAACAGTCTTAGGCCGTGAACACATGCAAATGGAGTTTTTGAGCCTTAAAACCCTTCCAAACACCCTTTCATTGGAGCTTAGATATGGCTTAAGGACTTATTGGATTGGACTTAGAACACCATAAACTCATCATTTAGGGAGTAAACATGAGTTTACTGCCCAAGATCATGCTTGGGCCGTAAACACCCTTTCATGGGTAGTAATCTCCTTTTTAGGTGTTAAAATGCCACTTACACACCTCCTAAGCCTTGAACTAATATCTAGAAGCAAACACAAACGAATTAGAAGCCTTAAACTTGATGAAAACCCTTCCTTTAGGAGTTCATGGTCGTAAACCCCCCAATAATGGGTTCCTGGGCCGTAAACTCCTATAAATGGATTAAATGGTGCCCTAAATTCACCCCTTGGCTTGTAAAAATGAGTTGAATCATATGTGATTGACTTAAGACCACCAAAACATCAAATGAAGGTGTGTGGGGAAGCTTAAGGCTGTAAACACTTACTTTACTGCCTTAAACTCCTGAAACGGTCCTTAGAATGTCCAAATTACCTTCCAATGCCCTAGAATCAGATCTAGCATCACCCCTAAAATGATATAAGGCCATTTAGCAGTCTAGAACACCCCACCATGAGTTTACGGTCGTAAACTCATGGGGATTGGGTCATTAGGGCCATGAACTCTCTTGGGAGTTTACTCTTGAAGAGTAAACTCCATATCCAAGTCATATACGTCCATAGATGTTACCCGGGTCACTCCAAACACTTGATTTGAAGTGTTTTCGCGTCTTGGAGTGTATAATCGTATCTAATTAGTGATTTAAAGTCTAATTAGATACATTTGTGTATTATTTAATATTACATAGAAACCACGCACGTTTTCAAGCCTCGATCCAACGTTTAGCATCCTAGTCGACACATTCCTCATCCGGTGAGTTCACACCCCTACCATTTTTCAATGTTTTTCAATGTTTTCAAGAGGGGAATACAAGCAAAAGTACAAGAATATATTGTGCTTAAACTTATTATTTCAATTGAAATGTTTCATATTCCACTTGCTTTTAACGATTGAAACCGTATTAACTAACTGCTTGACTTGCAGAATCAGTTTAGAAACCGATTTCATATCTTATTATATAATGTTATATTATATATTTCACAAATGATTTGTCCCATAACATTATTGTTAAAAGCATTAGATTAGTACATTTGTTTTTTCCTTAGTAACACTCCACAGAGATACGCGAGTGGAGGATAGTCTTTCTAAATAGAATTTAAATAGGATTTTTCCGCATTATTACTTGTAGATTTGGTATTCCTATAAATTGGAGACACGTCCTCGGAGAACACTCCACAGAGATACGCGAGTGGAGGACCGCCTCTATAACCAGAATCTCTTAGATAGGGAGCATGACTTGAGTGTATAGATCTATACGGGGCTGACTACCCTACACCTGGCTGCTAGCTACAGCAGAACCGAAAGGTTCAAGGGTGACGAAAGTCATAATATGATTTGGACTTCTTATTGCCATATCTAGTCTATCGTATGGTTATGGAACTCGCAATTTGGATAACAGAGATTTGCTTGTTAGTAGTAATGAATATAGTAAATTAATAACCTTTGAAATTAGTTTACTATTTTAATAGTTTTATATACGTGTTAAAACTAACATACACTTCACAAGGATAATCAGGTTTTCAATATACATCTTTGACATTACATTTTGGATTGGTAACAAACTTTTAGGAAAATATAGGATTTTCCTAGGGTAACAAATGTTCATAACCAGAATTGTGTAACATAACGGATAACTAAACATTACTTTTAAGAAAATATGGGATTTTCTTGGATAACCACTTTTTCAGAAAACTAAAGGAATCTTGTTCATTTTCATAAAACAAACCTCTTATGAACTCACCAGCTTTATGCTGATTTTTAAACTGCTTGTATTCTCACGTTCTCCTTAGACAGGTATCCTGCGTTCTTTTGCAGAAGACGGAGCGTATGGAGTCACGTCTTTCTTTTGTTTAAACTTATGTATCTACAAAACTTGTATTACTTTACTTTCAAACTGATGTAATGAATCTATGTAATGTAATGTTTTGTGTACACTCCGCTTACTATGTACATTGGTTGTGATACTTAACATGAAGTCACCTCCACCGCAGAACGTTTCCGCCCTGGGTTTCAGGGTGTGACAGATTGGTATCAAAGCCCTTGTTTATAGTGAACTGAGTATACCAAACCTTACATGGTATAAGACTATAAATACAAAGGGGCCTAAGTGCTTTGAACTAAAAGTATACTTCAAAATATAAGTATTTTCAAAAACATACAAGTATACCTAACCGTCGAGATACATAACTATAAGTAGAACAAAACATAAGTAAATGGGTGTTGGACGCTGCGGTTAAACCTGGGTAGTTATGTAGTCGTGTCTAGGATCAATATAGCCTGATCAACTATATTCATTCGAGACACGGCCAACATGTGCCTGGGAGTGACTGTGGTGTTCAGTATACATGATCGAGCCAACAGCGGAAGCATAATGCACTCGACTCATCTCGGCTACCTCAGCCTCTGTACTCGGACTCTGAGTCTTACTCAGTTTAGTATTGCTTTGTATTAGTAAGTCACCTTTCTTGGAATCCATCATGCTGAACCTCTTCATCACCTTATCGAAGTAGGTACTTTGAATAAGTCCAATTAGTCTCTTACTCCTATCTCTCAATATCCTTATCCTAAGAATATAGGCAGCTTCTCCAAGGTCCTTCAAAGCGAAATACTTCCCAAGCGAGGACTTAACCTCATGCAAGGTTGGGATGTCATTTCCTATGAGAAGTATGTCAACCATATACAACACCAGAAGGCTAACTATACTCCCACTAGCCTGAACATATACACAGGGCTCATTCTCGCTTCTCGTAAATGCAAACTCTTTGATTTTCTCATCAAGAAAAAGATTCTATTTGTGAGATTCTTGTTTCAATCCATAAATGGATTTCTCAAGCCTACATACTCTATTAGGGTACTTTGAATTGACAAAACCCTCTGGTTGACTCATGTAAACATCCTCAGCCAACTTTCCATTAAGGAAAGCGGTTTGGACATCCATTTGCGATACTTCATAATCATGAAATGCAGCTATCACTAGAGTAACCCTAATAGAATTAATCTTTGCTACTGGTGAGAAGGTCTCATCATAGTCAACTCCCAAAGTTTGAGTAAAGCCCTTCGCAACCAGTCGCACCTTGTATGTGTGTACTTTCCCATCCATATTAGTCTTCTTCTTGAAGATCCAATTGCATCCGACTGTCTTACGACCCGATGCATTATCAACCAAGTTCCAAACTTGGTTATCATACATGGACTGAATCTTGCTATCCATCGCTACTTTCCATTTTGCAGACTCGAGGCCTGCCATTGCTTACTTGTAGTTGTTAGGTTCATCCAAATTTACCAGTGTGCTATCACTGATAAATGTATCTATCCCCCTCATATGTTATATGGAAACCATATAACACAAGTGGAACATTAACTCTACTGGAATGCCTTAGAGGTACAGACTCGTCAATCGGCTCAACATGAGTTTCCTCCTCAGGTTGATCGCTAGTGTTTGAGGTTCCTTCACCACTTGACTCTTGAAGCTCTTCAATGTCAATTTGCCTCACACTATATCCTTGGAATATAAGTTATGTCACACCCTCGAACCAGACGGCGGAAACGTCCGAGGGCTGTTGTGACTCAATTGAATACCATCACAGTGAATATACATGAAACATAACATCATTCATCACCATGCATTGAAATAGTACAACCGGTAGTGTTTACATTTAGTACATTGTTTCATAACATTACATTCCCCAAAAAGTAGATTGTTTGATACTAGTTAAACAAACAACAAGACATCACTGAGTACATTTTTCCCTTTGATTTACCTGTTACCTGAGAATACAAGTATTTTCAGAAACGTCAACATATGAAATGTTGGTGAGTTCATAAGTAATGTTTGAAATATAATGTTTTGTATTGTTTTGAAAACCACCAGAAAATCTGATATTTTCTGAAAAGAGTATCGTGTAAAAAGTGTGAAGATCCGTAAGTATGCTTGTTTGTTTCTATAAATGTAAAAAAAATTGTTAGACTTGGTATGCATCTTGTAGGTGTATGAATTGAAAACCCTAGGAAAACCCAATGTTTTCCTAATACTTTGAATTACGCGTTTTATATTTTGTTATACCGTTGTGACGTGTGTATTCGATAATTCCATGTGACATTGGATTAATTATGGATTGTGAATTGTTATAAACACACATTAATGAAAACGACTAGTTTACAACTATACAAATGATCCCTTAGGCGTCGTCCGTACTATTCACTTAATCCAACCACCCTAACTTCTCATAGTCCCACAACCGAGGAGAAAAGAGAGTGCGAAGCCCCCGCTATTTCCATAAGTCGTTCAAGGCTATCGTGAATGCGAAAGGCCCTTGGCCCGACTCGCATTTGTGAATTCTCGACTTTGCTAGCAATACCAAAAGACCCTTGGGGCCCAACAGCACAAAAGCCATTGAAAGTCTTTTTACATGGAATTAGGTCATATAAGCCCCAACAACATGTAAGCGAGTTTCCTTCGAGCCTAAAGATCATGTCATTGGGCTAGCTAGGCCCAAGAAGCACGATTTGAAACTTTCGGGCCCAAAGATGGTGTATTGACGTCTGGTGAATTCCCGCATGTGTATTGACTTACCGTAATTTCAGCGTGTGTATTGTAGTCTCGTCGTGTAGAGATTTTTGATTCATTATTGATTCGAGACCGAATCAATTCGTTTGGTAACGATTTTTGGTGTTGAAGATGTATTATGTTTCGTCGGTAGTCATGGTACTAGTATTTCATCATGACGGATTTATTGTTTAAAACATTAGAATTTTACTTTTTGCAGCCCCTTTCTTTTGGATAAATTTACACTTTTGACCCTTTGTATAAAAGAATTTCCATTTTAGTCCTTAAACCATTTTTCTTGACACTTTAGTATCAAAACTTGTTGAAAAGGTATTTTTCAGCTCAAATTTATTTGAAAAACAGTTTTAGTCCCTCATAATGAATTTTTCTCGGCTGAAACCTCATTTTTCGCAATTTTTACACTTTTGGCCCAAAATAGAAAAATTTTGCATCTTTGGTCCCTTTGAAATATGAAAAGTATTTTTAACCCCTGAAATGGACTTGGAGCACTAGTAGTCCCCTGTTTTACAGAAAAGTACAGTTTCAGCCCCTCTAATTTGAAAATCTCCTAATTTGGGCTTTATTGGGCCGAAAAGTTCATTTTTGGCCCATTATGCTTAAAAATTCACATTTTAATCCTTCAAAAGAGTAAATTCCCAGAAAATACATTCTTGAAACTGTTTTGACTCATCTCATCCCTCAGAATTTGTATTTTGACATTTTGGGCCCTTTAGTTTCATATTTTTAGCATTTTGAGTCGAAAAATGGGTTATAAGCCCAAAGATGTTCATATTAACCAACTTGGTTATTTTTCTAGAAATGATTTATGTGAAATAACATAATTTATACTTATTTCATACAACTTAATGTAGATCTCGGTTTTAAGGTCTTTTTGACTAGATCCAACACCACAATCACATAAGAACATATATACAAGCATAGAAATCACACAAAGCATACATATACTCATAGATCTACACATTTGCTTGTATCCCCCCCCCCCCCCGACAAAACTTATAAAAACTGAAAAATAGGGGGTATGAAGCTCACCTTTGCTTGTTGTTTTCAGTTTAGAAGGAAGAAATGAAGAAAAATTGATCCTAGCAAGCCTCCTTGGAAGATCTCGTACTTAAGGAGTTTTCTAGGAGTATGATCACCAAAAACTTGTTTAGAATAAGTGATCTTACATGAGAGAGGATTTTTGTAACTTAGACATGTGAAAACTTACCAAAGGATGATGATTATCTTGTGAAATCCTCTTGAAACACAAGTAAAATTTCGAGATTTTTGGATGAAGAAGAAGGGATGAGTCTTGAGTGATTTAGAGAGAGTTTTGTTGTGAAGTGTGTGTGTTTGGCAGACTCTCGGCCAAAGGAAAAAGAGAGAGAGAGAGGGAAGAGAAGTGAGTGAAGTGATGTGTGCATGGGAACATGAGTTAGTGCATGGAGATCCAAGAGGTAATAAAGATGTGGCAAATGAAAGTCAACCCTCTTCCATGTTGGGTTGTTGGGCCGATAAGAGGAGAAAGGAAAGGAAGAATATTGGGCTTCTTGTGTTTAAGCCCATATTATGACTTAATTATGTAATTTTCGTCCCAAATAAATCAAGGAATGATTTTTATGATCCATTAGGGCTATATAAATTTGTTGTGACCCAATAAGGTCCATTAGGGTATTTTATTTCATTATAGGCCCAATATGGCCCAAAATATTGAATTAAATGGAAATAGGTCCAATTAGAGCCCATTTAAGAGTTCTAAACCCAAGATGGTCAAATTGGACGCTTATTGGTCCATTAGGCCCAATAAGGAAGTCCTAGTCCAAAATGGACCTAAGCAAGAACTTTTAGGGTTTCCAATTGCTTATTGACCATTTTTAATGCTTGTATGGTGTATTTGATTGCAAATTTTAATGTCATAAAGTAAGCATCATACATGCTCTTAAGTTTTTGATTCAAAATTTTACTTATGTGTTGTAGTTACAAGGCACAAAATTTCTAGTTGTGACAAGTTCTCTCTCACGAAAGACTCATATCCTCGCCACAAAAACAACATTGTCACTCGGCCTGTAGAAGATATATCCAAAGGACTTCTGCGGGTAGCCAATGAAAATACACAGCTCAGTATGAGGTTCGAGCTTATCATGAGTCTCACGCCTTACGAAGGCCTAGCAACCCCAAACCTTGATCCGTGCTAACGAGGGAAATTTCCCTGTCCACATTTCATGAGGTGTTTTGGCAACCTTCTTAGTTAGGACTAGAATAAGGATCTGGGTGGCAATCCCTAAGGCATACCCCCTGGATCACTTAGGCCGATTTTAGGAGTGAATGGACTCCTTTTATGGTGTGGCAAAACTAGGGTTACCTCCATGTAAACCCTAGTGCACATGACCTTTCATATTACTTAGGCTCCATGGGTTACATCGCCATGGAGCATCCATGGACTACCATATTGATTTAGCCCAACCTAAATAACCATTGGCCCAGACTATAAGAATCATTGATTTACTAAATCAGTCCATGTATATTTAATTAGTCTCTTTTGATCACCAAATTAATTGCAAATTAATTCTTGATCAATACTAATTAAATAATATGATTTCATATTAATATATTAGAACTTATAATATATTAATAAATCATAAATAACCTCTTCTCAAAAGTCCATCCTATCAGATTGTTCCGGTGAAATGCAACCCAAATGGACCATGCTACTCTTAGGTCAAGTACATACCAAATATAGTTATGGACTTAGACACCTTGTCCAACAAGAAGTCCCTTCTATCTCCTACTAACTAGCTCGCGAATAGCATTACATAGCACTAAGACCAGATAATTCTTTAAATGAGAGATCCTACCCTACAACGGTTAGACTCAAACAAGAGCTACAAAATAGAGCTACACCTAACTATCTGAAGTTATTTAGTCCTCGCAATATGTAACTTAACATATTCGTTTACTAGTTAGTAAAAGACAACTAGAACTCCTAAAAGTACAAAGCAAGCAACATTCGAGCATTGAGTAAACATAATCGAGCATATACTAATCATCCTATCATACTGACTAATCTGTACTAGCATGCAATTCATAAAGCTGATACATATAATACGCACATAAGGCATCCTTCTTAGACCCTTAGCCCTAATCTAGCATGTTGTTCTCATAAACATATAATAACATAAACTTGTATGGGTAATTTGGGAGTACTTACTTCAGCTCGCCTGATTACATGGACCACACCCATTTCTCTTTTCTAAAATTCTTTTCTTTTTCCCCAAGTCCATATAAAAATGGTTTTTCTTTTGAAAATTTCTATACCAACTCCTTAGTTTGAGTTCAGACACACCCGAGAGTGTGCTCGAATCCCTCAAACCAAGGCTCTGACACCAACTTGAAACATCCAAAAAATGAAGTCCAAAACTTTTGTTTTAAATTATTTACGAAATCCGTAATTCATCAATCATCGTAATGAAAATCATAAATCATGTATCTCGAAAACATCATATCAAATACAATATCAAAATCATGTGACAAAATATCAGAGTCTAAACATCCTTGACTAGAACTATGGTGTGTGCCATGCAGTTATCCAAAGCTATTCCCCTTGCTAGTGGAAGTACCTGAAACCAAAACTGAAAACTATAAGCATGAAGCTTAGTGAGTCTACCCAACTACCACATACCATACACATATAACATGTAACTAAGAGATACGAGCCCCGCCCACTCTCTACACTTTGCTGTCTATGAGATTTGGGTCCTGCCCTCACTCTGCTGGCTAAGAGATTCGGGCCCCGCCCATACTCGACTACTGTGAAATTCGGGCCTTGCCCACACTCAGCTACTGGCATGCATACAAGTATCACGCAGACAACACGTATCTCTATCTCTATCAAGCAATCATATAACTATACTCAAATAATACTATGAGATTCAGGTCTCGCCCACACTCGGCTACTAGGAGATTCAGGCCCCTCCCACACTCATCTACTAACATATCACATATACGGGCCGGCCTTGGTGCCTTAGACCCACTTCTATTGAAGGAAACTCAGCTCTCAAATGGGTTCCTGAACTCTCGCGTGAGGAATCTCTGATGGCTGCACCAACGACTTCTTGTCTATCATTATCACAATACACACTAGTGAAAAACTAATAATTCTTCTAAGGGTAAAATGACCATTTTACCCCTGGTCAAAGTCAACATTCTAGGTTGACCCAACTCACCGAGTCAGCTTATCGACTCGTCGAGTTCTATAACTTAGTAACCCTAAAATCGCGATTCAACTCGCCAAGTCAACCCCTGACTCGTCGAGTTCCTAGGATACTCCTCATCGCGATTAAGCAAACTAACTCGTCAAGTTCGACCATAATCGGAAAACAAGACAACACGACTCAACTCGTCAAGTCCCCCTCTAGAATCGTCGAGTTCCCATCTTTGTTTGGGCTATCTTAATGGATTATTCCCCTAAACCTCAGATCCAAGCTTCATACTTCACATAAACCCTGAAAATGTCCTTTTAAGGGTAAAGTTTCCAACTTTACCCATTAATACCTCTTCTTAATGGGTTTAGCTCAAACCCTGACTTCTTGGGACCTAGAACTTGGTCCTTAAACCATCCATAAACCCCAACTAAAGCTTAAAAAACAAATCTAAACCCCTAACACTACTTGGACACGTAAAGCTCCCACCTTTCTCTTCATGCATGGCCTTTTGGGATAAAAAGGCCATAATGACACTCTATGGCTTGCATGGGGGCTCCAATGCCATAAACTTTGCACCTTTAGGCCATGAAACCCCTTTTAGAACCCACATCTGAAAGGTAAACCACTTGGGACGACCATTCTTGAAAGTTATCATTCTTGGACCAAAAACCCTTATAAAAGATAAAGGAAGAGATCTAATGAACTAATGACCAAGATAGAAACATGATTACCAAAAAGTGAAGGGAATAAGATGTTTCTTCTGGATCTACAAACTTCTCTTGGAGTTCTCTAGATTCTTCTTCTACAAGCTTCAAATCACACAAAATCACTCAAAAAAATGGCTCACACACTCACATAAAGCTCTAGGGTTTCGTGGATTAGGTTTTGGGACTTGGAGGCTGGAAATGAGGCCATAAGGTGGGGATTAAGAGGTTTAAATAGGGTGAAAAATGCTAAAATTAGGGTTTCATCCTGGCAGCCTTACTCGTCGAGTCAGTGCCCCCAACTCGGCGTGTATGTCACTTTAATCCTGCGTCCAATCTGGTTTCTACTCCACGAGTTTGGGGCTTCCAACTCGTCGAGTAGCTCTATGAAAGAGAATAAATTATAATTAAATGCGTACCAGGAATCAAGCGTTACAGCTAAAAGCATCACAACTAACCCAAAAAGAGATCTAATCAAATATTGAGCAAGGTTAGAACTTTATACAAGAAATATGTTGGAAATGATGCATAGAATCAACATCTTGAAGGCACCAACTTGAATCACCACCTTGCACCAAGCTTCTCTTTCTTCCAAGGGCTTCAAACACACCAAAAAAACACTCTCAAAGGGATCAAAACACCCAAAAAAGCTTTTGGGTTTCGAGATTAGGGTTAGGGATTTTGGAGGCTGAAAATGAGGCCAACACCTGGGACTGATGGTGTTTAAATAGAGTGCAAAACCCTAAAATTAGGGTTTCCTCCTTAGTGGCCAACTCACCAAGTTGAGACTCCCCAACTCGTCGAGTTGCCTCATAAAATCCCATGACTAATATTACTTCAACACATCAAGTTGGGGCTTCCAACTCGATGAGTTCTTCAGGAAAAATCAATACTTGAAATAAAATATTACCATAAATAAGGCGTTACAATCTCTCCCACCAAGGGAGAGTTATCTCTCCCAACCCATTTTCTCAAAGTAATATTTTATCTCTCTTTTCCAGTAAAACAATGGAATTACTCATCTCTTTTATGTTCTTTATATTATTATGATCGTTAAATCTCAAGATGTTCTTATTCTGCACTAACTGATTGTAAAAATGAGCTACACGAATTGGTATCAGAGTCGTACCTTGAAGGTTCAAGCGACTATTTCAAGGGAACGACTCCCGATCGGTGTTTATCTTGAAGATTTTTTTGCAAGAATTTTCGGATTCAAAAACGGATGTTCTTATGATCAATTTTTCTATTTTTGAGTGTTGATTCAAGCTTTCAAGAATAAAAAAATTGATGATGCTTGTTCATTTTTTCAGCTGGAAAATCCGGGTTTGCAAAGTGTTTATCTTGTTGTTGAAGAAGAAGAAGAAAAACAGAGAAATGATTTTTGTGGTATAAAAAATATTTGAAGAATTTGCTCTAGGCACTTTATTTATGCTATGGAAATAGACACAAAATCTTGGGTGTTATTGAAGAAAGTGGAGAAGTTTCTCTCTGAAGACTTTGTTCCAGCAAGTTTTTCTTGAGTTCATCTTAAAATGTATGAAGTTCTTGATGTTCTTTAAATTGTTGTTGGTGAATCTTTAGTATACATTATTTGGACGTAAGAAGGTGTTTGCAAAAGGCCTTTTCCTTATTACTCTTTTTGGAAAGAGTACTCTAACTTTATTTTCCCTCCTAAAACAAAAAACATGTGACTTGGCCCATCCAATTACCTCTTGTCCCATAAATCCCCTGCACACTCAACCTTTTTCGTTTGACCCATGCCTTGTCCCCTCACTTTATGCCATTAGCTCTCCTACTTTCTGCCATATTTTACTCTTCCCAACACTCCATATCATCCCTATATGATTTAGGAAAGATTCCATTTGATAAATTTGAAGATATAGGCTCTACGGTATCATTTTTATATGAAAAATAACATTTTTCATCGTCATCACAATCCTCCTCGGTTCCCAGAACCGAAGACCAACAACTGACAAAGAAAAAAACCTACCAGAGGAAGCCTAAAACCCTACTGAGGTCTGTTGAGCAGTCTCTGTGGTTCACCGAAGATTCCTTACCCGGACTTCACTCTCTCGAGCATGCCCAATACTCGGAGACCTAAATCATACCGCCTCCTTACACTGTAGCCTCCATCTCTTCGCTATAAGGCAGACCACACCCTTTCCTACCCGCAGCTTAATCTCTACCGTAGACCTACCTGACCCCCGCCTCTTCGCTTCATTCTTCAAACTCATATTACAGACCAACCTGCAACCTCTTCGCATACCACAACCTAACCTCTTAACCTCTACCGCAAACCCTTCGCAACCCTCACCTCCCTTAACCGAAGACCTACCACAACCATACTACCCCTTCACTCTTCGGTACTCCTCCTTACCTTTCCACTGTAGAACCTCTCATACCGCATACTACCTACTCCTCAGTACCCCTCCTTGGTATCTCCTCCCTCCTCTACTATGACCCTTCTCCACCCCATTCCTCCTCCTTCCTCCTCCCCTCTCATTTCAGCTCCCCCCCCCCTCGAAAATTAGCCCTTCTCAGCCATATTTTTTAATTAATACCAATTTTTTTAACACTAATTTTTTTACACCAATATTTTTTTTCAACCAATTTTTTTATTTAGCCAATTTTTTGTTGAAACCCAACAAATACCCTAACCTTTTTTTATTAAAACCATTTTTTTAAAACAAATTTATTTCTGTATTTTATTTTAAAACAAATTATTTTTTAATACCAATTCTTGACACAACCCAACCTATGATAGTTACATTGGATTACTTCTTGTTGATTATATTGGAACAATTTTATTCTTTCCGTGAGGATTACTCCCTACCGTAGTCGAACATCATATTTTTTCTTCACAAGGATTGTACCGCAGTTACATCTAATGAACAAAATTGTTTCGCAACCTTCCCCTTATGGGATTTTTATGACTTGTCGCTCTTGATCTTCGGTTGATGAACCATGTATCTTGAGCATTTGGACTTTATTTTTTTGAAGACCACTTCAAGAGTTCTGACACAACAGTTTGGGTACATTGATATTTTTCAGCACAACAGAGATTTTCATGTAGAGTTAATATTTTTTACTTTGGTATTTGTTCGAACAATTTTCAATGACAGAATCAACTAATGACAGATGACTGTAGAGTATTTATTATACTCTCACTCTCGTGTTTTATCGAGGCTCTTCATACATCTTGGGAGAGCATGCAAAGCTCTTGGTATCTGATACTATCCATCCAAATGATTTGTTTATTTTTGATATCCAGTCATTGGTTATTAAAAATCGGGAGAGAATATACTCTCATCCGGATATGATTTTATGATTGTTTGAGTTTGGATTTTCAAGACTTCTGAATACGATGATATATTTATTGATGCGATGTGGTACTGATTTTTGGTCATCTTGATCAAATTTTTGGCTTCACTAGATGTAACCTGGATACAAATTATTTATTATTCACGCTCTACCACATGATGTTTCATTTTTTTTGTATCCGGATAAGATCTTATGATTTCTCGAGTTTGGATTTGCGATTTTTTGAAGTCGAATATTATTTTTGCGATGTGACGTGGCACTTATTTTTGATTTTCCGATCAAAGTTTTGGCATTGCTAGACCATGTCTTTGGAAACACATTATTTATTATTCGGACTTCACTTTTGGATGCTTCACATTTTTAGCAGGTTATTCTTTTGATTAATTTTTGGTGTATTATGATTCGAGAACCAGAGATGTTTTTCAGACTTCTTCTAGCCGAAGTTTTTTCTGATTGGATCATATACTTGATCATTAGGGTTATGTAACATCCATAAAGTTGTGAAAATTTTAAAACTTTTACATAAATCCAAAAAACATCATTGTGTACAAGTTGTTTTCAAAATAAGTTCAACATCCGAGAAATCCCAGAAATCATGAAAAAAATATGAATAGGTGCAATATCACGCCTTTGCCTTCCCAAGATCCTCTGCGGTACCTGAAACATAATCCAAAACTGTATGCCCGAAGCTTAGTGAGTTTCCCGCAAAATACCAATGTAATACAAAAACTAGAATAATAACACAAACATCATGCATTCAGAGCCGTCAGTCTGACTGGAACACCGCACCGGCCTACAGTCTATTTGGTACACTCATAGAACCTACATCATGACTGGTACTCCACCTCAGGCCTTCAGCCTATCTGGAACGTTGTAACATCCCAAAATTTACAACCAAAAATTTCAGTTTTTATTTAATAATTATAAAACCATTTGTCTGAAATAGTATCAACTCATATCAAAATCAATGTATCAATAGTCAAAACATGTCACGATAAAACAACATCAAAGTATAACTCCCAAGAATCTCATGTGCGGAAATCATGGTGTGATGCGTTGCAATCATGTCGGCTCCTTTCTTTTCGAAGAAGAAGTACCTGAAACCAAAACTGAAAACCATAAGCACAAAGCTTAGTGAATTCCTCCATTATACCACATACCATACAATAACATGTTGCCTAGCATATCCGGGTGCTGGCCTACCCTTTCGGTCTCTTTCAACCGGTAACTGCCTCGCATATCAGGGTGATGGCCTACCCCTTCGGTCTTTTTCAACCGGTAACTTCCTAGCATATATGGGTGCTGACATACCCCTTTCGTCTCTTTTAACCAATAATGGGGATAATTTCACCCCCTATTACTACCACATATTATCCTAGTACATAAACACATAAGTCAAATACTACCTCGCATATCTGGGTACTGGCCTACCCATTCGGTCCAGTCGACCGGTAATGGGGTCTATCCCACCCCTCCTACCACTATCACATTATATCATAGCATACTAGCACGTCTTTACCAGATAATTATCACAAAGACAATCATCTCTACTATAATCAGCTACCATTGGGCCGACATTTGTACCTTCGACCCACGTCTACTGGAAGGTAACTCACCTCTTAAAACTGAAAGCAGAATCTCACGGGGCGAAATCTCTAGCGGTAGCTCCGACGAATCCCCAAACTATCAGTACCACAATAAAACTTAATTAGAAACTAATAATCCTTCTCAGGGTAAAATGAACATTTTACCCCTCATCTAATTTGGCCAATTCCTAAGGCCCAACACCAGAACATGAAAGACCCAAATCTAAATAGTCTTCAAAAACCCTTAAGTGGCCCACCAATGGCCCAACATTCTAAATTGCGCCGAACTCCTCAAATGGACCTTATCGAAGCCTAACATACTCTTAGCACAAAATAAATAATTTTCGATGGCCCAATACTATAAATCTCAGTTCCAGGCCCAGAGACCTTTCTCTACGGTGGGTCATGAGGCCCTACAATTCAGGCCCAAATTTCTAAGGCCCAAAAACCCATATTCATCACTCTGCTTGTGTACATGCAGCGTACGTGGCACGTACGCCCAACGTACGATGGCCTTGACCAAAAGCGGGAAGTTGACTCAGCACGTGCAGCGTACCAGGGCGTACACCCAGCGTACTGGCTAGCTTCCATGAGACCCTTTTCGTGACTTAATCCATTAAGTCCTTACGTCCAGAAGAAAGACCCAGGTCCTTTAAGTCATCCTAATCCATAAAGTTACAGACTTTCTGACTTGGCATGCATAGATAAGTTTAAAACATGATTCAAGTCCTTAACAAACTTTGTGGCCATCAAACACTTGCATGGTTGTGGCTTAACTATCAAGTTCCGATTTTGATGACTATAAATGTTTCCAAGAGCTCAAAATGACAGGTCTTATGGTCTAGAATTAATAATACACAAGAAACTTCAACAATGAGGTCAAAATAACCCATAAAACAACCTAACAATACAACTTAGCATGCATTGGTCAAGTTTGAAGCTTGATACCTCAAATGAGTCAGAAATGGTGCCAATCCCCTGGATCTACAAGCTCTCTTCAAGTCCTTGCTCCTTCTTCAGCTTCTTTCTCTTCTAAAACACCAAAACAACACCAAAATGCTCTCAAATGGCTACCAAATCACAAGAACACACAAATATGGATAAGGGTTTTCATAAGGGCTGGTTAAAGGTGAGAGGGGGTGTTGCACTAAGGGCATAAGATTCTTTATATATAGATCAAACACAAAATTTTAGGGTTTTAGAGGCTGCATGCGTTCATGGCCTCTGCGTTCTTATCACATGAGTACGTTGAGCGTACATGGCATGGTACGTCCCGCGTACGGCACTTCCTCAGCCCAATCACAAGGGCCCAAAGGTCCAAGCCCAAACCATTTTAGTTTATTTAATATAAATAATACCTTATAAGTCACAGATGTTACAACATTCTCCGGGCCTTCAGCCTAACTGTTACACCCCACTGGCCTTCCGTCTATCCAGGACGCCATGGGTCTGTTGACCTTCAGCACAAACCAGGACTACATCAAACTATCCGCATATAACATGTCGATATATACACAACAATTAATCATATAACCAATCAATAGACAAACAGGCAGATGTTACAGATCACTAAGCATAACATCATCCTATTACTAGGATATAGATCTAAAAGATCACAACAATAGTCAATCATGCAATAATTAGGATAACAATCCAAAAGGGTCGGCCTTGGTGCCTTTGACCCAACAAGTACAGTGAGGAACACTCACCTTACAAGTAGTGCTGAACTACTAAAATCCAACTCTAAAACTCAGCTCGGGACTCAAAGGCCTACGACCACCGTGTGACCAACCCCATCAAAACACCGAATACCCAAAATGCCATCAAGATTCAGACTTGGTCAACCATGATCAAATTCAATGTCAACAGTCAAGGTCAACAGTCCATATTAACTCAACTCTTTGAGTGCACCCACAGACTCGTCGAGTTCTGTCACACCCTTGAACCAGATGGCAGAAACGTCTGAGGGCTCGTGTGACTATAAATTGAAATACCATCACAATGGATATACATGATACATAACACAATCATCACCAAACATTACATAATACAACTGGTATTATTCACATCAAGTACATTATTTTACATTACATATTCCAAAACATAACTTATACAATGATTGACATTTGCATAAACGAAATTCCGAAATACTCTTGATGATTCTTCAGCTTATCGATTACCTGAATACAAGTTATTTTGAAAACGGTCAACATATATAATGTTGGTGAGTTCATAAGCATGTTTGATTGAAAGAATTTGTATTGTTCGTGAAACCCAGAAAATCTGATATTTTCTAAAAACTCTCTGAAAATGATGTAATGATCAAGGATAAATGTATGTGTAATTTCCATTTGTAAAAACACGTATAGGTAAACGATCCAAAATTTCCTTGTATTGTATCTGTTGTAAGTAGAAGGTAATGAATAATAGCATTTCCCTAGAAAATCCGATATTTTCAGATTTATAAAAGTGTTGTAGTCCTTGCATTATCGTATGAATTGTTTCGTATTAATATGATTTAAGAACTTTGATTCCCATAATGTATTGATAGTAATGGATCTATATGTGAGTCGTTATAACCATGCATGATAGTGACTAATTTTCCTGTCTTGGCATTTTTCCAAACGCCGGTTCTAATCAAGGTTTTGTCACCCTATACTGGCCTAGTCTAACTGTAGCGAACAACTCAATTATTGGGGAGTCACCCCCGTATAGATCTATATACAAACACTCGCTCTCCCTACAGGAAACTCTAATTATAACTACAGGCTACGGCCATACACTCTATGGTGTCAACCGACAAGTCTCACTAGATCCCAATTATTGTCACATGAATATCTATAATTTTATATGTATTTAGAAATACGAACAACAGATGATACATGAATGTGAAAGGATAAAGCCCAACAAACATGAAAAAAAGACAATTGTGGCCCATTAGACATGTAAGATATTTCCAGGCTTGTTAAGTATGCAAATGGACACGTTAAAGCCCATTAAGCATATGATGAATTATTCCAGGCTAAATTAGCATGTAAATGGGCCACTAAGGCCCAATAACATGTAAAGGCTAATTTAGGCCCATTAAGCATGTAATTGGCTCACTAAGGCCCAATAGACATGAAATGGTTATATTGGGCCCACTAAACATACAAATGGATCACGAAGGCCCAATAAGTATGTATAGTGAGTACAAGGGGGTATGAACTTACCTTGCTTGTTTGTTCTCGGTTTGGTGAGGAAAAGAGAGAGGTTTCGACTCTAGCAAGCTTTCCTTGAGTAGATCTCGAGCTTATGAGGTTTCTAAGAGTGTGATCACAAACAAATTCTTAGGAGGAGTGATCTAACATAAGAATGAAGTTATATAACCTGGATGTGTAGTGACTTACCAAGGATTGATGATTTTTGGTGAAAATCTTCTTGAAACAACTCCAGATCTTCAAAATTTTGGAAGAGGAAGGAGGTTTTTCTAGAGAGAGTTCTTGAAGGATTTTTGAAAGAAATGAGATGGTGAGGAGGGTGGTTTGGCCGAGAAATAGAGGTGAGAAGAGAGAGGGAGTGAAGTGATGTTGCATGGAGATCCTCCATGTAATAATGATGTGTCTCATGCTCATTTGTAGTTTTATTTTCTTTTTTTTTTTACCTTAGGCTGAGAGTGGGCCTAATGGGATGAAGGAAAAATGGTTTTCGGCTCAAACTCTTTGCTTTCTTTGAATTTCATAGGCCCAATAATATTTTTGGCCCATTGGGTCCTTAGGATGGCTCATGGCCCAATACAAGTCCATTAGGTAGTTTAAGGTCCATTAAGGTAAATGAAATCATTCGTGGCCCAACAAGGCCCATTAGGGGTAAACCAATCCAGTTTAGGCCCCTATGGCCCAAAATGTTAAGTTTTATGAATTTGGGTCCATTTAGAGCCCATTTAAGGGTTCTAAGCCCAAGATGGTCTAACTTAAGATTTATTGCCTCAATAAGGCCCAATAGGAGGATCCTAGTCCATAATAAATTTGAACCCGAGGCTTCTAGGGTTTCCAACCCTTCGCTGAACATTAGAGATGTATTTGAATGAGCATTGAGTGATATTCACTTAGAGTACATGCTTTACAACAATTGAATGATTACATGAGAATAGAATTTCCTAGCTAAAAATGCTAGTTGTGACATCATCCCCCCGTTAGAGGGAATTTCGTCCCGAAATTCTTTCGAAATATAGGTTCAAGAATGAGAGAATAGGTGAGGGCACTTCTTTTTCATCTGGTCTTCTCTTTCCCATGTGAATTCCGGTCCACGCTTAGCATTCCACCGAACCTTCACAATTTGAATGTGACTCTGCTTTGTACGCTTCACTTCTCTGTACAAAAACATAGACTGGTTCTTCAACGAACAAGAGATTCTCATTTATCTCGATCTATTCCAAAGGAATGACAAGAGTTTCATCTAATAGTCACTTTTTCAAATTCGAGACGTGGAACACGGGGTGTACGTTGCTGAGCTCGGCAGGTAGTTGCAGCCTATAAGCCACTGGACTAATCTATGCAAGAATCATGAATGGTCCAATGTATCGCGGGTTTAGATTTCCCCGTTCCCAAATCGGATCATCCCTTTCCATGGAGAGACCTTCAGTAGCACTCGATCCCCGACTTGAAATTCTAATGGCTTTCTCCACTTGTCCGCATAGCTCTTCTGTTTGTCTCGTGATGCTTGAAGTCGAGCTCTGATTTGGATTATCTTTTTTGACATTTCACGAATAATCTCGGGACCTGTTAAAGTACTGTTCGGTGCTTGCCCTTTGCTAGCTGGGAGTCACCCACCTTAGCCCAGCATAGAGGTGGTCTGCATTTGCGACCATATAACGCTTCGAAAGGAGGAACCTTGATGCTCATTGTATAAGAATTCAATCAAAGGCATGTGGGTATCCCACGACTTGCCGAATTTGAACACACATGCTCGGAGCATGTCTTCGAGCGTTTGGATGGTTCGCTCGCTTTGACCATCCGTCTGAGGCTCGTAAGCAATGCTCATATCTAGTTTTGTTCCCATTTCCTTTTGCAGCGACTGCAAGAATCGTGAAGTAAATCTACTATCTCGATCTGAGATAATAGATACAAGTACTCCATGAATTCTTATAATCTCCTTGATGTAGATTCTAGTCAATCTTTCCATCTTGCAAGATTGGTTTATTGGCAAGAAATAAGTGGATTTTGTTAATCTATCAACAATTACGCATATAGTATCCATCCCGTCAGTTGTCTTAGGTAATTTGGCCATGAAGTCCATAGAAATCCTCTCCCATTTCCACTCGGGTATCACTGGCTGTTGCAATAATCCCGAGGGCTTTTGATATTCCACTTTCATCATAGTGCAAGTGAGACACTTGCCCATGTAAGTGGCGATTTCTTTCTTCATATTAGGCCACCAATAATGTTTGATATCCAGGTACATCTTATCCGAACCCGGATGGATGGAGTATCGTGTCTTGTGAGCCTCATTCATGACTACATATCTTAATCCCCCAATTTTAGGGACCCAGATTCTATTCATGAAATAGTATGCTCCATCCTCTTTGACTTCAAAGCTCTTCTCCATTCCACGCAGTGATTCACTTGCGGTGTTTTTTGGTTTTAAGGCATCCAGCTGGGCTTCCTTGGTTTGTGAGGTTAGGTGGGATTGAATGGTTATCAAGAGAGCTTTCACATGACGACTTCAATATTCTTTTTGGCTTAGGGCGTCAGCTGCAATGTTAGCCTTGCCCGGGTGGTACTTGATATCGCATTTTTAATCATTTAGAAGCTCAACCTATCTTCCCTGTCTCATGTTGAACTCTTTCTGATTCAGAATGTGTTGGAGGCTTTTATGGTCGGTGAAGATAGTGCACTTTGTACCACAAAGGTAATGCCTACATATCTTTAAAGCGAAGACCACAACTCCCAACTCGAGATGATGAGTGGTGTAATTTACTTCATGCATCTTCAGTTGTCTGGATGCATAAGCGATCACCTTTCCCCATTGCATAAGTACACAACCTAAACCCTGATTGGAAGCATGACAGTAGACTATGAAGTCTTTGGTTCCCTCTGGTATGGATAGTACTAGAGCGCTACAGAGGGCTTGCTTCAGGGTTTGGAAGACAATTTCTTGTTTTTCAGACCAGTTGAAAGCCATGCCTTTTTATGTTAGTGTGGTGAGGGGCTTGGCTATCATGGAAAAATTTTGAGTAAATCTTCGATAGTAGCCTGCGAGACCCAATAATTGGTGAATTTTTTTTGGTGTTGTTGATGGGTTTTAGGCATAAGAACAATCATATGTGCTCATACAAACCCTAATGCTTGGATCTAGGTTTCTCTATTGTACATGCTTTGAATCCAAGACTAATAAACTTAGATCTAACATATTATGAACTGAATTAGGGTTTAGAGAATTACCTTTGATTGTTATATAGCAATAACAATCAATTCCTTGCTTGGATTGGCCTTAGAAAGCTTAGTGCCTCAAGTGATGCACCTCTAATGGAGTCACAAACGCCATATACAACTTGGATGAAGAGGAGAAGAAGAGAGGCTGCCCAAAAACGACTAGAAACCCTAGAGAATCAGTTTTCCACGTTTTGGGAGCCTAAGGGGTCCTTTATATACTTGTGTGGGCTGCTAGGGTTTTAGTAAAAACCCTAATGGACAGCTTAAACTCTAAGCAGCCCATGGAACCTTTTGGATAAGGCCATGGACGAAAATATGATGGGCTTCCATCATAATTTCGTTCACCCCTTATTCCTTCAGCATTCCTTAGCCCAATAACTCAATTATCCAATAATTGCAGTCTAGTCCCCTGAGTTTAATTAATCTCTTTTAGCCACAAAATTAATTATCAATTAATTCTTGACTAATATTAATTAAACAATATGATTTCTCCTTTAATATATTATTCTCATAATATATATTAATAAATCATATTTAAACCTTTCTCTCCTTAATTCATCCTACATATGCTATGGTGAAGGCAACCCAAAAGGACCATGCTCATAATCGGGTCAAGTACATACCAAAATAGTTATGGACTTAGACACTAATCCAACAGTCTCCCACTTGGATAAGTCTAATAACTATTTTCCGTATGACTTCAGAACCTGATCAGCAATCGTAGCTTTCAAAAGCCGCTGTCAACTCTGATCTTATCAGATAGTGTGTCCTCTAGATAAGGGATTATATATTCCTCCATTCTCAAGATATCGTATATACAAAAGACATGAAATTCAATCATTCTCTCCATATTGTTTCCCAACTTCCGATTTATAACGACAGACAACAGACTACAATTGAACACATCAACTTAGTCCCGGCTTGGCCAAGCACTTAGGTGTCATCACTAAATCATCGAGAGGCCCATAGATATCGCTTTTATCCTACTTAGGGTAAAAGGAATGGATAAACTTCGACTCATATGCTTGCTTGCATTTACTGATCGAAGCACACACAACAAAAAGTTATATAACACCAAGTTACTGGTGCGTTTACTTATTATCAATGTGTAACCGACCAACAAATAAAAACTCACACGTCTCGGTTTCAAGAATATACAATATTATCGTCTCACTAATCACTCGTGATAAATCCATGAAGTGATCCAAGTGAGCGTGGGTTTAATCCAATACTCTAATCTTATCAAAGCACTCACGAACTCTGCAGAAAACTTGTGCCATGTCTAAACACTTCAGACAATCTACAGACAGATTCATGACAGTCTTTATTCATACCTACTCCCAAGGTATGACCGACTGTGGATGTTTGAATAACCTAGTTATTCTGGAAGTCAAAACATGCAAATTGAAACATAACAATAATACTTAATCCTATATGGCCCCAAACTTGTGAGAGTAAATAAAGCACTTCTATTTAACCACCATATTGATTACTCATTATTATCGTTTACTGTTTCAGAAAATCAACTTATTACTTAAATTACAACAATAGTTGTCCCATGCATAAAGCATGCACACTATGTTTCCTATGGTCCTTACTTTGTGAAATAGATCAATTAAAAAAAACTTTTCAATGATGCTCATTTCACAATTCCCAATACTTATCATTACCTTATCAATAGTGTAAGAACACAGGGTTCTTTGCTACTATTAGAATATGCTAGATTCTAACATCTTCTGCAACGATCCTTTCGTGAAGTCATAGCACAAAAGTCACCAAGACTTGGCTAATGAAATTATGAAGTACTCTATCGGACATTGTTACAAGACAATTCCATAGACGAGAAGTCTCACATTCAAAGTACATTCATTTGAACATCCTTTTTGCATAAAAGTTTCTAATCTAGGCATAGAATCTCAATATCCAACCCCCAATATGGAAACATTTCCACATTTGCCATATGACAACTCATTCTTAATAGAATCTTATCTATTCATAATAATGTCGATATGGTCCATCCAATACCATACTTCCAACTACTCACAAGCGACCAATCCTTAGCGAACTTTGGATCGTCCTTTGATAGTTGTTTAATTATTTTAGTCAAAACCAATTCTAGTCCTTTTCCCTCTTAATGCGCTAGACATTTGGAAAATTTTAGAATGGTAAAATATTATAGCATTTGCAATCGATCCTAAACCCGAAGCGTATGGGACATGATGCATAATGTCTTACATAAAGAAATGATACTTTACCAATCTTTTGCCATAATATTTTATGTGTCATGTTCTCACAATTCGAACTGTGAAGAGGGATGTCGTAATCATAATCGAATTTTAAGAACACACAATGTATCCTTTGACTGAAAAAATATTAACAATTCTCAATCTAAGCTTTAGATTTTGAAACGAAGTATAATATTCTCTCCCTTAATTATATTAAAACAACTTTTCAACCCATGCAACTTTGCAAGTTGAATCTTTGTTTTTCTATAATTAATATTGCTAACTTGCAATACTCTCCATAATAATCATACAAGCATAACACTTATGCTCCTACTATCATGATGATTATTATCATATAAGCATAACACTTATGCTCCCACTAGCTTTGACATGTATTCAGAAAACAAATGAGCTTTCAGAAAACAATGCCTATTGAATTGCTGAAATTCATATTTCTAATACCAGATGCTTCGATAAGCTTTTATCTAGGCTTCTTAATCTTATACACCTTTGTCTTAGATAGCTCATATGTGTGTTTAAACAATTCATAACTTATGTTACTAAGTTCCAAATGTTGAAACTAATTGCCAAATCTCATAATTCGAACTATGGAAAGGGATGCCGTAACCATAATCGAATTTTGAGAATACAATTTTCACAATCGCTCTCTTCTTAAAATCTCTTTTAGTGAAAGCATTTCCTCACAGTCATTTTCATGAAGGAGGGAATCTTATGACACTTAGATTTTATGGTGTATGAGTTCCTATCCATGTGAATTTACCAAAACCAAGGTTTGCGACAAATCCAAACTCATATGGACTGAACTTTCTTAATCTTGATTTCTTGCCTTATGGTAACACGAGTGCCCACCATGTCTTCCAAGTAGTTTAGTAACTTGTCCTTACATATCAATGTACTTTCCATCAACTAAGGCTCTAGTATGCATTCAAATGAGAACTCATAGAACTCACATACATAATTAACTCAATTGGAATGGCACAGAAACAAAATAATGTCAGCACGATAGGTTGTAAACCTCAAGTTGTGTGCTAGTGATGATCTATAAGGTTTATTCTTGATTTGTTCTTGAAACCTTTCAAGACTATTAAGACTCCCACTGACTCCTTGATATATAAGATTCTCTTGTCAAGAAACATTTCTTGACAAAGCAAATATTCAAGAGTTAGTGTAGTTCTTATCAAGACAAAACGCTTCACATAATTGGTCCTAGTTGGTCTTTGTCTTATCCAAGACAGCACAACTTACCAATTTCAAATGTGCAATAATAAGAAAACTTTTCCAAGTTCCACATTTGATGAGTGTTATAAACCTACTTAAGACTTTTCACTCAATGTCACAATCTTGACTCTAAGACTTGATATTGGAACGAAGTATGATTGACTTATTGATTTAACCATTTCTACAATACTCGGTTCCTCTTCTTAGACATGCAATTGCACTAAGACTCACTTAGAGGATCTATTGAGACATGGTTCTTAATCTTTAAGACTTATCCTAAAACACAATAAAAGGTACTCTCCCTTCTTCTTAGAAAGGAGAAACTTTTATCTTTCTACCTACTTGATTCTTCTTTATTCGTTCTACTATTCATTGAAACTCTTTCAATCAACTCAGAATTACACTCAATCTTATAAGTATAATCATATTTACTAAACTTTAGTAAATCATGACGAATATCTTTGTCACTCTTGTGGTGGACTTGATCAACACACAACCTTGTGTACTTGATCTCCTTGTCCTTCAGTTGACACTTTGCCAAAGAATTAGTCTAAGTTTCCCAAATGTGAAAGTTTTTCATTCATCATACAATACACATTGCATGATTCCAACTTTCTGTCCAATTGAACCTTGGGCGATGAGAAACTCTCCCTATTTGGTAAACTTTTGACATTTCCACAAATAACATAATTAAGAATCAAATCCATTATTGCTAATAATAGAAACATTCAAACATCAATTTTTCATATATGCCATTGCAAGGATAAATAAATAAGATAAAATCAAAATTCATTTTATTGCGAAAAAAATTTGTCCTTACAATGCAATTCAATTGAAAAACTATGTTATTACATATTTCTTAACAATCTATTCTAACTCCAAGTAGTAGCTCAAGAATCCAATCTTCAAGTAATGCGATCGAAATCCATTTCTTCACGATCAGATTCAGCTCACTTCTTCCCTTAAGCTTCCTCTCTTTTCTTCGATCCTACAAAACATCAAAATGTAATCTTATCTTATCATGTATTAAGAATCTAGAATAGGAACTCAAAAGAGTTAGATAATGGATTTTACCTGAAGTAGAGCCATACGTCTTGACTCTCCCATCTCTTAGATCTCTCAGGTAAATAGGGCGGCTTCGTCTCCAATGCCCATTCTCTTGGCAATAAAAGCAAATGGACTCCTTTGGCACAGCACATCGAATAATCGCAGACTTAGTTCTTTCTGCACTTCCAATGTTACCAGTGTCCATTGAAGTTTGGGAGTTTGATTCACCAGACAAATTTGCTTGACCAGCACGCCAAATCATTGCTGATTCAGCAGCTATAAGCAAATAGGTGAGATCAATTAGGGTCACGTCGTGGTCCATCATATAGTACTCTCTAACGAACTCACTATATGATTCAGGAAGTGACTGAAGAACCTAGTCAGCAACCAACTCGCTTGAAATCTCGACACCCAACATGCTTAACCTATCAATGTGTGACTTCATCTCTAAGACGTGTGCACACACAGGTTTCCCATCTTCGTGTTTACTTGCCAAAAGGGCTGGAGTGAGCTTGAACTTTTCAGGCCTTTGAACTTGTGGGTCAGGGAGAACGATTGGAGGAGGTGGAGGAAGTGAAGCATGACTCTCATTTCCTTGATCGTATCTCGGAACGTCATCTTCATTTGGAAAGCTTGTTCCAAAGGATTTAGGAAGACCACTGTAAGATTCAGACATCTACAAAACGGGAGAAAATTCAAGTTATGTTGATTAGAATTCTTGATGTAACACCCAAATGAAACATCAAGCTAGGATCCAACACAATATTCTACAACCTAGAAAAGGGATGCTGTAATCTAGTTGCAAAATATTTGAAGGTAGGTAAATGACGATTTACCAATTTCCACCATGAAAAACGAAAAGGAATATTAAGTTTTAAATGAATTGAAACTCCTAGATCTTTTGAGATTCATTGAACTTTTCAATGGCATGTTTAATCTCGATTATGCCCTACTATTTGTGACTGGGATGTCGAGGATCACAAACAAGGTGTGAATAACCATACGAATCACGTGGTGCACCTAATGCTACTATCACCTAATCAATGTGCCGGTTAGCCACACACGCTCCATTGATCTATGACAAACATCGAGTCACCCTTCGCTACCAATGTTATCCCCAAATTAGTGTGCCGGTTAACCACACACGCTCCACTAACGTTTGACAGGGGTACGAAGTGTAATTCTATGGATTAGCATACAATTTCACATTTTTCCTAAAGTAACTATGATTTGGGAATTTGAAAAAGCATTTAGTTACTTTGTATTTCATTATACTTATAATGGAAGGTTTCTGTCCTATCCTACCCGTTCGGCTAACGACCCTCCACTAGTCAAGAGTGCGGTGGGTAAGAGTGGATACCCATTCAATCGCCATTTTATAGGTAATTTCCTTAAACACCCCTTATAGACCAGCTTCGTGAATGAGACCTACTAACGGTAAGACTGACTGTTTACTCATACATATATATAATATTAGACTTTTAATGTTATATATAGTATAGGGTGTATTTTACACTTTTAAAATACTAGGTGGTTTAACTTAGTAAATTATACTTTTAATTTAATTAAATGTAAACCAAAAACTTTATGGGTTTATTAAATCACTTTTAATTATACACTTTAATTAATTAACAAAACCATAAGGGTGTGATTTGAACTTTTCAAATTACTAAGGTTTTAGAATTTAACATTTCAAAATTAAACTTATAATCAACTTTTAAATTCCAAAACTTGAGGGCAAGTCTTGAAACATTTCAAAACATTAGGGATCAAATAAAAAATAATTCAAATTAAACAATTAATTTCATAATTATCTACATTTGACCTAATCTTATTTTAGTCATTAGATAATTACCAAATAACTTTAAATAATCCATATTTATCACATAAACAACCAATATTTAAAAGATTTGAAATTATCTATTGTTTTGGCAAGGATAAACATTTAATTAAGATAAAATTCGGATTTTAGCTTCAAAAAATGAATTAAGCATCAAGTCCAAGTCAAAACAGCAGCCAAAACCCAAAAATCCCTCTGTCTGACCCCTGGACTCACCGAGTTAGACAGACTCGCCGAGTTCATCCACTGACTCGCCGAGTCAGGTCGGGCAGAGGCCAAAAATCGTTTTTTCAGTAAATAAAACATATAAGCATCAAATACAACTGAAACCAATCAAGGCTCTGATACCACTGATGGGTTTTAGGCATAAGAACAATCCTATGTGCTCATACAAACCCTAATGCTTGGATCTAGGGTTCTCTATTGTACATGCTTTGAATCCAAGACTAATAAACTTAGATCTAACATATTATGAACTGAACTAGGATTTAGAGAATTACCTTTCATTTTTATATAGCAGTAACAATCAATTCCTTGCTTGGATTGGCCTTAGAAAGCTTAGTGCCTCAAGTGCTGCACCTCTAATGGAGTCACAAACACCATATACAACTTGGATGATGAGGAGAAGAAGAGAGGCTGCCCAAAACGACTAGAAACCCTACAGAATCAGTTGTCCACGTTTTGGGAGCCTAAGGGGTCCTTTATATACTTGTGTGGGCTGCTAGGGTTTCAATAAAAACCCTAATGGACAGCTTAAACTCTAAGCAGCCCATGGAACCTTCTGGATAAGGCCATGGACGAAAATATGATGGGCTTCCATCATAATTTCGTTCACCCCTTATTCCTTTAGCATTCCTTAGCCCAATAACTCAATTATCCAATAATTGCAGTCCAGTCCCCTGAGTTTAATTAATCTCTTTTGGCCACAAAATTAATTATCAATTAATTCTTGACTAATATTAATTAAACAATATGATTTCTCCTTTAATATATTATTCTCATAATATATTAATAAATCATATTTAAACCTTTCTCTCCTTAATTCATCCTGCATATGCTATGGTGAAGGCAACCCAAAAGGACCATGCTCATAATCGGGTCAAGTACATACCAAAATAGTTATGGACTTAGACACTAATCCAACAGTTGTCGGGATCTCCCGACTTTCGATTGCTTTGATCCTGGAAGGATCTACATGAATCCTATCCTTGCTGTCAACATGTCCCAAGAAATTTACAATGCAGAGCCAAAACTCACACTTGTAGAGTTTCGCATACAACTTTTTAGGTATCAGGGTCTCTAAGATTTGTCGCAGATGTTTACTATGGTCTTCTTCTCTTCGAGAGTGTACGAGAATATCATTGACGAAAAAGATTACGAAGTTATCAAGGAATGGGCGACAAATTCGATTCTTGTGGTCCATAAATGCGGCGGGGGCATTTGTTAGACTGAAGGGCATCACAAAATAAAATCTTAATGTCCATACCGTGTTCGAAAGGCAGTTTTTGGGATATCCTACTCCCAAACTTGGAGTTCGTGATAACCAGATCTCATATCTATCTTGGAGAAATAACTAGCTCCTTGAAGCTGGTCAAATAGATCATCGATTCGTGGAAGTGGATACTGGTTTTTGATAGTGAGCTTATTCAGTTCCCTATAGTCGATACACATCATGAAGGATCCATCCTTTTTTTTAACAAAAAGAACAAGAGCTCCCCATGGAGAGAAGCTTGGTCTTATAAATCCCTTATCTATGAGTTCACTCAGTTGGCTTGATAATTCTTGCATTTCAATGAGAGCCAACCTATTGGGTGATTTGGCGATCGGAGTGGCTCCAGGAACGAGGTCGATCTGAAATTCGACTTGTATTTTTTGGGGGTATCCTTGGAAGATCTTTAGGAAATACATCTAAAAAGTCGCACGACACTGGGATGTTATGTAGGTTTACTTCTTCCTTGGTTTTATCTATGACGTGAGTGAGGAATGCGTAGTTCCTTTTGAGTAAACACATATGTGCCTTAATGCACGATATAAGACGAAGATTTTTTTTGTCAGGTTTTTCTCCGTATATTATTAGGGTTTCGTGATTGGGAAGATGAAGGAAAACGACCTTCTTGCGACACATAATATCAGCATGATGAGGGCTTAACCAATCCATGTCAATTATCACATCAAAACTCCTCACATTTACATGCATTAAATCTATTTGGAAGAAGTGGTTGTTTAGTGTTAACGCACATCCGATATAGATGTATTTAGTTGATTCAGTCTTCTCATTAGCCATTTCCACCATGAAGGTTTCATTGAGCTTCTGGTATTGTTGATTTAGTAGATGTTTGAACTTGTTACTAACAAAACTTCGTTCTGCCCCACTATCAAATAAGACATATGTGTATGTGTTGTTAAGTAGGAACGTTGTAACACCATAAATTCCAAAACAATTTTTCGCATTTTATAAAAACACAAATCATTTAACATTCACAAAACATCAATGTTTGAAACTCAATCCATGCTATATAAAATTCCCAAGATCTGATAACATAAAATCCCGTGTGTGTGTACTAATCAAGTCGGCGCCTTCCCACTGTCATCACTAGTACCTGAAACAAATAACACCAACACTGTAAGCACAAAACTTAGTGAGTTCCCCAAAATACCACACATAACACATATTAGCCACTCGAGGCTATAACTTTGTGGGTCCGTGGACCCTATTCTGTGAACCCTCTGGTTCTAACTCTGTGAACCTTCCGGTTCCAACTCTATAAACATGCACAACATAAATCACATAGAAATAATGCAGTACAACACATAACATACATATAGCATACAAATACTCTGTCACATAACTCTGATTACCTACTCAAGGTAAAGTATAGTGAGAAGACTCACCTCACTTATCTCGATAACTCGCAAATCCCGGAAATCACTCGCGCTCGATCCCCCGAGCTATAATCCTCTTATAACACAATATATCTCTAACTAACACTTTCACAACTAAGTTTGACTACCCCTATCAGGTCAACACTGGTCAACTCTGGTCAACGGTCAACGGTCAACTTTGACCGGACTCGGCGAGTGCACTAGAGCGACTCGGCGAGTCTATATGTGTTCACTGACTCCCTAGGATCCTCTCTTGACACGTCGAGTACTTCCCTGACTCGACGAGTTCCACCTGGCATGAATCGCGGGGCCACCACGACTCAACTCGTCGAGTCTCAAGAACGAATCAGCGAGTTCTAGCCTGACTCAGACCACCCGTCAACCCTCTCTGACTCTCCCTGACTCACTGAGTCAACCCCTTAACTCGGCAAGACCACTCACTGAGTGTTTATGGACAATCTTCACGCTACTCGCCGAGTCTGTTCTTTGGACTCGGCGAGTCTATGCCATGCATGAACTCAAACTCACTCCTAAGGTCAGATCCGTTCCAATAACTCATAGATCCAGTCCTTCCAAGCACATACATCACGTAAAGTTACAATCTTGGTGCTCATGCAAAGGTCCAAAGGCCTTATTTGATGATATGGTCTCTAGAATGTTATTCTAAGCTCATGGCCTCCATTGACACTCATAAAGCTTGAGGGAAAAGAGTCTCTGGACCTCTTTGGGTCCAGATCTAAAGCACCAACACAAGAAAAGGCCAATTACTCCATGGATCATTCCACAAAGAAACCCCAACTCTAAGATTTACACCAAGGACTGAGAAAGGAACAAATGGTTACCTCAAATGAAGTCTCTGAGTTCAGGAATCACTGGATTAGCACCTTCTTTGGTCTCCTCTTGCCTTGATCCTCTTCTATTATGCAAAAACACCCACAAATACTCAAAGATCTTCCTCTTCTCTTTCACAAAACGCTCAAAGACTCTTTAGGGTTCTCTCTGGGGTTGCTGGCCGCAAATGACGGCCATAAGCCCCTTTAAATAGGTCTCATACCCTGGAAATTAGGGCTTCATTAAACAGTGTGGACTCGCCGAGTCCGGACGCGAACCCTTGCCCAAACCGCGATCCTACTCGGTGAGTTTGAGCTCCAACTCGCCGAGTCTCCTCACAATTCACCAAAAATACTAAGAATAAATAATACCTGGGAATTCGGGCTGTTACAAACATACTAGTGACAACGGTAGGGTCATGGACCACTTCACATAGTCCCAAAGTCAAAACACTTCCCAATCCTCCAACTCCTTGATTGTTAAGATTGGGGAAATTGCGCCTGAAGTGCCCGATTCTCCCGCATCCATAACAAGTATGGATGGCCCCAACATTGGTGTTATTGTTGTTGTTGCGGTTGTTGTTGTTTTTGTTGTTATTGTTTGGCGTCTGATTCTGTGGAAGCTGAGTCCTACAGTATGTTGTTGTATGACCTTTCTGATTGCACCTTGTGCAAATCATCTCTTGGCATTCCCCATGATGATGGAAATTGCATTTGTGACATTTGGGGAGATTTCCTGAGTATTGCTTTGGGTTATTTTGTGTGGATGAGGCTAGAGCATGTGGTATGGTGACATCTTGAGTAGCAGTATGGACAGTCATGGTTTGTTGTTTCTTTGATGATTCAGAATTTTGATTTCCCTTCCGCTTGTTTTTTTCCCCTTCTTGTTCCCACCTTCTTTCCTAACTTCCGCTTCTCCTGTTTTGGCGCCCTTTTGTTGCCATGATCGTACAATTTCTTGGCCAGTCTCTTTGCAATATCATATGTCTCAGGGTTTGCCCCAATTACATTCCCTTGGATTAGCGTGATCAATCCCCAAATAAACCTCTCGATCTTCTTCCCCTCTGATATGATCATTTCGGGACACAAAAGAGACAGCTCACCAAACCTTGTTATGTAGGCATCAATGTCATAGTTTTGAACCGTGAGATTCCACAGTTCTTGTTCCAATTTTTGAATTCTCCCCGAGGACAGTACTCAGCTAACAACATCTCCTTAAGTTCCTCCCATGGTATCGCGTTCGCCACCGGGAGCGTCACGGCCTCTATGTGACCATTCCAATATGTCAAATTTGTGGATGTCCGACATGACATTAGACTCATCTGGACATCCGCAAACTTCAAACACCGATTCCACCTTCTCGATCCATATTTTCAGGGTTATTATGCCTCCCGTTCCATTAATGGTTCGTCGTTTGGCGTTGGTGAAGTATTTGTATGTGCAGGCCTTGGTAGGCCCTTGATTGGAACTTCCAGCTCCATTCCCATTGCCTCCACCATTGTTTCCATTGTGGATGTGAGTCAGAGCTGCTGCAACTACAGTTGAAACTGCCGCTTGGAAAGCAGTCGAGTTCATCTCTGGAGTAGGTGGTGGTGGAGTTGGATCGTTGTTCACTAGTGGGTTTCTTCGAGGCATCTTCTATCATAGAACAGAGAGATGATGAGCGCATAGCGTATATTAGGTTTAGAGTATTAGTATCTTGGGGATTCAATTTGTGTATGTAATTAACTTCATAATTTATCATGAAACAAAGAAATAAGTCACATAGTAGATAACAATACCATGATAAAACACGTAATATTTCTACTAATAATATCCGTTTTAGTACATAAAATTTTGTCTTAAAGCCATACAATACATAGGAAAAAGTGAAAAATCTGATAGCATGACGACCATATGAATAGTGTAACCACTTAAACATAAGGTCGATAGTACATAAAGTAACACATAAAAAGATACATAATACTAGCAAATGATACGGCTGGTCCTACATACAGTAGTACTTATAATAGTAAACAGAGGGACAAATCCTATCAGTAGTGGTGACGATGGAGCGTAATCATCGAGCTGACTTATCAGAAGTTCGACCAGTTTATTCACCTCTTGGGTGATCACATCTTCCCATTGCTCGGCCCGAACGGATCTAGCTTCGGCCGCAAAGAGTTGCCGCTTGAGATTGGTTATTTCTTCCTCAAGGGAGCGTATATAGTCTATATCACTTGTGACCTATGCAGTTATCGCGGTTAAAATTTCAATAGCGGTCACATGCCGCTATTTGAGATCGCGGTTATCGCGGTGGTATAATGGTGATATAGCGGTTTTTTAATATTACGTATAATTGATAATTATATATTATATTTATATAGAATTTATATATTTGAGTATTAATACTATAAGTCTATATATAATTAATATCATCAAACCTAAAAAGTCATATAAAAACATAACATAATATTATATTATATTAATATGGAAACTAGGTAGTGTAAAAGTGTCAAATCAAGTTTAATTAGATTGCACGGATTCAATATCGTATTAGTAGGCCGTGGTTGATTTAAGGAATTAAGTCCCAAGTCGTGGCCTCATAGGCATGGGTCGATTTACAAAAAGCATTAATGGAGTGTGACCATGGCAACTCAAGTTGGCGTGAGTACAAAAAGAGATGAGTAAAAGAGTTGTCGATAGACGTAGTTACTTTGAATGCTTTTAATTATGTTATTTGTTCGGGTTTTTTAAAATGAAAGTGTAGTGAAATCATTAAGACTAGTTTTTCATTGAAAAAAGTAACCAAATGGCCAAAAATGTGAACAAAAATGGAATAGCGCCCGTAGCGCCGCTATAGCGGTTATTGAAATAGCGGTAAATAGCGGTGAATAGCGCCGCTAGTAGCGGTACTGCGAAATGAAAACGCTAAACTGAAAATAGCGGTTCTTGACCTCCGCAAAACGCTATAGCACCGCTATAGTGCGCAATTGATAGCTTAGCTTGTGACAACCCAAAGTTACTCCGTTACATTTCCCCGTTACCATTACCGGAATATCCCAGTTTATAAAGTTCCGTTAATTAGAGGTCATCAAATTTAATAAACATTCCATTTGTTTACATTTAATATGCCGTTAAGTCGTGATAAAAAGAAATAAAAACACATAACACCCATTTCCATTTATTTGGAAAATGTTAAGTTTTATTGTTACGACCACTAAATCGGGTGCGACCAAAAGCCCCGTTTTACGGCAGTATTGGGTAGAATTCCACTGAGCTCCAACTCCTACCCATATATAAAAAGGAGTAAACTCCATTTGGAGCTTTTCCACCCTCTCTCTCTATACTCTCTCTCTAGACTCGTTTTCGCCCCAAATCCGCAACCAAACGCTTCCAAATTGTAAGTCCGCTTACCCTAGCTTACTCTAAACATTATGATTCGTGTTTATAGCATAGAATTGGACTTGGAACATGTGTTTACGAACAAGGAGCATGCTTGGGCCGTAAACACTTAATAAGTGGGTTTTTAAGCAATTTAACCCCTCCAAACCAACATTGGGACTTAGATACAACCTTATGGCTAGTAAATCCGGACTTAGAACACCCTAATCATAATTTTTGAGGAGCAAATAAGAGTTTACGGCCAAGGAAGGTGCTTAGGCCGTAAACCCCTCAAACATGGAGAGTAAACTCATTTTTACATGTTTAAAAGCCATAGAACTCCACCAATAGCCTTGGAATAAATCCTAGAATCATCTAAAAATAGTTTGGGGACCTTAAACACGTCAAACACGCTCCATTTAGAAGTTTACGGCCAAAGCTTCCCAAGAAATAGCTCCAGGGCCGCAAACTCATAAAAACATGTGGAAAGGTGCCCTAAATTCATACCAAGGCTTAAGACATAAATTAGGGGTTGTCCTTTTGGGTTAGATCAATTAAACTCAATAAAATGAAGGAGTAAAAGGAGTTTACGGCCCAAACATGTGTCAAGGCCGTAAACACCCTTAAACATGCCCAAAACATTGATTTAATCCCCCAAAATGGCATCATACTTCATTATAAATTACTAGCAAGGCATTAGGGGCTTGAATCTTCACAAAACTCAAAGAATGAGAGTTTACGGCCGTAAACTCCCTTAGGAGTTGTCCCTAGGCCGTAAACTCCCTAATGAAGCCCTTAGGAGCCTTAAACCCACTCATGCCTTTTTGGAAAAGTACTTAGAATAATCCCATGAACAAGCTAGAATCCTTAAACACCCTATATACCCTCACCATGAGTTTACGGTCGTAAACTCATGGTGAGTAGTCCCTGGGCCGTAAACATGGTGTTAGGGGCTTACTCTTGGAGAGTAAACTCCATTCCCTAGCCATACACACCCTTAGACGCTACCCGGGACACCTAAACACTTATCTAAACTGTTTTCCGCTCCTTTGAGTGCGTATACTTGTTTAATTAGTATTAAATATACTAATAGTATGTGAACATATGTTATCATATGTTAAATAGGTCATTGAGTGTGTTCGAGTCCTTGCGTGGCACCGAACGCCCAAACGGCACCTTCGTCGGACCTTTTTACACCAGGCGAGTGCATACCCCTGAATGAACCTTTTAAATGTTTTTACATGTTTTATAGTGGGGGAATACAAGTTAAACATACCAGTTATCATATCAATCACATGTGATTGATAACCCGCATGCACAAGACTTTACCACTGTACACTGTTTTACCGAGTAGGACACTGTAAATGGCTTTCAAAAAGGGTTTTCACTTGTTCAAGTTCTTACTTTTATTGCTTGATCAATGTTCCATTTTCAAACTAATTTATGAAAGATTCCCAAAGATTTCTAAAGGTTTTCAGACTTATTTTACCAAAGAATACAAATGCGATTTTCCTGAGTATAAAGGTTTTTCCAAGGTTTTCATGTAAACTTTTATTTGTTAGTTACTGCTGCTTCACTTATACTTATTTTTAAACTCCTACTCGATAACGCTTTCACTTTTTGATGCGTTTATACTTGGTATTGTCTCTATTTCGCTTATACTTGTAGTCGCTTATACTTGATAGACGCTCTTACTTCACTTATCGTCGTTTCCACTTCGTGATACACTTATACTTGGTACACTTATACTTCACGATTCAATTATCCCACTCTGTACGCTTATACTTCACGACTCAGATGTCCCACTATATGCTTATACTTCACGACTCGGATGTTCCACTGTGCGCTTATACTTCACCGGTCGGTTATTCCACACTGTACACTTATACTTCACGATATGATTCCACTTGATACATACTCAAGCGTAGTTAGATGTATGTCTGTGCTTGTATAGATGCATATAAATAATGATTGAAGGACTCAGGAAGGCTTGTCCGCCCTATTTCCTTTTCTTCGTTGAGATGTGGTCTGGTGGGATCGGATGTCCATCCGAAGGTCGTTGATTCATTAGTTATATATTATGTACACAAGCATAGACATACGGGTTTACTTCAGTCAATTCAGTTAAGAGTCTCTACCTCTAGTTCAGCACTTACATTAGAAACCCACTAGTTGGAAGTCTCTACCCACTATTTAGGATGCATCTTCAGGACACGGCCTTCTCCGTCGTCTAGTTGGTAACCTGAGTCTCCTGTAGGGAGAGCGGACATTGTGTGTATAGATCTATACGGGATTGACAACCCCGCACCTAGACCGCTAGCTACACTCCCGGCCTACCAAGCCAACGGGTGACAAATGTCACATTTTAGACGCTTGTAGCGCGTCTGGTACACTAATCAGTATGGTTACGAGTATCCCGGGTTACCTTATAATTCATGGCTTTAAGGTAACGGTATTTCGCCAGCAATTTACACTGTATGTTGGTAGCTCAGTTTCAGAGTCACACTGTTTTGACCTTACAAGACGTATCTTTCATTTGATACTGTCTGGGGTCTGTCTTCTCTGTTTTGACCTTACCAGACGTATCTTTCATTTGATACTGTCTGGGGTCTGTCTTCTCTGTTTTGACCTTACAAGACGTATCTCTCATTTGATGTTGTCTGGGGTCTGTATCCACTATATTCACAGTATCCACTGTATTCACTGTATTCACTATTTTAGACCTTGCTAGACATATCTTTCATTTGATATTGTCTGCGGTCTGTATTCACTGTGTTCACTGTTTTAGACCTGGCTAGACGTATCTTTCATTTGATATTGTCTGTGGTCTGTATTCACTGTTTTGGACCTTACCAGCTGTACCTTTCATTTTGTACCTTCTGGGGTCTGTGTCTCTATTTGTTACACTGAACCAGGCGTGTCGTTCGTTCGATACTCTCCTGGAGTCTATGATTCCTTTGCCTTAGTCAGCAGTCCTCACTGCTGAGGCATATGTTATTCCCTGTTGTCTCTTGCTTTCTTTAATAATCAAATTCAGTATTTTGATAATGATAGCAATTAAGGGAAAACTACTTTTTACCACATAACACTGACCAACCTTGGTAGAAGGCTGCTTTATTAAAGAAAATATAGGATTTTCTGGAAAGAACTCTAATGCACTGTAAACACTTAAACTACTAGTTTATAAAGTTATTTGACTAAATGACACTAAATACTTATGAACTCACCAGCATTTGTAAAAATGTTGATACTCGGTTTTCAAATAACTTGTATTCTCAGGTTAGCATTAGACAGGTACATCCCCGGAGCTGTTGATGAAGATAGCTTAGTACCGCGCTGTATTTATTCTATTACTTGTATTACTTTGATGTATTAATGTAACCATGTAAAACTATTACTATTAATGCAATGTTTTGTTGTACTTTGATTACTATAATGCATGTGTTGTGATACTTGACATGACGTCATCCACCCCAGAACGTTTCCGCCGTTCCGGTTTTGGGGTGTGACAGATTGGTATCAGAGCATTGTTTATAGTGAGCTAAGTATATCAATTCACAAAAGATATACAACCTATAAACACAAAGGGATAAAACACTCTGACCAAGAATTATACTTTAAAATATAACCATATTTTACCAAAGTATAATAACATCCAGAACCTAAACACTCGAACACAAGTATCACAAGAACAACAAGAATAAAAGTCTTCGGATGTTGAGCATTTCCGTCAAACCTGGGAAGTTATGTAATCGTAAGCTGGAATAAATGTAACCTGATCAACTACATTTATTCGAGATGCGATGAACGTGTGCTCGGGAGTGATAGTGGTGTGCAACAGGTCTGAAACTTACCAACTAGGAATGCTAGAGACAAACATAAAGTTAAAATACTATAGGAGTATTTTAGAACACTAAAAGATCCACACTAATCCCAGAATGAAACTCAGAAGATAAGAATTAAACAAGAATTAAAATACCATAGGGGTATTTTAGAATCCATAAACAACCTTGCGTGAAGAACTAAAAAGATCCTTATTGATATACCTACAGCTAAAGAGGGTGTACTCCCAAGGTTATATATAATAAGGATCCCATAGGCTAAGAATGTGTGGTTTCGCTCTACTTCCTTTTCCTTGTTTGGATGTGGATTCCGAGTAGTATCACATATTCGAAGGCCTATCAGATCTAAGCTATATATGATTTGTATACCCTGTGTAATCGTAGCAGGACTCGATATGGATCATCCAGTGAAATGTTAATAATCTCTTAGGATTCTTTAGACATTTCCATTCTCACACGAACCCTATAGACAACCCTATCCACTTCAATGCTTGACAGAAGAGTTGATGCAGACCCAGAAGAGGTTCATTGAGAAAATTTCCTGTTCGGAAATAAATGAACTGGGTTGAGACTATTGAATTCACCAAGTGCCTATATCTTTTAGGGACATCGGTGAGAAACTCGCCTAAACTTCGGAGATTCCCAATCATCCATCATGAAGTGATGACACCTAGAGTTGGAATCAGAAGGAAGGCGGAGTAGAAATTCAATATGTCCATACGAGGAGAGAACCCTAGGAAACTACCCAAAGGAAACCAACGCCGATTCCAGTCAAAAATACGAGGCAGACCGAGGGAGCCAGTACATGGAACCCGGGAATTGTCTTTTCCTCGTGTTCGTCACGCTAATACACCCATAAAATAATACAATTTAGTGAGTTAGTGGTTACAATACTCACGCTATATGTTAGGTAAATCGTCGTTTCCCATTGCCAGATACACGATTAGGGCGGATCCCCGCATCTCTATTGAGAGAATTTTAGCCATCTGCTCTTGTGAGCCTCTCTTCCCACAGTTTCGTTCCGAACCGTTCTCAAATCTCTCTAGGCTGGAGAGTGAAACCTTTCCCAGTATAAAGGTAACTTAGTAGGAACGACTCGCATCCTATGGCCTTTTTTTCCGATACTCATGTACCCACTTCGATTACCAGGACTACATCATAGGGATGTAGGTCGACACTCAGATGACCACTACCCGAGGCACGGGAAAATTTATGCCTAATACGTTCAGGACAGAAATGTCCAGGGTTAACCATCGTCTCTCATTACCTTGTATTCTTTTCCGTGTAGGAAAACCATGCCACCGAAGAAGCGTAACCAATCCACAAGCAAGAAACCTACTCTCTTATTCGATGAAGCTACGTTCCAAGCTGAAGTCTCAGCAGCCGTAGCAGCTGTCATGGCTCACCTGAATGCTAACACCGCCAATGTTAGCAAGGGCCCTGTCGGGATTTCCAATCCTGGCAATGGACAGCAGCAACCAACACTTTCATACCCAGTCACCCAAGAAACTTCACCGAACCCACTAAAGTGGAAACTCAAGATTGAGGAGGGAAGTACCTCGGCTCAAGGACCTTCCGAAGGGCAACGAACTGAGGCAGTCTATACCCCTGTCAATCCTTCTCTCCCGACTCCAAGAAGACCGTACCTAGGAGACCTTTCCCACTGCAGCAAGTGCAGCTACCATCATCATGGTGCCTGCCGGGAACTCTTATGTGCTAGGTGCAACATGAAGGGGCATACGGCTCGTGTATGCAGAACTCCGGTGGAGCGTATTGCATCAATCACCAATGTGACGACAAATCCAGTTTGCCGTATATGTGGTGAAATGGGACACTTCAAGAAGGACTGACCAACCGAAGGGAAAGACAAAGGCACAGGAGGAGTCTAACTCTAATGCTTAGGGAGAAGCATCAAGGAACTCGTTAGATTTTGGTACGTCTCTCAATCTTAGATAACTAAACTAAGAACAATAAAAGACTAATTCAAAGTGTAAATTCTCACCAGTAAGGAGAAAGTCGCAGCACTATTATAAAATTTAAAATTCATTAGGTAAAACTATAATGGCTAAACATATGCGTTATGGCCATGTATATATAAGATGGACAGACCTAGAGTGAGCGAATGCCGCCTCATTTCCTGTTCCTCGTTTGGTTGTGGATTTAGGGTGGGGTCGCTCAGTCAACAGTCCTCCCCACCTTAACTATACATGACTAGTATATGTGAGGCGATTATAGAAATGCCTTGTGAGAATTTCCTTCATGAAAAGATACTCTATTCGGAAACACTTAGAACTCTCTATAGTTCCGCGTCGACTCTATCGGTCCAAGTATCCACGGTAGTGATACATAGGATGAAACCCGAGACACCTAGAACTTGTGTGCCTGTTCGGCACATGATTCTATCGATCTTCACTTTATATCATGTCGGAGTGTGCCAACTTCAACGACTCTATTGATCACGGTTTGACTTTGTGCAACCGTGTGTACATCCTTAGTGTTGTGTAAAAAGAACTTTCTCCATAGCCATGTCGGCAAATAAAGGTTCTCCCGAACCTAAAATCTAACACAAATAATCAAACCTAATGCGATCCGTCAATCGTCGCCCTTATCTCAAACCTTCCGAAGTAACCAAGAAAGGGTACCACGCGTCGTCGACCGACCCCTCGTAGAAACTCCAGAAGACGACAACCAACCGAAGCATACTCCGTAGAATCCCCGGAAAGACCCTTCGCACCTCGCACGTCAGGTTCGTAAGCATAGAGATTAGAACTCATGAGACTGACCACTATAACTAGGCATATGCGTAAAGGTGGCATATGATTGAGATCAAAAAGATTTAAGGTGTGTGTTTCCTCCCTATTCCCTGTTCCTTGTTGGGTTGTGGGTTTGGGGTGGAGTCGCACAGCTGAACATCCTACCGACCTCAATTATATATTGCTTCCATACACCCGGTATTTGTAGTTAGGCTAAGCATGAGCTCTACCACGAACCTCTTAGAAAAGCCCTTCACCCTATTCCATAACGTAGGAGCCGGAATCAAGAGAATCACTACGGATTGAGCTAGTAAAGTTCCGAGTGATGAGACCCTATACCCACTAGATTTGACCTAGACCGAGAAAACTCAGAACCTTCGGAAGAGTAGTTGCAGTAAATGTTCGCACTACTCAGGCACCTCTTCCACCCAGTTATAGACAAGTGGTGCTTATCATCCTCCACCTTCTCACAAGGAGGAAATCGTCGTCGCCCGGTAGACGAACAATCACACATTCTGAAGTAAACACTAGAATACCGAGAACCACAAGATAACCTTGATAGCCAAGAACACTTGATCAAAGAACGAAAGTAGTTTTGTTAAGCCTCATGACCCTGATCCCGAAGAGGTTATAGACTTGACACCAGTCCTGGTGTTAGTCGAAGGGTCATGTAGGAGCATAAACTTTCCACGCTAGAATAAACCACAGTCTTAGAGATTCATTGGACTATTAGGTGTTCCACGAATACTATCTTACGCAGAGATAGTAGAACCACCTCCCGAAATAGTCCAACACTCGGCTGATGAAACCTTATATTCCCGACCTCAAGATACGTTAGTGCAGGTCCAGTTTGCACAAGCTTGAGATAGACACTCTACAGCAAACCGATAACCATAGTCACGCAACCCACTCGACGATCTAGAAAGTCTCTATCAGCCAGTTGACAGAAAACACAAAACCAAACACCACTCGAGATTCCTAAGAACCAAACTGAAGGACTACACGCACAATACGAGTTAGAACGTTAGGAACTTCGGAATGGCGATCACGCCAGTGATGATCTTGCCTTAGAAGTACACTACGTTCTTAGTATTGAAAAGCTCTACCAATTCCGAGAGCTTAGGACCATATGAGAATCCTCATGGAGACTCGGTCCAACCCTCTTCCGGTCGCTACCACCTTCAGATATACCACAAGATTCATACCCGGTCGATCCACTTCTTAGAATTGATATGTGAATTCCAGACAACACTCTTCTTGCCTCACTCATCTTGATAGAATCCATTGAGAACTCTAACCCTGTAGATACACCAATTGGAACCCACTAGCTACACGAGACGGAATCCGCATCTCGTACGTGAAGGTCTGTTGGAATGACAAACACAGACCAGATATCACTTGGGAATGCGAGGACAACCGTACAGGAAGTACCCTCCTGCCTCTATCATTCATACCTACTTCCTTGCTTAGACCTAAATTTCGGGACGAAATTCCTACTAACGGGGGGATGATGTGACAACCCAAAGTTACTCCGTTACATTTCCCCGTTACCGTTAACGGAATATTCCAGTTTATAAAGTTCCATTAATTAGAGGTCGTCAAATTTAATAAACATTCCATTTGTTTACATTTAATATTCCGTTAAGTCGTGATAAAAAGAAATAAAAACACATAACACCCATTTCCATTTATTTGGAAAATGTTAAGTTTATTGTTACGACCACTAAATCGGGTGCGACCAAAAGCCCCGTTTAATGGCAGTATTGGGTAGAATTCCACTGAGCTCCAACTCCCACCCATATATAAAGGGGAGTAAACTCCATTTGGAGCTTTTCCACCCTCTCTCTCTATACTCTCTCTCTAGACCCGTTTTCGCCCCAAATCCGCAACCAAACGCTTCCAAATTGTAAGTCCGCTTACCCTAGCTTACTCTAAACATTATGATTCGTGTTTATAGCATAGAATTGGACTTGGAACATGTGTTTACGGCCAAGGAGCATGCTTGGGCCGTAAACACTTAATAAGTGGGTTTTTAAGCAATTTACCCCTTCCAAACCAACATTGGGACTTAGATACAACCTTATGGCTTGCAAATCCGGACTTAGAACACCCTAATCATAAGTTTTGAGGAGCAAATAAGATTTTACGGCCAAGGAAGGTGCTTGGGCCATAAACCCCTCAAACATGGGGAGTAAACTCATTTTTACATGTTTAAAAGCCATAGAACTCCACCAATAGCCTTGGAATAAATCCTAGAATCACCTAAAAATAGTTTGGAGACCTTAAACATGTCAAACACTCTCCATTTAGGAGTTTACAGCCAAAGCTTCCCAAGAAATAGCTCCAGGGACGTAAACTCATAAAAACATGTGGAAAGGTGCCCTAAATTCATACCAAGGCTTAAGACATAAATTAGGGGCTTGTCCTTTTGGGTTAGATCAATTAAACTCAATAAAATGAAGGTGTAAAAGGAGTTTACGGCCCAGACATGTGTCAAGGCCGTAAACACCCTTAAACATGCCCAAAACATTGATTTAATCCCCCAAAATGGCATCATACTTCATTATAAATTACTAGAAAGGCATTAGGGGCTTGAATCTTCACAAAACTCAAAGAATGAGAGTTTACGGCCGTAAACTCCCTTAGGAGTTTTCCCTAGGCCGTAAACTCCCTAATGAAGCCCATAGGAGCCTTAAACCCACTCATGCCTTTTTGGAAAAGTACTTAGAATAATCCCATGAACAAGCTAGAAGCCTTAAACACCCTAGATACCCTCACCATGAGTTTACGGCCATAAACTCATGGTGAGTAGTCCCTGGGTCGTAAACATGGTGTTAGGCGTTTACTCTTGGAGAGTAAACTCCATTCCCTAGCCATACACACCCTTAGACGCTACCCGGGACACCCAAACACTTATCTAAACTGTTTTCCACTTCTTTGAGTGTGTATACTTGTTTAATTAGTATTAAATATACTAATTGTATGTGAACATATGTTATCATATGTTAAATAGGTCATTGAGTGTGTTCGAGTCCTTATGTGGCATCGAACGCCCAAACGACACCTTCGTCGGACCTACTTACACCAGGTGAGTTCATACCCCTGAATGAACCTTTTAAATGTTTTTACATGTTTTATAGGGGGGGGGAATACAAGTTAAACATGCCAGTTATCATATCAATCACATGTGATTGATAACCCGCATGCACAAGACTTTACCACTGTACACTGTTTTACCGAGTAGGACACTGTAAATGGCTTTCAAAAAGGGTTTTCACTTGTTCAAGTTCTTACTTTTATTGCTTTATCAAAGTTCCATTTTCAAACTGATTTATGAAAGATTCCCAAAGATTTCTAAAGGTTTTCACACTTATTTTACCAAAGAATACAAATGCGATTTTCCTGAGTATAAAGGTTTTTCCAAGGTTTTCATGTAAACTTTTACTTGTTAGTTACTGTTGCTTCACTTATACTTATTTTTAAACTCCTGCTCGATAACGCTTTCACTTTGTGATGCGTTTATACTTGGTATTGTCTCTATTTCGCTTATACTTGTAGTCGCTTATACTTGATAGACGCTCTTACTTCACTTATCATCGTTTCCACTTCATGATACACTTATACTTGGTACACTTATACTTCACGATTCAATTATCCCACTCTGTATGCTTATACTTCACGACTCGGATGTTCCACTGTACGCTTATACTTCACGACTCGGATATTTCACTGTGCGCTTATACTTCACCGGTCGGTTATTCCACACTGTACGCTTATACTTCACGATATGATTCCACTTGATACACACTCAAGCGTAGTTAGATGTATGTCTGTGCTTGTATAGATGCATATAAATAATGATTGAAGGACTCAGGAAGGCTTGTCCACCCTATTTCCTTTTCTTCGTTGAGATGTGGTCTGGTGGGATCGGATGTCCATCCGAAGGTCGTTGATTCATTAGTTATATATTATGTACACAAGCATAAACATACGGGTTTACTTCAGTCAATTCAAATAAGAGTCTATACCTCTAGTTCAGCACTTACATTAGAAACCCACTAGTTGGAAGTCTCTACCCAAAATTTAGGTTGCATCTTCAGGACACGGCCTTCTCCGTCGTCTAGTTGGTAACCAGAGTCTCCTGTAAGGAGAGCGCACATTGTGTGTATAGATCTATACGGGATTAACAATCCCACACCCAGACTGCTAGCTACAGTCCCGGCCTACCAAGCCAACGGGTGACAAATGTCACATTTTAGACGCTTGTAGGGCGTCTGGTACTCTAGTCAGTATGGTTACGAGTATCCCGGGTTACCTTATAATTCATGGCTTTAAGGTAACGGTATTTCGCTAGCAATTTACACTGTATGCTGGTAACTCAGTTTTAGAGTCACACTGTTTTGACCTTACAAGACGTATCTTTCATTTGATACGGTCTGGGGTCTGTCTTCTCTGTTTTGACCTTACAAGACGTATCTTTCATTTGATACTGTCTGGGGTCTGTTTTCTCTGTTTTGACCTTACAAGACGTATCTCTTATTTGATGTTGTCTGGGGTCTGTATCCACTGTATTCACAGTATCCACTGTATTCACTGTTTTAGACCTTGCTAGACATATCTTTCATTTGATATTGTCTGCGGTCTGTATTCCTTGTGTTCACTGTTTTAGACCTGGCTACACGTATCTTTCATTTGATATTGTCTGTGGTCTGTATTCACTGTTTTGGACCTTACCAGCTGTACCTTTCATTTGGTACCTTCTGGGGTCTGTGTCTCTATTTGTTAGACTGAACCAGGCGTGTCGTTCGTTCGATACTCTCCTGGAGTCTATGATTTCTTTGCCTTAGTCAGCAGTCCTCACTGCTGAGGCATATGTTATTTCCCTGTTGTCTCTTGCTTTCTTTAGTAATCAAATTCAATATTTTGATAATGATAGAAATTAAGGGAAAACTACTTTTTACCACATAACACTGACCAACCTTGGTAGAAGGCTGCTTTATTAAAGAAAATATAGGATTTTCTGGAAAGAACTCTAATGCACTGTAAACACTTAAACTACTAGTTTATGAAGTTATTTGACTAAGTGACACTAAATACTTATGAACTCACCAGCATTTGTAAAAATGCTGATACTCACTTTTCAAATAACTTGTATTCTCAGGTTAGCATTAGACAGGTACATCCCCGGAGCTGTTGATGAAGATAGCTTAGTACCGCACTGTATTTATTCTATTACTTGTATTACTTTGATGTATTAATGTAACCATGTAAAACTATTACTATTAATGCAATGTTTTGTTGTACTTTGATTACTATAATGCATGTGTTGTGATACTTGACATGACGTCATCCACCCCAGAACGTTTCCGCCGTTCCGGTTTTGGGGTGTGACATCACTCTCCTAAATCTTGGGTGGATCTGATAGGACTTCCGAGGGGTGGGGTTCACTAGGTTCCTCATTCAAATCTTCATCCCCATCTATGACCTCGTCGGGTTCTTCAAACTCATAGTCTGTATCCATGTATTCTTCGGGTCCAACACTGGGGTCTGCCTCCACCACGGGGTCTTCCTCAACTACTCTGTGGGCCACTAGGTTCTGGTAGAAAATAATGCCCTTATGCGCTCCTTCCATGGCGGCTGTGCGAGAAGCTGGGGGTGAGTAGTGTGTAAAGGGAGTGTGTATATAAAATTTTCAAAATGCTCCTATGGTATATTTTAATCATTTAAGTTTGGGTTCCTAGAGTTATTTCGGAATGCGGTAAGCTTCTAGATTCATTTCCCGCTATGATTACTCGCAAACACATGTTGCTCATATTTTGAGTAAATATAGTTGATCAGGCTATATTTATCCCAAATATGACTACATAATTGTTTGGGTTTAATCATAGTCTCCAATTTCCTCCAAAGGATTTTAGTGTTATTCTCTTCAGAGTGCTTTAGTCCCATTGTATTTATAATTGCATATCATGTATGGTTTGACATGCCAACCTGTCACACCCTGTCACACCCTCGAACCAGACGGCGTAAAACGTCCGAGGGTTCGTGTGACTATAAATTGAAATATCATCACAATGGATATACATGATACATAACACAATCATCACCAAACATTAAATAATACAACTGTTATTGCTCACATCAAGTACATTGTTTTACATTACATATTGCAAAACATAAATTGTACGATGATTGACATTTGCATAAAAGAAATTCCAAAATACTCTTGATGATTCTTCAGCTTATCGATTACCTGAAAATACAAGTTATTTTAAAAACGGTCAACATATATAATGTTGGTGAGTTCATAAGCATGGATCTATATGTTAGTCGTTATAACCATGCATGATAGTGACAAATTTGTCTGTCTTGGCATTTTTCCAAACGCTGGTTCTGATCAAGGTTTTGTCACCCTAGACTGGCCTAATCTACCTGTAGTGAACAACTCAAGTGTGGGGGAGTCACCCCCGTATAGATCTGTATACAAACTCTCGCTCTCCCTCCAGGAGACTCTGATTATAACTACAGGCTACGACCATACACTCTATGGTGTCAACTGACAAGTCTCACTAGATCCCAATTATTGTCACATGAATTTGTATAATTTTATATGTATTTAAAATTACGAACACCAGATAATACATGAATGTGAAAGGATAAAGCCCAACAAACATGAAAAAAAAGACAATTGTGGCCCATTAGACATGTAAGATATTTCCAGGCTTGTTAAGTATGCAAATGGACACGTTAAAGCCCATTAAGCATATGATGAATTATTCCAAGCTAAATTAGCATGTAAATGGGCCAATATGGCCCAATAACATGTAAAGGCTAATTTAGGCCCATTAAGCATGTAATTGGATCACTAAGGCCCAATAAACATGAAATGGTTATATTGGGCCCACTAAACATACAAATGGATCACGAAGGCCTAATAAGCATGTATAGTGAGTACTAGGCCCAATAGGCGTACCATCGTTGTATTTCGTTCGTTTGTTATAGTATAGTTCTTTTAGTCGAAAACATTTATCCGTAATGTTATAAAAATTCCAGTGTTTTGTTATAATGACATTTTTACTTCAAAATTCTATAGTTTGAACTCATTTTTAATAAAAATTTCACCTTAGGTCCCTTAAGAACTAATTTGAACAGTTAAACGCTTATTTTTACATCAAATGTCATTTTTGGTCTATTTTAATTAAAATAACATTTTAGCCCATTAATTATAAAAAGTTATATTTTCGGACCAAAATGTTTAGTAATTAACGGATTTTGCCCAACAATACATATATTGACATTTCAGCCCTTATTTGAATAAAATGACATTTTTGGCCCTTATTTGAGTAAAATGTCATTTTCGGCCCAATTTCTTTAAAATTAACATTTTTGGCCCAATTTTGGAATAAGAGTCATTTTCAGCCCTTAGTTTCGTCTATTTTGATTTGTGGCTCAAGTTTTGATTAAATAACATTTTAATCCCTAAAAATTGATATTTTTGGCAATTTGTGCCCAAAAAGCCGCAAGGCCTAAATTAAGGCACATAATGCTAAATTTTACACTTTTGGCCCTATGAAAAGTAGGATTATTATAAAAAATCATTTTTATACAAATATGACCTTTTGATCCTTATAAAACCGAAAGTTTCACTATTGTCTCAAACTTTTGTTTATTAGTCAAGATTGACCCTTATACAAGATTTTTGTTTTGTTTTTCACATCTTAAGGATGTATATCACTTTTATCCTTTGTAATATGATGACTAAAGTATTTAGTTTATGAATCTTACCCATTTTTGTTAAAGTTTTTGAGATTTATCAAGTTTTATCACATAATCACAACATAAACCAAGAAAATCACACATAATATGCATAAATACATAGATCTACACATAAATACTTGTATTCTCCCCCCAAAAACATATAAAAACCAAAAATAAGGGGTATTAACTCACCTTGTTTGTTTGTTCTCGTTTTGGTGAGGAAAATAGAGAGGTTTCGGCTCTAGCAAGCTTTCCTTGAGTAGATATTGAGCGTACGAGGTTTCTAAGAGTGTGATCACAAACAAATGTTTAGAAAGAGTGATCTAACATAAGAATGAAGTTATACAACTTGGATGTTTAGAGACTTACCAAGGATTGATGGTTTTTGGTGAAAATCTTCTTGAAACAACTTTAGATCTTCGAAAATTTGGGGGAGGAAGGAGGTTTTTCAAGAGAGAGTTATTGAAGGATATTTGAAAGAGATGAGATGGTGAGGAGGGTGGTTTGGAAGAGAAATAGAGGTGAGAAGAGAGAGGGAGTGAAGTGATGTTGCATGGAGATCCTCCATACAATAATGATGTGTCTCATGCTCATTTGTCCTCTTATTTTCTTTTTCTTTTTTTTAACATTGTGCCAAGAATAGGCCTAATGGGATGAAAGAAAAATGGTTTTGGGCTCAAACTCTTGGCTTTGTTCGAATTTCATAGGCCCAAAAATATTTTTCGGCCAGTTGGGCCCTTAGGACAGCTCACGGCCAAATACAAGTCCATTAGGTAGTTTAAGGTCCACTAGGGTAAATGAAATCATTTGTGGCCCAACAAGGCCCATTTGGGGTAAACCAATCCATTTTAGGCCCCTATGGCCCAAAATGTTAAGTTTTATGAATTAGGGTCCATTTAGAGCCCATTTAAGTGTTATAAGCCCAAGATGGTCTAACTTAAGATTTATTGGCTCTAAAAGGCCCAATAAGAGGATCCTAGTCCATAATTAGGGATTCCAGCCCTTAGTTGAACATGAGAGATGTATTTGAATGAGCATTGAGTGATATTCACTTAGAGTAGATGCTTTACAACAGTTTAATGATTACATGAGAATAGAATTTCCTAGCTAAAAATGTTAGTTGTGACAAGTTCCCATAGTATTCATAAAATTGGGAAAACCCTAGCCAACTCACCAATTTGGCTGGAAAACTCGTCGAGCTTTCCTAGCTTAAAACAATTAGTCCTTTTTCATCAATTATAATGCTTTAAAATATAGATCTGTTAACCAAGAGCTGGAAAACCACGTAAAGTTGCTAACTTTACGTACATGAATGTCATAAAGGGACTCCAAAACTCAAGGAAGGCTTAATAAGGGACCTAAAGCATGAAGGAGGCCTAGAACTTGATAAATCTTGAAAATTTAAGTCCAATAAGGCCATAAAATGTCCAGATCGAAAGTGATAAATTCATGAAATACTCAACACATGAATAATCCCAAAAATGAGCCAAATATGACAATAGACTTCCAAGGAAGAGATCTAAGCAATATATAAGCAAGTTATGGACTTTATACCTCAAAATGCATGCAACAAAAGAGTAGGTTCTGGATCTATGGCCTTCCTTTCAATCAAGCCACCTCAAACTTCAAGCTTCTTGAAAAGAACACCAGGAAATCACTCTTCAAACTCACACACACTCAAATATGGGAGAGGATGCATGAAACTAGGGTTTCTGGACCAAGGAGAATGGTAAGGAGGCCATCCAAAGGGTATAAGGCCTTTAACTAGGGTACAACACCATAAAAATTAGGGTTTCATAATCAGTCGCCGACTCATCAAGTTTGCCTCTCCAACTCGTCGAGTTGGTCCAAAAAGATATGCGGCCCAAGGCCTTTCAACACGTCGAGTTGATTCCATTAACTCGACGAGTTCCAAGGGAAAATTGGCTTTTAAAATACTAAATATCATATACGGGAATTTAGATTTTACAGGTTATGACTAGTTTGAAGATATAGATCTTATTTTTCTGCCTCAAGATTGATGACCTTGAAGCCGAAGACCTTTACTGTTTAGAGATTCATGACCAACATCATTGATCACAGAAACTTCATAGTTTCAGAGACATTTTAACATTTGGTTCTCATTGTGGGAGATATTGTTTGGTTATTTTATTCCGTTTATTATATTGTATGGTTTCTCCCTCCTTAGAAATAGAGAGAGATGGTCGTGTATTAAAAATAAGAGTGTACAATGTATTTTCTTGTAAGAGTGTGTGGTGGGATCTCTCCTACCAAGGGAGAGTTATCTCTCCCAACCTATATTCTTCATGTAATATTTTATCTCTCTTTTCTATAAAATCATGGAATTAGTTATCTCTTTTATGTTCTTATATTATTATGATCGTTAAATCTCAAAATGTTCTTATTCTGCACCAACCGATCGTCAAAATAGGCTACAACAAGAATACAAATCGATTTCCATGTTTGTAACACCACAACTTTTTTATAGAGCCGAAGAATTCTTGGAGAATTTATGCATTCTCGAAGAATGTTTGAAGAAGATAATTCTTGAAGAATTCAACCCCTTCAAAGACATTTATGCCCCTATTCCTCTATCTCTTTCTGGTGTATTTGTGTTCCGACAGATACAAGAATTAGTCAACATCTTCCTTCTTTTCCCCACTACGTTTATGATTAACAATCCCAATCTTCTCGCCAATACTCAAAAGGAAAAGGCTAAATAGTATCCATATACAATAAAACAAAATTCAAAAATAGACTCCTTTTCTTGGTTACCCGGTACATACAAAAAGGTTCGAACTCGTCAATTTCTATCTTGTGGCAAAAGCATTGATTTAATAACTTGAGAATGTTGTTTCATTAAAATGATCAATGTTTTTGAAGGAAAATTCTTACATTAAAAAAGTAATTAAATTCTATATGTTGATAAATTAATAAATGTTCTTGATGAAAAAGATTTGACATGATAACGAGCACAACCAACCAACATTACAAATCCTACTTCTATATTTAATCCAATAAAAAGAAGAAATGTCTGATTGCATCAAACAACCAGACACTCAACCAATCAAAAATTTATATGTATTGGTACATTAACAAAAATAATCAAACATTTACAGGTTATAGATGACCAATAGGGAATCATGGTTCTGTAATACTAAAAATTCTTCTGAATTATACATTCTTCTTTGAAAGTAAAATGTTATAATTACGATGCATTGTTTTTCTTTTACAAACAAACAACAACAAACATAAAAAAGTAGAAGATATTGCATATAAATTTCTTAACTAGAATCTTTTAGTTTGTTGTAAATGTATGTTGAAAAGCATTCCTATATAATCTATGTTATTACCCAGTTACCCAAATCATATGGTGAAATCATAAGCTAAAAAATAATAGAAGAGAAGTAGTGAAGTACCGATCGACTATCCTAATGGTGAAGAAGATAACACACGATATGTGGACCGTGGTGAAGATAGTGTGCAAAATCATCGATGCATCTTCTAACGAAATTATCTGTAAAAAACCTAACTATATGTTACAGTTAGTTAATCGTGAATACAAAAGGAGCAATCATATTACTTACAAACCTAAATAAATCATAAAAAAATTCAGAACAACCACAAGGACTCATATCTAGAGAGGCTCGTATCGTACCAAAGTTCAACCCATGAACATGCATAAATAAAAACTAATGTTTTTCATCGACACTTGGATTTTGAGGGTTTCCTTCCATCAATTTTTATAATAAAATAAAAAAAAATAAAAAAAAAAAAAAAAAAAAAAAAAAAATCTTAACCAATATAAAAGAATATAAAACAGGGGCTAACTTCTCTTTCTCTCGATTATAAATTCTTGGATGTGAAGAGGGTACGTTGAAAAGTAGTTGTGTCAATAACTTATAAAGATTTTAGGAGGAGGGTGTATGTCGAGCGTACTCCCAGTATGTAGGGCATATGTTGTCCAGAAACAAACCCTAGTTTTTTGGGTGTGGTCCCTATTTAAGCAACATTATGGACTCAAGACCATTCCGCTCATCAGCCACCTTACCCTATAAGATATCTCACGAAACCCAAGCCCTCTTTTGAGAGTTCATGAGCCTTATAGTGATCTTGTGGTGTTTTTGGGTGGTTTTTGGTGGTGAAGGAAGTTCCTTGATCAAGGAGTAGTGCATCCAAGCCCTTAGATCCAGATTCTACACCTTCTTGTGCAGCTTTAGAAGGTATCAAGTTCACACCTTTTAGTTCTTTTTCCTAGATCTCATTATGTCCATGTTTATTCACTTTATTGTCCCAAAACATTGGTCTTATGGAGTATGACTAGTCTAGACCATTTGAGCCATCCTTTTTAGCATTTAGGAGTGCATGGAGTCATAAACATCGGATCTTGAGAGTTAAAGTTCACCCATGGTAGAGTTGTTGGCCTTTTTTGAAGTTTTAGACATAGGGTTTTGTTTTGGGTCCCATTAATGCATGCAAGTGAGTAAACTTGCCAACTTTATGGATTATGACCTTGTTTTGATGTAGATATGAGGTTTGGACGTGAAGATCTTAAGGGATTATGACCTTTGGATAAGGTTTGGGACTCTTACCAGTATGGCGGGCGTACTTCAGAGTATGTTGCACATATTGGATCTAAGGGCCATTCACGGTCAACTTGAGTACTTGGGTGCGTACAGGCCAGGTACACAGGTATACTACATTTTGTAGGCCTAGATTGCTCTTTGGACAATTTTGAGGTTTTGGGCCTTAAGTAAATGGGTTTAGATTTGAGGGGGTAAAATAGTCTTTTACCCTAAGAGTCAGGATTATTTTTTTGGACTCCCGGTAATGATTTATGAGTGTTGAGATTTCCCGGATCAGCAGTCTGAGGCTTCAATGCTGATCCATGGATTTTCTTTATTTGTATGTTAGTTGTCTTTGTGACTCTTGCATGTAATGTATGTATGTCGGGCGAGGCCCGATGCCAGGCGGTGCCTGGTGAGTGTGTTGGGCGGAGACCATTGCATGTTACTGACAAATCTATTCTGTAGGGGGTGGGCAATGGATGTCGAGCAAGGCCCATTGTGTGTATGGTATGGGGTATTTTAGGGAACTCACTAGGCTTTGGTCTTATGATTTTCATTTTATGTTTCAGGTACTTCATGATCAAAAGGGAAGAGCTCGAGATGATCGCAACACACACACCATGATTTTCGTTTTATTGACTTTGATGTATTTTAGATAATTATGGATACACTGATTTACTTATGTTTTTTGATAAACATGTTTAGTTGATGTTTTATTTAATATAATAACAAAATCTTGGGTTTTGGGATGTTACAAGTTGGTATCAGAGCCTTGGTTTGAGGGATTCGGGAATATTCTTGGGTGTGTTTGAAATCAATCTAAGGGTTTGATAGATTTTTCATAAAAATAAATGTTTTAATTAAAGGATTTTCTAATAAAAGAAAGAGGTGTGATGTATCTAATTGACCGAGGTTGAGTAAGCTTTCCCAAAATACCCATACATGTTCTATGTGATATGCTTTAAGTTATGAATTTGTGAACCGGATGCTAGATTAGGGCTAAACATTTGCTCAGGGTTGCATGATAGAAGGTTAGGAAAGATGTCTTTATATGCCTATTGTATGAGCTTATAGACTTGAATGCTAGTACTGGATCAGTCAGTGATAGGATGGCCTATTTAGGTTATGCTTTGAATCCGATTACTTAATGCTCGAATGTTGCTTTCTTTGTTCTTTTAGGAGTTTTCATTAACATCAGCTAACTAGTAAGCAAATATGTTGAGTTACATGTTACTCAGATTAGATAATTTTATAAGGTTGGGTTTAACCTTATGGCGTAGCTCGTGTCTGAGTCCAATCATTGTAGTGTGATACTTTTCATTCAAATAATTATACGGTGTCGGTGATATTTAAATGTGTTCATAAGCTAGTTAGAGGGTGTTAGAGGGAGTTCCTTCTATAGATGATGCTAGAGAGTGGTGTGGTGGTGGCCCTAGGAAAACCTAGGAGGTGATTCGGTGCCGAGAGCTTTACTTTGCTAGAGGTTTTTTCAATTGATAATGAAGTGACTTAGGGGATTCAGGGAGATCCTAGAGGAAAGTACGGATAGATGTGGAAGGTAGTATGGGAACATACTACTAGAAGTAGAGGATCTATACTCGAGTCAAGGAAAGTCACAGTTCTATCAGGAATCTTGTTGGGTGTGGGATTCTTTGAGTACATTTTGATGGTTTGTATGGTTTATTCTCAATATGGTGGTCACTCGAGGAGGTTTTGGTAGTGGTTTCGCTGCCAATGATTGTTTGGGTTCTAGCTCTGGGGCCGGTTCTATGGATGATCAGATAAGAGAGTTCATTTCATCAGAGATTACCTACAATATTCTTGAGCAGACTCCTATGATCTTCGGTACAATCAAGGTGGGTATCATGTTGATTCTGTATGAGCACTTAGGTACTTTTCATTCTGAGATGGTGGCAATGATGGGAGCTCGCAATTTGACTTTCCATGAGTTTCAGGCTTGTGGGGCTCCAGAGTTCTTCGGGAAGAAGGACCCAATAGCGAGTAGGTGTTGGTTAGCAGATGTCACGATCACCTTCCATACTAGTTGTTTCCTTGAGGGGGGTAAAGGTCAGAATTGCATCCTGTCTTCTGAAAGACAGAGCTCGAGACTGGTGGGAGGAGGTCGGGCACGCCTTGGGAGGCGAGGCGGTTAAGTCGATAAATTGGGATGATTTTGTGATGAGATTTCAGGCTGAGTTTGCATCGGTGATTGAGTTTTAGCAGTTAGCGAGGGAGTTTCAGGACCTTCGCCAGACAACTAAGACGGTGACAGAGATCACTGTTATGTTCCGAGAGAGAGCATTACTAGTTTCACAGTATGTTGCCACGAGGAGATGAAGAATGTGAGATATCACAAGATGTTGAGGGGTGATATAAAACAGTTTGTGAGCAGATCCAGTTGCAAGACATTGAATGATATGGTGGTGCGAGGCAGAGAGAGAGAGAGAAAAAGAGAGAGAGAGAGAGAGAGAGAGAGAGAGAGAGAGATTGACCTAGAGATGGAGAAGAAGAGGAAGTCAGATCACATTTGGAGTGTTAAGGGTTCTCGCAAGATGCCAAAGTTTTTTGACTCGGGGTCGAGGGACCAACATGACCGGGGCAACCGTGACAAGTGTGACAAGACGCAGAATGGGGCGTGCAAGATGGGTGGCTCTAGTTGCTTCAAGTGCATTAGGACGGGTCACTTCAGCAGGGATTGCACTACCACCACCACCACCACCTAGGTATCTGATGTGATTTGCTTCAATTACAATCAGAGGGGCCATAAGAAGGCCAACTCGTCGAGTTTAGCAGTGGGAGGAACAGTTGTAACACCTGCTCAGGAGACTCTACGGATTACTAATGGCTATTAGGGAAAGGCATAGGCACATGTTGTAAGGAGTAGGGCATTTCAACTAATACCCTTGGAGGCTCGTGCGTCACCAGATGCGGTGATGGGTATGTATCTTATCCTTATCTTTTTATTTATGTTGATTTTCCTACTTATATATGTATTTTGCTTTTAGGGTCATTCCTTGTGAACAATATCTCTTTCTTGGTTTTGTTTGATTTAGTGGCTAGTCGATCATTTGTATCTCTTATGCTCAGCAAGAGATTTGTTGATGCTTTGGGGGGTGGGCGACGAGTGGATTATCCATTAGAGGCTGAGATTTCTGATGATCGTCATATGTTAGTATCGAGGGTTCATCGAGGATGTATATTGGATTTATTTATTGAGTGGTAGCCGATTGATTTGGTTCCCATTCCCCTATGCGAGAGCAAGGTCATTATAAGGATGGACCAGTTGAGCCTCAATGGGGCAATGATTGACTGCGAGCATCAGCTAGTGCTTATTCATACCCCAACAGAGGGAGAGTTAGTGATTCAGGGAGAGGGTTTTTCAGGGTGGACCACCCTCTATTCAGCGGCCCAAGTCAGATGCTACCTTCAACAATATTGTTTTGGAATTCTGACTTATGTGATGGATACCCAATAGAAGGGTAAGACAACTATGGACGATGTTTCGATTGTTTGGGAGTGCCTGAATGTGTTCCTCGAGGATATTCCTGGTGTGCCTTTGGAGAGGCAGATGGAGTTTCAGATTGACTTGGTTCTTGTTGCGGCTTCGATTGCCAAAGTACCTTATCGGTTCGCACCTCCGGAGATTCAGGAGTTGTCTACGCAGTTAAAGGAGCTGTTAGAGAAGGGATTTATTCGACTGAGTAGTTTACCATGGGGAGCGCTGATTTTATTTTTGAAGAAGAAGGATGGGTTGCATCGAATGTGTATCGACTAATAGGAGATGAATAATCCAAAGGTGAAGAACCGTTATCCGCACCCGAGGATTGACGATTTATTTGACTAGCTCCAGGGTGCATCTTCGTTCTCCAATCTTGATTTTCATTCAGTTTATCATTAGATGAGTGTCAGAGAGGAGGATATGTAGAAGATGGATTTCTGAACTCGTTATTTTCATTACGAGTTTGTGGTGATGCCCTTTGGGCACACCAACGCTCAAATCGCATTCATGGATCTCATGAATCGTGTATGCAGGCCTATCATGGATCGGTCTGTCATTGTGTTTATCGATGACATCATGGTCTATTCCAAGATCTAGGAGCAACATGCAGAGCATCTGAGAGAGGTATTGGAGACTTTGAGAAATGAGAGGTTGTATGTAAAGTTCTCTAAGTGTGAATTTTGGTTGTAGGAGGTGCAGTGCAGATTCTAGGACACCTTGTTAACCAGAACAATATTTTGGCTGATCTGGCCAAGGTTGAGGTGGTGATGAGGTGGGAAGTTCTGAGATCTCTATCTGAGTTTTGGAGTTTCCTTGGATTAGCATGTTATTATCAGAGATTCATTCTGGATTTCGCCAAGATAGCGGTTCCGTTGACCCGGTTGACAAAGAAGATTGTCACTTTTCGTTGGGGGCCTAAGCAGTAGGCAGATTTTGAGACTCTAAGGCGGAGATCGTGTGAGGCGTCGATTCTGACCCTACCGGAGGGTGTTGATGATTTTGTAGTGTATTGTGATGCATCAATCATAGGTTTGGGTGTGGTACTGATGCAGCGGGGTTATGTGATCGCTTATGCTTCGAGGCACCTGAATTCTTATGAGACGAATTATCCAATGCATGATTTGGAGTTGGGGGTGGTGGTTTTCTCCCTAAAGATTTGGTGACATTACCTTTATGGGGTCCTTTTTACTATATACATAGATCACAAGAGTCTGATGGATCGGTCGAATCTGAATATGAGGTGGCGTTGATAGTTGGATCTAGTAAATGATTATGATTGTGAGATCCTTTATCATCCGGGGAAGGCCAACATGGTGGCTGATGCTCTCAGCCATAAGGCGATTGCTGCCCTGATGATGGATATGTGTTTTAGGATAATATTGATTACCCACTCTAAGAGCAGATTTGAGAGGCTCGGGTTGAGGCTATGAAGGAAGAGCACCGAAAGAGTGAGTGCATAGTGGGTTAGATGGCTTCCTTTGATTATGATAGTCGGGGATTATTGACCCTTCATCGGACGGTGTGGCTTCCCTATTTGGGTGGTGTGCGTCAGTTTTTGATTGAGGAGGCATACAAGTCAAGATTCTCTATTCATCCTAGAGCGACAAAGATGTATACAGATCTTCGACCTGACTATTGGTGACCATGTACGAAGTGAAACGTGGCCAGGTATCTGGAGAGGTGCTTAACATGCAGGAAAGTCAAGGCCAAGTATTAGCAACCTCATAGCAAAATGGAGCCATTAGAAGTTCCCGTTTGGAAATAGGAGGAGATTACGATGGATTTTATCACAAAGTTTCCATGGACGACGCCCGGAGGTCATCGTGGATCAATTGACCAAGAGCGCATATTTTATTCTGATCCAGGAGAGTATCTCGATGGAGAAGCTAGCTGATATCTACATTTGGGAAGTGGTGACGAAGCATGGAGTAACGTTTTTATGGTCTTTGATAGGGATGTTCAGTTTACTTCCAGGAACTAGAAGAGGTTCCACGAGGAGTTGGGTACTCGTCTGCACTTCAGCATGAATTTCCACCTGCATATTGATGGTCAGAGTGAGCGGACTATCCAGACATTGGAGGACATGTTGCGGGTATGTGTACTGGATTTTAGCGGGAGTTAGGATACATAACTTCCTTTGGTCGAGTTTTTGTATAACAACAATTATCATGCCAACATTCATTGACATCTTTTTGAGATGCTCTACGGGAGCAAGTGTAGGACCCCAATATACTAGGGTGAGGTTGGTCAGCGGGTCATGGGGAGTATGGAGGTGGTACTTCAAACGACACAATTGATTTAGCAGGTTTGCGACAAACTTTAGACAACACATAACCGACAAAAGAGTTTCGCAGATAGACGCTGGTCAAACTTGGAGTTGCAAGTTGGGGACATGATACTCCTGAAGGTGTCACCTTGTAAAGGTGTCATCTGATTCAGGATGCGGGGTAAACTAGGCCCCATGTATATTGGTCCTTTCAAGGTGGTAGTTCAGGTAGCCAGGGTTGTTTATCGGCTGAATCTGCCAGTGGAGATCAATCAAATCCATAGTATTTTTCATGTCTCCTAGCTGTAGCTATGTTTGGTTGATGATTCCATACTGGTTCAATTGGAGTACATTCAGGTGGATGATCGCCTGAATTATATAGAGAGACCAGTGGCGATACTTGATAGGAGGACGAAGACTCTACGAAACAAGGTGGTGGATCTCGTGAAGGTGTAGTGGCATCATTGAAAGGGTTTGGAGTGGACGAGCGAGCCTGAGGATGAGATGAGCGAGCATTGCCCATAGTTATTTGTACCAGCAGACTTCAAGGAAGAAGTCTAATTCAAGTGGGGAAGAATTGTAACCCTTGGATTCTAGGTATTTCTTAATTGATCCTTGATATTAAAGTAGGTTGCAAACTTGGTCCCTTGGGTTAAAAGTGAAACTTTTAGGGAGGAGCATGTACTCTGGGCATACTTCTTGTACATTGGGAGTACATTGTCCAGGGACAAACCTTAATTTTTTGGTTTGGACCCTATTTAAGCAACATTATGGATTCAAGATCTTTCCCCTAATCAACCTCTTTACCCTAGAAGATAACCCACAAAACCCTAGATCTCTTTTGAGTGTTCTTGAGCCTTATAGTGATCTTTTGGTGTTTTTGGGTGGTTCTTTGTGGTGAAAAAAGTTCCTTGAAGAAAGATTGGCGCATTCAAGCCTTTTGAATCTTTAGAAGGTATCAAGCTCATACATTGGAGTTCTTTGTTCTAGATCTCATTGTGTCAATGTTTATGCACTTTATTGTCCTAAAACCTTGTTCTTATGGAGTATGGACTACTCCAGACCATTTGAGTTGTCCTTTTTAGCATTTAGGAGTGCATGGAGTCATACAAATCAGATCTTGAGAGTTAAAGTTCATCCATGGTTGAGTTGTTGGCCTTTTTATGAAGTTTTGGACCTAGGGTTTAGTGTTGGGTCCCATTAAGGCATGTAAGTGAGTAAAGTGGCCAACCTTATTGATTAACACCTTGTTTAGATGCAGATATGAGGTTTGGACATTAAGATCTTAAGGGATTAAGACCTTTGGATAAGGTTTGGCACTCTGACCAGTACGTTGGGGGTACTTCTGAGTACGCTGCGCGTATTGGATTTAAGGAACATTCATTGTCAACTTGAGTATGTGGGGCGTACAGGCCAGGTACGTGGGGCTTAATACCTATTGTAAGCCTAGGTTGCTTTTTGGATCATTTTGAGGATTTGAGCTTTGATTGAATGGGCTTAGCTTTGAGGGGGTGAAATATTCTTTTATCCCAAGTGTCGAGATTATGGTTTTGGACTCTTGGTTATGATTTATGACCTGATTATTAATTAGGGTAATATTTGATCATATTTAGTACGGAGATTTCTTGGATCAGCAATCCGAGCATTTATCTGATTTTTTTCAGCAGATTGAGGTGAGTCTTCTCCCAATGTTTGACGGGTCAAAGGCATCAATGTCGGCTTATTGTTTATTATTATTTGTATGCTAGTTTTCTGTATGATTCTTGCATGTGTTGTATGTATGTTGGGCAGTGCTCGATGCCAAGAGGGGCCTACTAAGTGTGTTAGGCAAGGCTCATCGTATGTTACTGACTGATCTGTTTCGAGCGGGGATCAATGTCGGGCAAGGCCCGATGGATGTCAAGCAAGCCCCAGGGTATGTATGGTATGGGGTATTTCGGGGAACTCACTAAGCTTTATCTTTACAGTTTTCAGTTATTTATTTATTTATTTATTATTGTTATTGTTATTTTATTGTTATTGTTATTCAAGTATTAGTAACATAGCCTAAAATTAACATACTAAATCTACTTTTCAAAATTTCTTTAAAATCATAATTTTTGTATTTTTTAGAAAACTCAACCTTTATTATTATTTTTTAAATAGTAAACTTAAAAAAAGGTCAATAACTTTACAAAAATCAATAAATTTCAAAAACCAAGTAATTTGTTATATATATATATATATATATATATATATATATATATATATATATATATATATATATATATATATATATATATATGCAGTACCCATAAGCACATTTACAACTGCATATATAAAGAGTTCTCATTCTAAAATATTTAAGTAAATGATAAAAAATATTTAATAATATAAAAACACAATAGTAAATTTATTTTTTCAATCCAATATAAATTTAAAAAAGATGAAAAAATTCTACAAAAGTTCAAAGGGTCTTCATTTCTTCATGTCGAATTCGCCATAGTTTTTAAATTTATCTTTTTTCACCTTTTCCATATTCTCGAAAATTTATTCCAAACCTACATGAACATTACAAAAATAATTAAAGATGAACACTCACATGTGATTATATCATGGGGTATTCACAAGTGATTTTATCATGAGAGATTGAAATATGAATTTCGCATGTGATTATATCATTTAAGATTCCCCTATAAATATATAATGAAGATTGAAATATGAGATTCATAGCTTATTATATCATGTAAGATTCACATATGATTATATCTTGTAAGATTAACATGTGAGATTCATGTCTGAATATATAATGTATTATTCACATGTGGTGACATCATCTAAGTTTCATATGTGAATAATAGATAAAAGCTTATTCGCATGTGAATTTGCCATGTAATATTCAGTTACGGATATATCATGTAATATTCACATGTGAATGTACTACATAATATTCACATATAAATAAAAAATTATTACTACTCACTAAAATTATATGTAATATTAATATGTGAATAGAAAATGTAATATGCATGTATAAGCACATGAATCCATTCACAGATTCACAAATATATGTATATATGTGATGGTATCATGTAAGATTCACATATAAAACCCTATTCACCTATGAATATTCTATGTAATATTAAGATATGAATATATCATCTAATATTTAAATGTGTATATATCATGTAATGTTTACATGTGAAAATTCCATGTGACATTCACATATAAATATCTATCCAACTGGAATTACAAGGAATTGAGTAGTGATGGAAAAATATATTTGTCTGTGTAAACGTTTGCATTTGAGGGTGAAGAATAAATTTACCTTCCAACCAAGGCTTCTAATGCAATAAGTCCAATTCATTTAATAAATTCATATATATATATATATATATATATATATATATATATATATATATATATACATATATATATACATATATATATATATATATATATATATATATATATATATATATATATATATATATAATAGGAAAGCCATGGGCTCTCCCCATGAGCTCCCTCCATGGTCTTTAATAGGAAAGCCATGGACTCTCCACATGGTCTTACATCCAGGTGCAATGGGCTCCCCCATGGTCTTTCATACAAATGTACCACATATACAACTAGCATACCTCCTAGAATATACTCAACAATCATGCCACATAACACTATATAAACTAGTGTACCACATATCATAAAATGGGCCAGCATTGGTGCCTTCGACCTGTTGGTATGGTGAGGAGACTCACCTTCTCAATAATACTGAACTGCTAAGATAAAATCGGATAAGTCCCAACATGCAACTCCAACTCAACTGCCTACAATCGTCATACGACTAGTTTTCTCAAAATTTCGGAATACCAAAAATACCCACAAGGTCAAAATTGGTCAATCCTCATCAAACTCCAAGTCAACTGTCAAGGTCAACAGTCTTTGTTGACCCCAACTCGTCGGCATCTAGCAACTCGAACAGTTCCTATAAAGTCCAGAAAATGGTGAAAAACCCTAGCCAACTCGCCGAGTAGTCTCATTAACTTGTCGAGTTCACTCATATCCAGTAGACGGGGAAACCCGATCCGACTCGTCGAGTTGCTAGAGCAACTCGTCGAGTTTTTCCCCTGTTTGCAAATCCGGATGATATGTTGATTGCAGGGACTCTAGGGCTTAGATCTGAATTCTAGAGGTATCTAGGAGGATAAAGTTTCCAAATTTATCCCCGATAACCACTCCGAATGCTCTAAAACCTCTAACAAGGGTTGGAAAGCTCAAAAGCTTAGCCATATGGTTCAAGACTCTAGGGATATGAAATCCCTCCTTTCCAGAAAAGGTTCTAGTCCTCAAAACATTCCAAAGATGGAGACTTTATGGACATGCATGTCAATTGCATGTCTTTAAGTCAAAATGGCCAAATAGGGATAATATACCCTAAATTCCATGCAAGGCATCCATGCTTGACCAAAAGCAAGATGTAGCCCACTATGGGACCGATTTGCCCTGGAAATTCATAAAGTTGCAAACTTTATGAACCCCATGCATGCAATAAACAAGAATGATAGACATTGAAGAGTAAACACAAGATCTAGTCATACTCTACGATAAAAATCGAATATTGAATGCTTACAATAGTTGACAAGATTATCAAGCTCAAGAGTGAGGGCTTTGTTTGCTGGATCTTCTCCTTCTTCTTACTATCTTCTTCTTCTCAAGCTCCAAAAGTCACTCTAGCTCGCAATATTAGAGGAAATGGAGATTAGGGTTTAGCACAGACACTCTTAGGGTTTGGAGGCTGATGGAAGGTCGGGCTCAAGGTTTTAAGGACATTATATAGGGTGCAAATCCTAAAAATTAGGGTTTTCCTTTACAGCGCCTACTCGTAGAATAGGGATTTCCAACTTGTCGAGTAGGTCCTAAATTCCGCGTCCCACTAGTGATCTCTACTCGACGAGTTGGAGCTCGCCAAGTCGCCGAGTTCTAGTCTAAAGCCCTAAAATTTTGAAGGGAAATTGATACCTGAAATGAGCATCACAATGAAATCTCTACATGCATTGGATCACCTTCTTTGGGAAGAAGGTGGATGTTTTCAAAGTGTAAAGAGAGGGAGAATGAGTCAAGCACTCATCCTCTCTCCTTATTGCTCACATACGTTTTATAAAACTTTAAATTTTATATTTTATAAAATCTTACTCATATATATATATATATATATATATATATATATATATATATATATATATATATATATATATACACACACATATATATATATATATACATATATATATATATATATATATATATATATATACATATATATATATATATATACTTGACATTTAAATAGATATATAAACACAAGTTTTTATTTATCTAACTTAACTACTTAGATTAAATAAATGAATTTTTCAAAGTTTAAATCGTTTAAAAATTAAATGATATACGTACCATACTTAGAATAATTCGTATGATATAAATTATGTTGATATTATTTTCTTATGAAATAATAAATAAAAGAATGGAAATAATTTAATATGAATCTAATTCATATGCTAAAATATCATGTGTAAAGTGTCTACTTGTTATTGATATGACCCTATAATATCATATGTTATTAGCACTTCCATTTTATGATCGTTCTTTAGCATATAGAAGAGTCAGAGTTGGAAGTTCAAATCAGACACGTGATCAAGGCGCTTTGATGATTGATTATAGGGCATCGTTGATTGTAGATATGCTTTTTTCCACTTCGATTTGAATTCCAAGTTGCAAAAACAATTGAGATGTTGCTACGATCAATTTATAGTCCTTCACATATAGAGAGACTTGGTGTTGGGATTCTAGAGAGACTTGGTGGTTTGGTGGACACGAAGTCTTTGTACTTTCATCCATTCAGCTCAACCTCTTGGTCATGGTTGTTCCTTCTAACCCTTCATGGTTCAACTTGGTCCACAGTCCGACTGTAACTTCCTTCTTTGGACTGACCCTCATTCAACATCGGTTCATCCATTGGTGCAGTGACTTCTCTCCTATTCCCTTGGAGTAGTTGTCTAGTTTGCTCCATTTGATCAGCTAGCATAACTCGGATCATGGCTTGGACTCCATCCATCATGACTAGTTTAGCTACTAGCAGAACTTCTGGTGCACGTTTGATCACTCGTTAAGGTTCGGTTTGGTGGTTTCCGTTACTGTTTCCCAATCCACTTCTTGTCCAGACCATGATGTTATGTATACCAAAACAATCGTTCATGGTAATGGAATTGAGAATATATTATAATAGAGAAGATTTTAGTTACGTTTAGATGCACAATCCTCCTTATCACCCCGAAAACTTATATGTTCATTCTAATACAACAATTAAATGTTTAGAAGCCTGAACACATAAAATTTCCTAATCGAGGTCGGCAATTGACCTTAGATCTAATCAATTAATCTCAATTTAGGCAACCTAAAGCATGCTATAAATCATTTAGCACATAACAACAAATTTGGCATCTTATTGTAAAGTAAGCTAGTGTTTGTGCCAATTGAGGTATACTACCTAAAATAGTATGGAAATACACCTCACAATCATTTCATAGCATTTTAAGTTTAAGTCTAGAAATCCTAAAAATTCCTAGTTCGCTTAAACTAATGCTCTGATATTAAATGTGACATTCGTATTTTCACTGTCATAAAAGAAGTTTTTTATTTATGCTTATTTTAAAACACGCTATTTCTTTATATTGCAGAATTGTCCCATAAAAGGTATTTCATAAGAAAAGTTTTTCATTGATTTATTAAAAACTTGGGATATCATAAATGATACAAGAAACATAAACATACACATAGTCAGTACTGGCCTTACAACATCTAATGGCCTATATTTCCTCGAATCTCTCATTAGATCCAAAAATCATATACGTTTATATTGCTACTTCTGATACAAAGAAACTGAGTGCGTCAGATTGGAATATTATAATTAAATTGTTATAATCATATATTTCGCATCAGACAAATAACTAGATTACCTATTCTCATTATTGTCGCTTACTAATCCTAAACCGATGATCTTAAGGGATCTATCCTAAAGGATCTCTAAGTGAACAATACTACCTCGAGAATTCCTTAGCAACATGTGCTAATAAGATGGCCATGGGGAGCAAAGAATACCCCACATGAATATTTCATTCATACCTACAGTTCGTAGTCCTGTCTGTATGAAGTTCTTGAACATCTGCAGGTTGGGGACCTTTCCATGTATAATTTAGTAACACATATAGGTTGTGTAGTTGTTCACGTACGGTTAATCAACGCCTATAGGTCATAGACCTATTCGCAAATAATTTTATTAACATCTACAAGTTGTAAACATGTCCATATATGATCGATTAATACCTACAGGTTGTAAACCTTCCCGTGTATGACTTATAAAAATCTACATGTTATAGGCTTATCCATGTTTTGACTTATAAACATCTAGATGTGATGTACCTGCCCATGTTTGACCTGACTTGTCTAGAATAGTCTATGGTCATCATCAATACCCTATTGTGACTACGTTGCTAGTCTGGTAGTACTATAAAAGTCACGACCTCTCATCATTATTTTCATCTCTCTTTACCCTTCACTAACCCATATATTATAAGTATATATATATATATATATATATATATATATATATATATATATATATATATATATATATATATATATATATATATATATATGGTTAAATAAAATCATCTAATTTAGTTTAACGTAACATAGAAGGTCTCAATCACAAATAATAAGCACATATAGGACTTATTTATCTAAATACTTCATAACTATGCATAAGAAGAAAGTAACTATGTACTCACCTGTTAAGAGTGGATAACTGGTGATTTTTTGCATAGCTTTTCTTAACACCTTAGCTTTTCCTTTCGATGCAACATAGGTATAAATATCATTAAGTCTTAGTTTTATATTCATTGTGACTAATGATAGCCTTGATTCCTCACTAATCCTAATGTCTACATCAAAATCTATCAAGTAAGGAATAACCTTGTAGGATCATATCAAAGGTAGGGTCCATTTGGTATACATAGTATACTGTTTGGAAATCCCACTTCAATCACCTCACTAAGTCCATCCTAAAGATCATCCTCGTAAGTAGATCAATCAGTATAATGACTTAGAATTACTGATAAATCTTATTTATAGGTTCATATTAATGACTATGAACATAAATATAAGTCCTACTTGAAATAAATTAAGTATAGCTTAACTTACATAGATTTTAGCGAAAACCAGGAAATTGCGCGGGTAGGACTCTGAAACCAAAAGCTTCTATTTTTTGGGCTCTACGAGACTTAAAGGCTCAGTCAAATAACCTTGAATACTAGGAAAAATTGGGTTCAATGAATGGAAATTCATGAGAAAAAGTTTGGAGGGTGTGAGGAATGAAATTAGGCTTCAAAAGCTATTTACATGGAATTTTAAGAGAAGGCGTGTCGTACATACCTACCAGGCGTGCCTGGTCATGGCAGTCGCTTAGTGGGGTTACGTGGCAAAGGGTTTAGGCACAACTCAAACTTCAAAAGCTCATATCTTGCTCATAAGTTCTCTAATTTGGATGTTATTTATGTCCATGCATAGGCATTTTTATGTATTATAACTTTCATTTAGACTCCATCAACTAATTCTTAGCCGGTCTTAAATTTTACAGTCTACAAATATTACACTGCAAATGACCGTGTAAAATTCATAGATTCTTCATATGGACTCCATTTTGGAAAGTATTTATACTGTTGGGTTCCTATTGATGAGATCTTCAACTATCGTTTAGATTGTTTTGGCTAACAATCAACCAAATTTGATTTCTATGTCCGCACTTCTATGTTGAAACTTCAAAATATTATAACTTCCTCATATAAAGTCAGATTTGGACGTTCTCTATATGCACTCTCACGGTTTTACGATTACTACAAATGTTATTTAGATTACTTAGGATAATCAGCAACTTATCTTAAATTCACGTTTTACGAGGCACGAACCCTTGTTAGTTTTATCACGAATCTTCGAAGAAGGATAACTTCTTCATATGAAGTCGGATTTGATAGTTCTTTATATGTACATAATCCTTGTCACATATAATATAACTTCGGTTTAGATTATTTATCCTAAATAATCTTCTATCAAAAAGTAATTTTTATAGTTTATTATTTTTTATTTGTCTAGACTGAATCTGTAGGCATTTCATCATTTCCTGACTTCATCCAATTTCTTACACATGGTCATTACAAGATCCTATTAAAATGGAGAATATTTATTTAGTACCATATTGAAGGCTTCCACGATAGTTAGTTTAAACCTGCTAATATAATCCCTCAAGGTATCATTATTACCTTGAGTTACTCTATAAAGGTCACTTGTTAGTTTGTTAAATGTTCTACTAGAAGAAAATTAATTATCAAACATGTAACATCCCGACTCTCAGGTATTACATCTATATATTTATTTTTGGGATTTAATGAGTGACTCGACGAGTTGTGTGCCCGACTTGTCGAGTAGTGTCGGATTGGTCACGTAGGTTTAATGACCAACTCGACGAGTCAGTGAGCCAACTCGCCGAGTTGGCGATGTGTGAGGAAACCCTAAATCCCCGGGTTTGTGACCTATTAAAGGGGCCTTAAGCCCTCATTTCCGCCTCACTAGCCACCCTACATCCTTGAGAGAAGCCCTAATCATCCACTTGAGCTAAAGAGTGAGAGAGAAGCTGATCTTGTGATTATTAGTGCACCTTTGAAGGAGTAGTGGAGAGTATCAAAGATTGGATCAAGAAGAGGCTTTGGATCTAGAGGTTCTTCAGGGTTTTTCTTCACTTGGAGGTAAAAAGATGCTAACTTGATCATTTCCTTATGAGATCTTGGTTTACAAAGTTTCTAGGGGTTTCTCTCATCCTTTTTGTGTCATTGAGTCCTTTGAGCATGATTTGAGGTTAAAACCTCATATCTGGGTTGTAGGAGGTCTTGTGAGTCCAAATACCCAAACTTTATTGAGCTAGAGACAAGATCTTGTGCATCTAACCATTATTAGAGCTTGTATTGGCATTATGGAGCAAAAATGCCATGCATGAACGTAAAGATCGAAGCTTTACGTGAAATTTGAGCCTTAGGAGACTAGATCTAGAGTTTGGAGTGGTGGATCTGCATTAAAATGTTTGAATGAGAATACAGACTGAATGGACTCGCCGAGTCAATGAGCTGACTCGACGAGTCGGCTAGGGTTTTCCCCGACGAGTTTGAACATAGGTAACTCGGCGAGTTAATGAGACAACTTGATGAGTTAAGTTGGGTTTTCATAATGTTCTGAGGAACAATGGGGACTCGGTGAGTCACATAGATGCACTCGGGGAGTCAGGTCAACATGGACACTTGACTCGAGTGTTGACTTTAGGGTTTGGTCAAGGCAGAGATTATGGGGACCATGGAAGGGTAAAATGATGTTTCACCCATCCTAAGAGTTAAAGAAGGACTAGCATGAGCATATATAAAGTTTTGATCTTTATGTGTTAATGAGAGATGCTTTTTACGTGTAGGCGGAGATTAGGCTGTTCGAGGGGTATCCAGTTTCCTTGCTTGCTTACGAGGTGAGTCTTCTCACCATACTTACCTAGAGTGGTAATATTTGAGTGGCCAAAGGGTCTTATTTGAGTTATCGACCGAAGGGTCCTATCTGCTTATTTGAGTTATATGATATTATGCATCTTATCTTTGTGATATATGTTATATTATTTTGTCCCTTACTGAGTGGTACCGGAGGGTCCGAACCGAGTTATGAAACTGGAGGGTCTCCACCGAGATACAGGACCGGAGGGTCCAACTCGAGATGTGAGACCGGAGGTTCTTCATTGAGACACATGACCGGAGGGTCCATACTGAGCCGTGAGACCGGAGGGTCCTCACCGAGACACATGAGACCAGAGGTTCCATGCCGATTTATAGCCATGAGAGGCTTATTATTTGTGCATGTGGTATTTTGGGGAACTCACTAAGCTTTGTGCTTACCGTGTTGTGTGATATATGTTTCAGGTATTTCTTAGGACCGCGGGAAGGCGCCGACTTGATTGTACACACTGATTCGAGACTATGTGGATGATTCTGGGATAGTGACATTTTTATGTGGATTTATGTTGACACATGAAACGAATAAGTTTTTGAGAAATATATTATGAGTTTTTAAGTGTTTTAAAAATGAAAATTTTGGTTTGAAATTTAGAGCGTTACAAAACAGGTTAATGAGATTTGATAAAGAAGTAATAGAGTAAAGAGGAATGTTTACGATCCATTTCAGTGTGGATCCTATAAGGGTTGAATGAAAATCCTTGCATAGACAAACCTCCTTGGGATGTTGAGGGATTGGAACAATTTCAATGCGTTCTCTGTATTGGGTGACATGCTCCTTAGGATCCGTGCTTCCATCACACATCTTCATTTTAGGTGTATGAAAACCCTTTGGAACTTCGATGTCGAAGATAGGGGTACAAATCTTCAGATCTTGTGGCTGACATGTGACACCTTTTTTATAGGCTGAATCACTCCTGGTACACTTGAGATAAGTTCATTTTCCACAACTGGAGTTATCCTTGGAACTTGGTCATCAGATGTGATGTTGAATATCCCTCCAAGATCTTGGGAGACAGGGTCTCATATGCTAGGATTTACACTGTTTATGAAGATAATCGTTTGTCTTAATATGAAATCTCTAGCTTGATGTTCTGAAGATGCACAAGCTTTAATATTCAAGATCATGGGTTGCAAGAATGAATACGGAGTTGATGTAGTTTCCATAGGCTTTCCCGAATCTAAACTCATGCTCTCCATTCTTTCAAACAACATCTTGTTCGTTTCATTTTGCTTATTGATGTGTCGACCTATCTTGGTCAACATTGATATGATTTCATTGTTTAAAACCATAACCAGTATTTCTTGGGTTATTCCTCCTTGATACTGGATTGGCGAAGATGTTGATATAGTCCTTTTGGGAATTTCAACATTCCTTCTTTGTGTGGTAAGAACAGGAGTTAGAGGTAGGTTCAGTTCAACAGAAAAGGATGGGTTAGTGCTAGAAGAGGATTTTAGTAAATAAGACATTTTAGTGAAAATGTGGAAGTGATTAAAAATATGAGAAAAATATTTTTGAATAACCTAAAGAAAAAAATACAATAACACCACTTGTCCCACAGATGACGCCATATTGTTTTGATAAAAAAACTGATAAGGAAATTTCATAATCAAATTAGCAACTGTATTGTGATGTTAAATTATGATGTGTAAAAGTAAATTGCTTAAGATTTTGAAATATGCCAAAGATCTTAGTCGTGCCCAAGATATTGGGAAAAAGACAAGAATATTCACAAACTATTTAATAGAATTGATTCGTTTTAAAATAAATGAGTGTATTTGAAGTATTTGGGAAAGAATAGGGTTAAAGTTGTAAAATGGGTGAATTTTGATAGTAAATCTAAAGATACTAAAAAAGATACCAAGATATCACATAATATGTTGGTTGTTTTGACAGTGAAGTTAGATAAACAATCAAATAGGTAAGAGAAAATGTTGTAATCGGTTAAACAACAATGAATGAGTAAAAACAAATGCAAGAACATAGTGATGTGCAAGGAAAACTCTTAATCATTTTGGATCTCCGATATAAAACTTTGGGAGGTGATGAAATCAGTAGCTGTAGAACTTATATCAGTAAAAATAAAATTGCATGGGCTAGTTAATCGTGATGTAAATGTGAAAGAACTAAAGCGTTTGAGAGAAAGAAGATGAGAGTAGAAGTGAACATGTGTCTGTAAATAATGATCAACTAGGCTTTTTATGTATGTTAATAAATAATCTGATATTCTATGGATCTTCCTTGATCGATGCTTAACTCGAATTTCTCGAAGGTCCTCAGCGTTCATTTGGCTTTGACCTGGTCTTATTTCTTTCTAGTCAAGCTCGTGATACATGCATAAGATATTACAAGAAACATAATGACAATCTCAAGATATTGACTAAATCCATGATCTTAGGTTACATGGGATGTTAGCATAAGTTCAAGATATATGGAAAGATAAAAATTCTACCCCATAACATGTGCATTTTGGGTTCATTAAATTCGGAGGTTTGCAGAAAAGAAAAAGTTCCCCTTTTTGCAGGTTTACCTGGGTAAAAACGAACATTAATGTCAAGCTTAAGGGATTTAATGAACAAGAAAATTGTAAAATCGAACATTTCTGTCAAACATAAGAACTTTAGTGAATAAGAAATGCACAAAGTATTTTTTTAAAAAAATGTTGCAAACTTCCAGCTTTAATGAACCAGAATAACACAAAAGGGTAAAGTTGAACATTTCTGTCAAACTTAAAGGTTTTTATGGCATTAGGCCTAGTAATAAATATGGTTTATTTAAATTCTTTCATCACTTACTTATATATGAGATAGTGGTGATTTGAGAAGGTGTTGACTTGGTCAAACTTACAACATTTCTAAGGAAATCAATGTGATACACAATACTAGTAACTGTTTGTTTTGTGGACAAGAAGAAACTTGAAACTAATGAATCAGATACAAAAGAAGTGGCACTTTTATGCTATTTTACGTATTGTTGGAATTCCTATGTCATGTTGTCTATATGTAAAAGATATGAGATTTTATCAACCAAGACGGATTAAAGAGTATCTCAACAAAATCATTGTTGGTTGCTTGAGGTTCAACTCTTGATAGTTGAAGGTGCTTTTATTGCTGATTTTTCACGATAATAAGGAAGTCGATGGCGATATGGGAGGAAAGAGGGCGAGAAACCAAAAATAAAAATAAAGGGAGTGGTGGAGAAGGGAAAAGTAAATAATATTTTAGTTATGGTGGTTAGTGGTCGAAGGCAACGGTTTGCACCAACCAGAGAGGATAGAGAGATAAAGAAACCCTAAAGAGAAAGAGAGAAGTAGAAATGTTCTGTATTTCAAAGCGCAACATTATCAAATGTTGTCTTCTTTTAAAGTCTAGGGTTTATATCATGTCTAGGACATAGGTGGATTTAAGAAATTATAAATGTATTATAATAAAAGTTTTAAAAGGTACAAAAATTAATTAACAGAACATAATGATCATTTTGAAATCTGATAGAGATCAAAATCAAAATCTTGCAATTTTGAAATAATTTAGAACCAATCCATATAAAACAAAAAATCATATAGACTATTTTTTCAGTATTCTTTAAAAATAATTAAAAAAATCTAATAAGATGATAAAAATATGCCAAAACTTATTATTTTATTTTGTCTCAACTTCCAATTTTTTGCTCGTGCAACAAATTAAAACCGCAACTACGAATTTTGGAAATTTGTAACAAAAAACGAAATTAAATTGAACTTATACATTTTACTTATCATCAGGAGTTAGGACCATTCCTGTAACACTCTTAAATTTTTTTTAATGTTTTGATATAATAAATAATCAAACAAGTGACTTGTTTTTTGGTGTGTGCAATATTTTATTCCTGATGTGGTGACGTTATAACTTTTGAGATTAGTGTATAAAATTGAGTAGAAATAAAAGAAAATTAAAATATCAAAGGCGTTGACTGTTGACTATCTCAGTATTGGCTTTGTGACCAGTTAATGATTGATTGTTTGGCAATTGGCAGTTGGCACCACATCAGACATTAAGAGGTCTTATTTCACTATTTCAGTGTCCTGGACGGTGAAAGACTGAAATACATATCCAACGCACGGTTAAACATGCCTATAATAGTTTTTTGTGAAAAATAAAATTATGCTAATTTTATTATCTATTTAGGGAAAACTACAACAAAAGTCCCTACATATTTATTTCATAATCGATTTAGTCACTATATATTTTTTTTATTCAATTAAGTCCCAAATACCGGTAATCGTATTCAATTTAACCCTTTGACCCGGTTAACAGTTCATCCAACTTTCAAAAATTACATTTTTGGCCTAGATTTCAAAATTTTTTACAAATTTTGTCTAAAATTTACACTTTTGGCCCAGATTTTAATTTTTTTTTACAAATTTGGTCCAAACTTTACCTTTTTTGCCCAAATATTAGAATTTCATTATGAATTCATCTTAATTTTAATTTTTTTTTTACAACTTTTTTCTCAAAAAATTGTTTCTAATATGTTTTTTCTTTATAAAATCATATTTATACAAAAAAAATATATTTTCACATAAAAATCTTATATTTTCTATATAAAAACTTTTTTGAAAAAGTTTTTTGTATATGAAATATCTAGTTATAAAAATATGTATTTATTTAGTATATAAATATATACAAATTCGTTTTTATAAAAAAATTTATACAAACACCTATCACCTTTATATATATATATATATATATATATATATATATATATATATATATATATATATATATATATATATATATGTGTGTGTGTGTGTGTGTGTGTGTGTCTATATATATATATATATATATATATATATATATATATGCACACAAATAGGTGTGTATCTATATTTTTTTATAAAATCGTGTTTGTTTATATTTTTTTTATAAAAACGTGTTTGAATAATTTTTTATATAATACGTGTTCGTATACATTTTATGAAAACGTGTTTGAATAAGTTTTTATATAATACGTGTTTGCATATATTTTATAAAATCATGTTTGTATTATAAAGTGTATACAAACACGTATTATATAAAAAAATATTCAAACACGTTTTTATAAAAAATATAAACAAAAACGATTTTATAAAAAAAAATATAGATAAAATAGGTGTTTTTATACATTTTTTTTTGTAAAATACGTTTTTGTATACATTTTTTTATAAAAACGGATTTCTTATATATTTATATACTTAATAAATACCTATTTTTATAACTAAATATTTCATATACAAAAAAACTTTTTGAAGAAAGTTTTTATATATAAAATATAAGATTTTTATGTGAAAATACGTTTTTTTTATAAATATGATGTTATAAAGAAAAAACATATTTCAAACAATTCTTTGAGAAAAAAAGTTGTAAAAAAACCTAAGTTAGGATGAATTCATAGTAAAATTCTAAAATTTGGTCAAAAAGGGTAAAGTTTGGACCAAATTTGTAAAAAAATTTAAAATTTGGGTCAAAAGTGTAAATTTTGGACCAAATTTGTAATAAATTTTGAAATCTGGACCAAAAATATAATTTTTGAAAGTTAGATGACTTGTTGACCGGGTCAAAGGGTTAAATTGAATACGATTACCGGTATTTGGGACTTAATTGAATAAAAAATATATATATGAACTAAATCGATTATAAGACCAATATGTAGGGACTTTATTGCAGTTTTCCCATCTATTTAAAAAAAAGTAAAAACCTAACTTAATCACTAAAATAGTCATTAAAATTGTAGATGGAATCTGCAAAATTGACAGGCCATATGTGAAATGATTATGACATTTGAAATATTGGTGATGTGGCAATCAAAATCATGTCATTTTTTAAAAGAAAAAAAATTGCAGCATCCATCTGAAATTTTTAAAAGTAAAAACAACTTTTTTTAAGGTTTTTGTGTTATAAAATTTCAAACCATTTCCACGTAGTTTTAATTTGTAAAAATGACAGAAAAATAAAAAATTAAAAGTTTCAGATGATTTCTAGGATAAATATGAATTTTGCGTATAGCATAAATCATCAAGTCTATTTGAAAAATCCATTTTTTTTTGTCATTTTCACAACTAGAACTACCGTATTAAGCTTTTTTTTGTTATTAAACTAGTCATTTTGCAAACAAAGCAATAAGAATTGTGAACAACTCAAGTTAGGTGAATAATCAACTTGTATTTTTTTGGATAATAAACAAAGCCGATTGTTAAATTTGACTTTTGACCATGCTAAAGTACCAAGACCAGGAGAAGTGGGTGCGGTTCAACCGCCGTTCCGCCACATCATCACCCAAAACATTGTCTCCTCCCTGCGGTTTCTACCGTATATTCTCTCTCTTCACCCAAATAGTGTCGCACTCTTTTTTTTCTCTCTCTCTTTATTGATGTGTCTTTCTCTCTCTTCTCATTTCTCTCATCTCTCTGTTTCTCTAACATAATTCCACACCCTAGATGTGGTAAAGAACCACACTTTTTGTGGTATAAATGATGTGGCTCTTACGTGTCAATGGAGGGATTACGATTCTTGTGGCACCACTCCCTCCAGCTTAAGAGCATCTCCAATGGTCAAGCTATCTCCAATGGTAAAGCTATGTTATTTGTCACATCATTAATACATTAATATTGGGCTCCAATTAAATAAGTTCTCCCATGGTTAACCTATTCGATGACCTTTTTAATTAATTTAACTAATTTATCCAGTTCTATTTAATTGTTCCATAAAAACCCCCTCATTTAACTAATTGTTTTTTAAAACGTCGAATTTTAATATAAAATTTTTAATAAATATTATTGTTAGCCATTTAATATTTTAATAAATACTATCTTTTAACATTAATATTTGAATAATTGATTATAATACAATACACTGCTTTGATAAACACTAGCATTAAATGAAGGAGAGAAAATGAAACATGATTAAAAATAAAGGGGTTAAGTGACCATCCTTTCAAACTATATTGACCACTAAATATATATTGAGTGGTCAATAAAAATTAGCAAAAAAGTGATGTTCTCGAATGGTACTAACTCATCTTACAACTTATCCAAATAGTAAAAAGCTTTAGAAAAAGCTTCCATTAGAAATGCTCTAAGAGTTAGTAGACTACTACACTAGGAAATGTTTTAAGAGTAGATCTATTTATAAACATATATACGATAACATCTTACCATGGTAATAATTATCGTTGCTCTGTTAACATTTAGATAATTTTTTAAACATATTTGACAATTTAAGTTGTTATATGTGTTCACATACTATCAAGCTTGTTGGTCTGAGATCTTCATCTCTTTTGGAAACACCAGAAGGTATAAAGCCTTGGACTTTACTTGTAATTCTTAGAGATCTAGCCATATGGAGTTTTATGAGTTTTGCTCCTTTTCTTGGACTTAATGAGTAAATGCTACTCTAAGACCAAAAGAGCTACCTTTTCAGAATATTTGAGTTGTGTTAAGTCATAAAAATGCTTTCTTGACCTACTTAGTGCTTTCATGAAAAGTGTAGAGGTATTTAGTGGTTAAGACCAACTAAGATGTTGGTTTTAGTTCTTAATGATGCATGCATAATCATAAAGTTGGAAACTTTATGGTTAAGAGCACCTTCTTAGACTTGGATCTGGTTATTGGACGTTTGGACTGAATGGATTAAGTCATTATTCAAATATTTACATGGACACCACATACACTAAGTGTACCAGGGCATACGTTGGGTGTAGGTGGTCAAAAGCATGTTTCTTGGTCAAGGCGGAGTATGCTGAGCGTACAGCTGGGTACGCTCTGCATACTCAATCTGTTGGGTTTAGGAGTTTGGGCCACCTTTTTGGGCCTAGATGTTTGGGCCCTTATTAAACCATCTGATTATTAGTGGTTTGGGCTAAGTGAAGGGATTGACTTTAGGGTAAGGCCCAAGTAGGAGTTTGGGCCCAATTTGGAAAATTGGGCCAATTATGGGCCTTGAGTTATTACTTGGTTTTGGGCATGGGTTTTAAGCATATCTACATTCCTATGTGATCATGCAACCCTAATTTCTAGGATATATGTTTTCTCTATTGGACATGCAAGTAGTGAGAACAAGAAACCCTAGGAGGCTATATCATTTTTGAAATAAACATAAATAGGGTTAGAAGATTACCTCACTTGTTACGTAGCAATAACAAACACCACCTTGACTCTTCAAAGCTTAGTGCCTCAAGTGTTGCACCTCTAATGGAGTCACAAACACCCAATGCAAAGAATGAGAGGAGAGAGGTGGAAAATCGGCTACAGTTCTCTTATACCCAAGTGTTGGCTGAAAATCCAAGGAGAAGCCTCCTTATATACTTGTGGTATTAGGATTTTCAAGTGGAAACCCTAATGTCGTTGCTTAGGGCCAAAGCATCTCATGGATACCCCATTAGAAGCCCTTGGACAAAATATATAGGGCCTCCCTATAGAATTTCATCCACTGCTATCCAAAGGGTCCAAGAGCCCAGTTCCACAACTATCAATGATTTGCAAAACAGCCCCTCTCTTTATTAATGAGTTCTTTTAATCCCAAAATTTGTAGCGTACGAGATTTATGAGGTATTAGATTTGTATTTATTTAAGGAAAATGATTTTATAAGTTTGGACTTGGGCCTTTGGGCCTTCATGATTGGGCTAATGACGGTCGAACGCGGGGCGTAACCCCCCTATGTACGCCCAGCGTAATCAAGGATCCAAGACGCGGACTTAGCCATGTACGTCCAGCGTACCAAAAGGTACGTGCAACGTACTCAGATAGTATCTTAAACCCTAATTTTGGGACTTATCCCTATATAAAGGATGTTATGACCTTGGACTAGCCTCCCTAACACCCTTAAGAAGTCCTCTCGAAAACCCAAGCCTACTCTTGTGTGCTCTTAGCCATTGCAGAGCATTTGGTGTAGTTTTGGGGAATTGGAAGAGAAAGGAACTAGAAGAAGGAGCAAAGATCCACGAAGAGCTCGTAGATCCAGAAGAGTAGCACCATATTTGACTTATTGGAGGTATCAAGTCCCAACCTTGACCATTATCTTCTTAGATTTGTTGTTGTGAGTGTTTAAAGTTACTTTTGGACTCCATTGTTGAGAGTTCTTGCATCTTGACGACTTCAGACCATAATACATGTCCTTTTGGGCTCCTAGAGGCACTAGGAGTCATAAAAATCAGATATTGATGGTTAAGCAACAACCATGCAAGGGTTAGTGAGTTTTGGCGCTAGTTAGATGGACTAAAGTAATGTTTTGACCCCAACCTTTCATGCAAACACATAAATTTCGTGACTTTATAGTTTAGGTTGTCTTAAAAGGCCTGGATCTATAGTTTGGACGAAAGGACTTACTGGATTAAGTAAAAAATTCAGCCTTTAGGGAACTAGCCAGTACACTGGGCGTACTCCCCGTTACGTGCCACGTACTGGGTCAAATCTCCGATTTCTAGTCAAGGCAGTGTAAGATGGGTGTACATGCCCGTTACGCCGCGCGTACGCCTACAGTTTGAGAATTAATGGACTTTTGGGCCTAAAGAATAATGGGCCTAGACTTTTGGGGCTCGTGGCCCACTATGAAGCATGATTTCAGACTTAAGGACTTAGGACTCGAGTATTGGGCCTTCTTGGGTCAAGTTAGGCCCTTGAGAATTATTATGATAAGACTTTGATATTTTGGGCCCATTTAGGGAATAAGGCCCAATTCAGTAAATGCTCAGTTCGTGGGCCCTTAGGGAACCATTAAAGGGACACATGAGAACTGGGCTAGATAAGAGAGAATTGGGACTTCGATATGTCCATTTGGATCAAAGGGGTAAAATGGTCATTTTACCCTAAGATTAGTGAACAGCTTCTGACTAAGTGTCTTTATGGAAATTATAGCCGGAAAGTTGCCGGAGCAGCAGCATACAGAGATTTCTCATTCATATTGACAGTAGTCACTTGTTCGAGGTGAGTTACATTCCAGTAGCGGTGGGTCTAGGCCACAATGTCGGCCCACCAGTAGGAGTCGTATGTTAAATGATTGTCTTTGTGATATCATCTAGGTTTGCTACTACCTGATATGTTATATGCTGACATGACATGTTATATGTGATAGTAGTAGAGTTCGGTTGTTAGGACCGAAGGGTAGGTCAGGCACCCCAGACATGTCTAACAGTATGTGATGATATGTTTATATGCTGGCATGATATGTTATATGTGATAGTGGTAGTGGGGGGAATAGTCCCCAAGTTCGGTTGTTAGGATCGAAGGGTAGTTCGGACACCCCAGATATGTCTGATAGTATGTTTATGTTATGATATATGTAGGGGGTCGAATAGTCCCCGAGCGTCGGTTGTTAGGACCGACGGGTAGGTCAGTACCCTAGAACGGCTTGATATGGGTAGGTCAACACCCCAGAATGGCTTGACACAGGTAGTTTGGCACCCCAGAATGGCCATACTGGGTAGGTCGGCACCCCAGAATGGTCGTACCAGGTAGGTCGGGCACCCCAGAATTGTCCGGCAGTATGCATGCTATATGATTGTATGGTATGTGGTATGATGGGGGAACTCACTAAGCTTCGTGCTTATAGTTTACAGTTTTGGTTTCAGGTATCTCTTCAGCGAAGGGGAGGGAGCTAGCGCGGTAACAACACGTCACACACACACGCATTGGTTTTGCACACTTGAGATATTCTGGGATTGTACTCTGACATGTTACTATTTTATGATTTGGGTTTTCAGACATGATATATTGTTTTACAAAATGATATATTTTTACGTAGTTTCTTAATCAATTAATAAAAATGAAATTGTGGACTTGAAATTTGGGACGTTACAAGTTGGTATCAGAGCCCTGGTTTTAGGGATTCGGACACACCCTCGGGGATGTCTGGACTCAAATCGAGGGATTAAAAGATTTTTACAGGAAAATGGTTTTCTAAAAGATAAGTTAAAAGAGTTTTGAGAAAGAACGAAGTGTGTGATGTGCGCGACCGGCGGAGCTCAAGTAAGTCTTCCCCAAAGTACTCATACAAGTTCATGTCCTGTTTATCAGTCTCAGTAGAACAACATGCTATAATAGGACAAAGGATCTAGGAATGATGCCTTATGTGCCTGCCTTATGTGTTTCAGCTTATGAGAATTGCATGCTAGTGTTGAGTAGACAATAGTAGGATATCATGTTTAGGTTATGCCTGATAGTATGAGCTTAGCATTGTATGCTAGTACAATTTCCTGTTATGAAGATAGGATTGTTGGAGATCGTTCCCTTTTAGTCTGAATACTGCTTTATTTGTGCTTTGTGGGACTTGGAGTGATGGGAGTTAGCTATTAGGTGAATACGTTAACGTCACATGTGATCACGGTTGAATAATCTTACAGGATTGGATTTGACCCTATTTCACAACTCTTGTCTGAGTCCTAACCATTGTAAGGATGAGTCCCTTACTCGAAGGATTATCCAGGCCTCGTTGCATGTGATTGTATTCAGGTAATGGCTAATTGGCATTAAAAAGAGGCCTTCAGCAGTTGAGGAATGGTTAGGGTGGAGTCATAGGTACCCTAGGGCAAGCCTAGGATGAGAATAGCAGAGATCAGTAACACTAGAAGGGACTTGGTGGAATCGAGGCAGTTCTTGAGGAAAGTATGGATAGATGTGGAAGGTAGTATGGGCCCATACTACTGAAAGCAGAGGATCCGTACTTGAGTCGAGGAAGGCTGAGATGAGACCCGGAAACTTGTTATAGATGTGATCCCTCTAGATGTATCAGTATCACTGACGGTTTTCATTATGTATTGCAGAATGGTGGTACTACGTCCGAGGCTAGCATTTGGCAGTTTAGGAGAGGGATCAGGTTCGAGTTCAGGTTCCGAGCCGGTGGATGAGAGACTATGCAAGTTCATCACGTCCGAGATCACTAGAGGCATCCTTGATGCGACCCGGCCATCTTTGGGCTGATCAAGGAAGGGATTATCGAGCGGATGGAGGATCGCCTTCGGACATACAGGAGCGACATGGCGACCAGCCAGTCGGGATCACGCACGTTATCCTTAAAGGACTTCAGGGACAGTGGTGCGCCGAATTTTCATGGGGTGAAGGACCCTATTGCAGCCAGACGGTGGATTACAAACATTGAGTCTACACAGTTGACCAGCTTCTGCCCTGAGGGGTCAAAGGTGAGATATGCAACAGGGTGCTTGAGAGACAGGGCCATATATTGATGGGAGTCGGTTGGTGACTCTTTTGGAGCCTCGGTTGTTGAGGCTATGACATTGTCGGACTTTGTGACCAGGTTAAGGAGTGATTTCACGCCAGTTGTGGAGCTTTAGCAGATGGCCAGATAGTTTTTGGATAAGAGATAGACTACGGAGACTGTGCAGGAGATCACCATCAAGTTCTGGGAGAGGGTGTTACGGGTGCCCCGGTATGCAGGAGATGAGGACATGAGGAGGACCGGCTACCATGACATGCTGCGAGCCGATATTCAGGAGCATGTTAGTTTTTCAGCTTGCCCTTCCCTGGATTCCATGATTGACAGGGAAAGGGAGAGGGAGATTGATCTGGAGCACATCCAAACGAGGAAGGTAGAGGAGGGGTGGACGACTGGGGCTTCGGGGAAGAAGACCAAGGGATCAGATGGTAGGCCGAAAGTCCAGTTAGAACAGGGCCGCTGCAGGAAATGCAGTAGGCTACACGAGGGGGCATGTAGGCTGGGATCGTCAGGCTGCTACAAGTGCGGCAAGACATGGCACTTTAGCAGGGATTGTACTGCCCCTGCACCTGCTATTCAGACGTCTGAGCTGCTATGTTTCCAATGCAACCAGAGGGGCCACAAGAAGGCCAATTGCCCCTAGTTGATAGCAGCAGCGCCAGTGAAGGCGTCGAACCTAGAGACCCTGTGGATTACTGATGGGCGACAGGGCAAGTTGGAGGCTCCAGTGGTGAGGAACCGAGCCTTTTAGTTGGCTACCGAGGAGGCACGCGCCGCACCTGATGTGGTGACGGGATCGTTTCATGTGAACAGTATCCCCGTATAGGTTTTGTTCGATTCAGGTGCCACTCGATCTTTTGTTTCTCTTGCACTTAGCAAGAGGTTTCCTGAGTCTTCGGGCATGTTGGATTGACCTTTAGAGGTAGAGATTCCCGATGATCAATCAGTGCGAGCATCAGCAGTTTTCAGAGATTGAGTACTAAGATTGTTCGACGAGTAATGGGGCGGTGATAGATTGCGCATAGCAGCTAGTGTGGGTCCGGACCCCAGGTAGGGGAGAGTTGGTGATCCACGGCGAGAGACCGCAACATGGACCCACATTGTGTTTAGCAGCGAGAGCTAGGCGCTACCTACAGCAGGGCTGCGTCGGGTATGTCCCGTATGTTATGGATACCCGGGAGGCGGGTAAGGCGACAGTGAGCGACATTCCAGTGGTGCAAGACTACATAGATGTGTTCCCAGAGGAGCTTCCCGGGATACCCCTGGAGCGACAGGTGGAGTTCAGGATCGACCTAGTCCCTGGTGCGGCTCTGATAGCCAAGGCACCATATCGGTTGGCTCTTCCCGAAATGCAAGAGTTGTCTACGCAGCTACAGGAGCTGCTAGACAAGGGATTTATCAGGCCGAGCATTTCTTCTTGGGGAGCCCCGATCCTATTTTTTAAGAAGAAGTAAGGGTCGCATCGCATGTACATAGACTACCAGGAGCTGAACAAGGTAACGATGAAGAATCGTTACCCACTCCCGAGGATTGACGACCTCTTTGACCAGTTAAAGGGAGCATCTTGGTTCTCCAATATTGATTTGCGCTCAGGTTATCATCAGATGAGGGTCAGAGAGGAGGACGTGCAGAAGACTGCGTTTCGGACTCGCTATGGTCACTATGAGTTCTTGGTGACGCCCTTCAGGCTCACCAATGCTCCTACCACATTCATGGACCTCATGAACTACATATGTAGACCGATGCTGGATCGATCCGTGATACTTTTCATCGATGATATCTTGGTTTACTCCAAGACGCAGGTGGAGCACGAGGAGCATCTGAGAGAGGTGTTAGAGACTCTATGGAGGGAGAGCTTGTATGTCAAGTTCTCCAAGTGTGATTTCTGGTTGCGCGAGGTGTAGTTTCATGGGCACCTTGTCAAACAGAATGGTATTCTGGTCGACCCGGCCAAGTTAGAGGTCGTGATGAGATGGGAGGTTCCGACGTCTCCATCTGAGATTCAGAGTTTCTTGGGATTAGCCGGCTACTATCGTAGATTCATCCATGATTTCTCCAAAATAGTTGTACCCTTGACATGGCTAATGAAGAAGGCCGTAGTCTTTCATTGGGGCCCTGAGTAGCAAGCAGCGTTTGAGACACTGAGACAGAGATTGTGTGAGGCGCCGATCTTAGCCCTGCCAAAGGGCATAGAGGATTTTGTGGTGTAATATGACGCATCTATTACGGGTTTGGGCGTAACACTGATGCAAAGAGGACATGTCATCGCCTACGCTTCGAGGCAGCTAAAGCCTTACGAGGCGAACTACCCGACGCACGATTTGGAGTTGGGGGCGGTCGTCTTCGCCCTCAAGATATGGCGACACTACCTCTATGGGGTCTTTTGTACCATTTACACAGACCACAAGAGTTTGAGGTACCTCATGGATCAGCCGAATCTGAACATGAGGCAGCGTCGGTGGTTGGACGTGTTGAAGGATTATGATTGCGAGATCCTTTACCACATGGGGAAGGCCAATGTGGTGGCCGACACATTTATCCGCAATGCAGCACCAATCCGGGATATCTTTATGAGGATGACAGTGGTGACTCCACTGTTGGAGCAGATTCGAGAGGCCCAATAGGAGGCCAGGAAGGAGGAACATCGTAAAAGCGAGCGGATTATAGGCCAGGTTTCCTCCTTCAACTATGATAGCCGAGGGTTATTGACGCTACACCGCAAGGTGTGGGTTCCATACCACGGGGGTGTGCGCTAGATTTTGATGGAGGAAGCAAACAAATCCCGATTCTCCATTCATCTCGAGGCGACAAAGATGTATAAGGATCTTCGTCTAGGCTATTGATGGCTCTGCATGAAGCGGGATGTAGCATGGTATGTGGAGAGGTGCTTGACCTGCAGGAAGGTCAAGGCTGAGCACCAGAGGTCACACGGCAAGATACAGCCGTTGGACATTCCCATGTGGAAATGGGAAGATATTACTATGGACTTCATCACCAAACTTCCGAAGACCACGCAGGAAGTGGATTCCATATGGGTTATCGTGGATCGATAGACCAAGAGTGCACATTTTATACCAATCCAGGAGAGTATCTCGGTCGAGAAGTTGGCTGACATCTACATTCGAGAGGTGGTGGCTCGACACGGGGTGCCAGTCTCCGTGATTTCTGACAGGGATGTGCGGTTTACTTCCAGGTTCTGGAAGAAATTCCATGACAAGTTGGGTACTCGCCTCCATTTAAACACTGATTTTCATCCGCAAACGGATGGTCAGAGCGAGTGGACCATCCAGACTCAGGAGGATATGCTGCAGGAATGTGTGCTAGATTTCAGTGGTAGCTGGGATACTTATCTCCCATTGGATGAATTCTCCTAAAACAACTGCTACCACGCGAGTACTGAGCGTCCTCCCTTTGTGTCACACCCCAAAACCGAGAACGGCGGAAACGTTCTGGGGCGGAGGACGTCATGTATGTATCACAACAATGTAAAGTAGTAAACAAGCAACAACATCATCCATTGCATTAATAGTAATAGTTTAATACATGTGAGTTCTTTCATAGAAATAAGACATTACAACAAGTAATCAAAGTAAAAGACGAGTCTTGACTGCTCCGTCTTCTCTAAACCTTACATTGACACCTGTCTATTTGTAACCTAAGAATACAAGTTATTTTGAAAGCGAGTATCAGCAATAAAGCTGGTGAATTCATAAGTATTTTAATGTTATTGTTTTGAAAGGTTGTTCATGAAAGACTGGTGAATGTTTGATGAAACATTTAGTATAAGTATGAAAACCCTAGAAAATCCCATATTTCCTACTAGTATAAAAAGTAGTCTTCTACCGAGACCCGACCATTTTGAAAGTAGTCTTCTACTAAGACCAGACTGTTTTGAAAGTACACATCACTTGAAAATGTGACGGTTTTTCCCTGTTTAACTATTATGTAAAAACTATAAAAGTAATAATTTAATAACTTATGTTGTATCCTTTGGTACTAAGATACACACGGCGTGGAAATTCTCCATAAACGGATCAACCGTAGACATCCGTAGATGTGCATTTACCTCTGTTGCTAACAGCTGGGTTTAGGAATAGTTAGTCCCTTAAGTATACCTGTAATGGTATCAACCGAAAACATCCGTAGATGTTTATTTACCTCTATAGCTAACAGTGGTTCTAGGAATAGTTAGTCCCACAAAGTATCCTTTGGTACTAGGATATAAAGTCCAATCTATCTCGTCGGTTATGTGTTTGTATCACAACGTAAAGATAAGAAGGAGAACTATATAATAGTATCTACACATATAATATGTAATAATAACTCATCATATATTATCTACGTAAATGTATTCATGTAAACGCATCTATGTAAACGTATTCATGTAAGCGGAGATCTCTGTAAGAGTATCCTTATAAGTATATCCATGTAAGAGGAATCTCTGTAAGAGTATCCCTTCATATAACATGTAGTCTAGACTCATGAATGAACTGACTCTGGTGTAATTTCTTATAATAGGGATAATGTTTTGTATCCCCTAAACTATTCCTATAAAAGTTTACTAAAATGTAATTGATGAGTGTCCTAGGAGGTTTGTACACCCTTGCTACCCAAGAGTGTCGGAACTGAATTAACTGATGGAACATTTATGGCTATATATGTATATATGATATATAACTAATATTTAAACGACCTTCGGAATAGTACCCGATATCCCACCAGACCACATCCAAATCGAGGAAAAGGAAACAGGGTGGATAGCCTTCCTAAATATTTTAAACATTTCTTATATAACTATACATATAGAGGCATACAATTTATAATATAAAAGCATAAAAGAAGTTTTGTAAATCCTTTGAAAAGTTTAATAAATAGAAATTTATGACTTGATGTCAGTTTATAAATCGGTTCGAAAGACCGTTTGACAAGACAGTTTAAGGGTGAGAAAACCTTTGTTTGAAGCACAACTATAATAGATTTAAAAAGGAAAACCTACAGTTTGTAAGACAGTTTCTAAAAGTATTTCAACATGTAAAAACGTTTGAGAAAACTATTTGAAGTACATATGAAAATGTTTGTTTGTTCTTGTATATGAATGTATCTCCTTGCAATGGTATTTCTAGTATATAAAAGTTCGTGATGTTCTTGTAAAACTATACCTATTATAGTTTTCTAAAAGTGTGTCTTGTTGGTATAGTAATCCCTAGTGATACTCTCACTTGTTATGAAAAGTATAACTTTTATAGTGTCTAAGATGGACACATAAACATACAGTATAAGAAGAGTGTTTGATTTATACTTATATAACAACCTTTTTCATTTCAAAAGATATGATGTTATCGTGATACATTTTGCATATGAAAGTTTCCTTATAATAGTTATAAATCACATATGATTCCATTCATAAAAAGTGTATAATGAAACTTTATATAACACACGATAATAATCGTGTGTTTTACTTGTATTCCCCCCTTAAAAGCATATAAAAACATTTATAAAACATGTAAAAGTGTGGATTATAGGGGTATGAACTCACTTGATTGATTGAAGAAAGCGTGACGAAACCCGAGCAGAACTTCTACTCGAGAAAGCGGATCTCTCGAGATTCTCGGGAATCTCGGGAGTCTCGGGAGTGAAAAACTTCCTTCCCAACTTGGATATGAAAACCGGGCCTTTAGGATGACTCCGAGGGTTGAAACGCAGAGCTTCGGCGTGAGAAAGGAAGGAAATTAGCAAATATGGCCGGCACCCTCGCACCCTTTATAAAGGGGTTGAAAGACCTCGGTACGCGGGGCGTACGCTTGAACGCGGGGCGTACGAGACGTCATGGATGACCGCATCCTCGGTCGAAGCATCGGAGCGACGTGGACGAACCGGAGCCTAGCATCCGAGTACGCTGGGCGTACGAGGGTACGTTGGGCGTAACTTGGATTGGTTCGATGACTCCTTCTTCGGATAATACCGGATTTTAATTAAATTTATATTTTAATTAATTAGTAAACTTCAAAAATTCATATATTCCTCATACGAACTCCGTTTTTGACGTTCCTTATATCCACACGTAGGTGAGACTATGATCTACAACTTTCGTTTAGACTCCGTCGGCAAATCTTGACTTTATTTTTAATATAATATTTTAATAGGTCGGGACAGGAAAAGTTCGTTAAAGTTCCATAACTTCCTCATCCGACGTCCGTTTTCGTCAGACTTTTTACCGTTGCGCTAGTATTATTGAGCCCTTCGATTCTCATTTAGATTGTGTCGGCTAAAAGTCTCTCGATCTCTATTTCGAGTTTTTAGCTGTCTACTGTTATATCTGTAACTTAGAAAAATCACAACTTCCTCATACGAAGTCAGATTTTGATGTTCTTTTTATGTACATTTATGGTTTAATGATATCTAAAACTTTTATTTAGATACCTAAGGCTAAAAACTATTGTATTGAAACTTCATATTTTACGTCTATCAGTATTGCCGGTTTTGCCGAGAATCTTCGGTTGGTCATAACTTCTTCGTTGTAACTCGGATTTTAATGTTCTTTATATGTATGAAAACCTTGATATGATTCCTACTACTTCATTTAACCCAAAAAAGGTTTTAGGAAAATTAAATTTTGACCTAAATTTGACTTGCGTTCCATCATATTGCCTCGAAATATCGGGTTGTCACATCATCCCCCCGTTAGAGGGAATTTCGTCTCGAAATTAGAGTTTAAACAGAATTGATAAACATGCTACGGATAGAAGTTTTATTTGCTTCTCGTGTTCTTACGTGAACTCGGTTCCTCGCTTGGCATTCCAGCGAACCCTTCACTATCGGTACATGACTTTGCTTCTTTCATTTGACTTTACTGGCATGATAACTCTTCTTGGTCGAACGTATGTTGAATGTTTTTGTGGACTGTGAAAATAGTACATCTTGTACCCTACAAGTAGTGTCTCTAGATCTTCAAAGCAATTACCGCTGCCCCTGACTCAAGATCATGTGTTGTATTGTTAACTTCCTGCGTCTTAAGCTGTCTTGAGGTATAGGTAGTGACCTTTCCTCTTGTATAAGAACAAAACCAATTCATACTGATTATGAAGTCAGAACCTTGTGGTTGATTAGATGTCGTGAAGATCTAAAATAAAGTATGGTTACTCATGAATTAAGGAAAAAGGATAGGTACTTTTGTTCTATCTGTCTTCCTTGTCCCAATCGACAGAAAGGGCATGCGTTGGGCTTATAAGTTTATTTGCATGGCAGCACGATCAGTCGTAGTCTTGGGCAGTCTCTGTCCTGAAGTTCGTTATAGAACCCATACCAGGTTCATCAATCACAGTCTCGGGTATACGAGCCGTATATAAATAAGCTTGAAACTGTGGATCTTTGGATTGAACTTGACGTACTGCGCGAGTGGTACTTTGGGGCGGTTTGTTGAATTTTTCTTCGGAAAGGATGAGAAACAATAAGTGCTCTATGTACGAGTACTTTGGTGTTCTGGAATGACGGCTTTGCTAGAAAGATGATTTCGGAGGAAGAGATGTACGTATGAAGCTGTTTTTGTGAGGATCAAATTGAATCAAGTCGTATGATAATGTCAGAATCATAAGGAAACTTAAAGACATTAAATTTGAACTTAAGATGTTTACAGACAAAACACAACCGTGCAACCATCAACAGAGTTACAGTACTTTAGACTACTATAAGACTATTGCTGCGAATAAGGTATACTACAAAATGTAAGTATACGTAGTACGAGCATCCCTATACCGACGGGATCCCGCAAAAGATAAGACTCTAGTTGCACTAGTTTTAAACATGTTTTTAAAAAGACATACATAATACTGACGATTGGAAGTGAACCTATACTATAGTAGGGTCCTTCGTTGCTTCTTTCCATTATGAGGTCAAACTCCTCTGGATTCGCCGTCGTCCTTCTCTGTTGGACAGTCCCTCTTGAAGTGTCCCAGTACGCCACATAGATGGCATATTCGAGAGATTTTGACATTGGTGCTTGAAGTATTGTGTTGGGTCCGAGTCCGGCAGAAATTGGTAGTATGTCCGTTCTTGTTGCACTTAAAACAATGTAACGGACGACAACTACCCAAATGATGGAAGCTGCACTTATTGCATTTCGGTAGGTTTCCGACATACTGCCTAGCTGGTGTGGGGACCATTGGGATACCAGAAGGGATGGTAGTAGGCGGTACAAATGTTGTGGCTGCGAAGGTTGCCACATGTTGTTGTCTTTTGCTCCCCCTTTGGGGTGATTTTCCTTTAGCTTTAGCCCAGAACTTTCGTTTGTTATTCTTGGGCTTGGGATTCGGGGTGTCGTAGTTGTTTGTTGCTCGTTGAGGTATTTGATTGTTACTTGGATTGGAATTATTGTTAACAATCCCGCTAACATTCGCGTTGTTAGCATTAAGGTGGGTCAGAACAGCTGACACGGCCGTCGAGACTGCAGCTTGAAAGGTAGCTGCATCAATTTGAAGAGTTGGTGTTTGGTTGATGGGTTGATCGTTTTTCCTTGGCGACATGATTCTGTTACATGGAAAGAAAAATGAATTTGTGTGTGAGTATAGTTGAACCTAGATGTACTTCGATCGCTTTAAGTAAATAGTAGAAGCATGTTCTTGAAGGTTTGACCTACATCCCTATGATGCAGTCCTAGTACAGATTATAAGTATGTTCATGATGGTTTGACCTACATCCCTATGATGCAGGCCTAGTTCAGAGTAGAAGTGTGTTTATGAAGGGTTGACCTACATCCCTATGATGCAGTCCTAGTAATAAGTGGAAGTGTGTTCGTAAAAAGGTCTCAAGAGGCTTGTCGTTCAAGCCGAGGTATCGTTGGTTGGTGAATAACATGATTCAACCACTAAAAGAGACTTGGAAATGTTTCCAGAGCTAAATTACTATAGTCCAATGACTTGACTAAAGCATGATTCAGATAGACTCCAATTAAGGTATGATAAGAGTACTTGAATAAAGACTGACACAGAAGTTAGCCGACTATCAACATCTTTGATATTCATGATGTAAAAGTTCGGGAAAATGACCTTGTAAAAGGTCTTACATCATATCCGGAGTAGAAAAGTCTTTGACAGCATAAAGTCCTAACTAAAAGTACTTATAGTACAAAGTAGTCACATAGAAAGTACTACACAGAACATAGATAGGAACACAGTTCTTTAAAACAAAGAAGGAAGTAAGGTATCTCCTACTGGCGACGGTCACCCCTATGGTGAACCTTTATTTTGGCTAGTTGACGTTCCATATCAAGCAGGTGTCTTTCGTACACCCTCTGGCGTACGCAGAGTTCTATGACTTCGGCCCGTGATTTAGTCAGTGCTTCAAGCAGAGCTTTAGGGTCTCTTTCAGATCTCTCTCGAGCATCTTCTAGAAGAAAGGTATGGAGGGTATGCACTCTCGCATCGGTATTAACCTCTTCGATACGTTGGAGAGCCGTCTTGCCCTGAATTTCGTTTTGGGCAACTCTATGGGTTAGGATTGGCAAGATTCGGTCTGTTGAGCTCCCATTGCTTAGGTCATAAAAGTTTCGGTCACCATTAAATGGCATGGGTTATTCTTGCTCTTCGCTCCCTGTTTCCACACATTCTACCCAAGAGCGTCGGGCTATTAAAAAGCTGGACAAGGGTTAGGAATTGGAACGGGAGCTGTCTGGGGTAGGTTCTCAACCTCGGGTTCGGAGTTATCAACCTCCAAAAGGTTTTCAGCATGGTGATCATTCAAGGGATTGGATGATCACTCTTTGGTTCTTTTTCAAACCATCTAACATTGACTTTGTTCGAAAGGTATGGGTTGCCGTGTGGATGGAGTCTAGTTATGTTATCTATGCGAGAATTAGGGTAAGGAAATAATTATTAGACGAACTATCTAGATAATTATTAGAGAATCTTCATTAGTTACATTGCTATTTGTAAAGTGCATACCAGTCATATGTAATCAACACAGGATAGGCATTTAAATAAGTGACCTTAACTCCAAATTCACAAGGAATAAGGGTAAAGCAAAACTTCACCGATTCTAAGTCTATAACATCCTAGTTACATATAGCCTTAGTGTATCCACTTAGCAACTATCAACTTAGTACTGAAGATCCTTTTTAGTTCTCAAGTAAGTAATTATGGTAACACAAAACACCCCTATGGCATTTTAGACTTAGGTTCTGTTATAATGTTCTCATTGTGGTAATGTTGGTAAGTTTATAGAATTGTTGCTACATCACAACCATTCTTGGGCATATGCTAATCACTCCTCGGACCAGTATAGTTGATCAGGCTATGCCACTCCCAAGACTGACTATCCATCCCCAAGCTTACTTGTGATATTCAACAATCGTAATACTTTTGTTCTTGTCATTGTGACACCGATTTTAGTATGAATGCAGGCATGTATACTTACTTAAATATTTTATTATTTAGAAGTATAAACTCTAAGTCAGAGTATTTTTAATCCCATTGAATTTATAGTTAGTATATCTTTTATGGGTTGATATACTCAATTCACTATAAACAATGCTCTGATACTAATCTGTCACACCCCAAAACCGAGAACGGCGGAAACGTTCTGGGGCGGAGGACGTCATGTATGTATCACAACAATGTAAAGTAGTAAACAAGCAACAACATCATCCATTGCATTAATAGTAATAGTTTAATACATGTGAGTTCTTTTATAGAAATAAGACATTACAACAAGTAATCAAAGTAGAAGACGAGTCTTGACTGCTCCGTCTTCTCTAAACATTGCATCGGCACCTGTCTATTTGTAACCTGAGAATACAAGTTATTTTAAAAGCGAGTATCAACAATAAAGCTGGTGAATTCATAAGTATTTTAATGTTATTGTTTTGAAAGGTTGTTCATGAAAGACTGGTGAATGTTTGATGAAACATTTAGTATAAGTATGAAGACCCTAGAAAATCCCATATATCCTACTAGTATGAAAAGTAGTCTTCTACCAAGACCCGACCATTTGGAAAGTAGTCTTCTACCAAGACCAGACTGTTTTGAAAGTACGCATCACTTGAAAATGTGACGGTTTTTCCTTGTTTAACTATTATGATAAAACTATAAAAGTAATAATTTAATAACTTATGGTGTATCCTTTGGTACTAAGATACACACGGTGTGGAAATTTACTGTAAACAGATCAACCGTAGACATCCGTAGATGTGCATTTACCTCTGTTGCTAACAGCTGGGTTTAGGAATAGTTAGTCCCTTAAGTATACCTGTAATGGTATCAACCGAAAACATCCGTAGATGTTTATTTACCTCTATAGCTAACAGTGGTTCTAGGAATGGTTAGTCCCACAAATTATCCTTTGCTACTAGGATATAAAGTCCAATCTATCTCGTCGGTTATGTGTTTGTATCACAACGTAAAGATAAGAAGGAGAACTATATAATAGTATCTACACATATAATATGTAATAATAACTCATCATATATTATATACGTAAATGTATTCATGTAAACGCATCTATGTAAACGTATTCATGTAAGCGGAGATCTCTGTAAGAGTATCCTTATAAGTATATCCATGTAAGAGGAATCTCTGTAAGAGTATCCCTTCATATAACATGTAGTCTAGACTCATGAATGAACTGACTCTGGTGTAATTTCTTATAATAGGGATAATGTTTTGTATCCCCTAAACTATTCCTATAAAAGTTTACTAAAATGTAATTGATGAGTGTCCTAGTAGGTTTGTACACCCATGCTACCCAAGAGTGTCGGAACTGAATTAACTGATGGAACATTTATGGCTATATATGTATATATGATATATAACTAATATTTAAACGACCTTCGGAATAGTACCCGATATCCCACCAGACCACATCCAAATCGAGGAAAAGGAAACGGGGTGGATATCCTTCCTAAGTATTTTAAACATTTCTTATATAACTATACATATAGAGGCATACAATTTATAATATAAAAGCATAAAAGAAGTTTTGTAAATCCTTTGAAAAGTTTAATAAATAGAAATTTATGACTTGATGTCAGTTTATAAATCGGTTCGAAAGACCGTTTGACAAGACAGTTTAAGTGTGAGAAAACCTTTGTTTGAAGCACAACTATAATAGATTTAAAAAGGAAAACCTACAGTTTGTAAGACAGTTTCTAAAAGTATTTCAACATGTAAAAACGTTTGAGAAAACTATTTGAAGTACATATGAAAATGTTTGTTTGTTCTTGTATATGAATGTATCTCCTTGCAATGGTATTTCTAGTATGTAAAAGTTCGTGATGTTCTCGTAAAACTATACCTATTATAGTTTTCTAAAAGTGTGTCTTGTTGGTATAGTAATCCCTAGTGATACTCTCACTTGTTATGAAAAGTATAACTTTTATAGTGTCTAAGATGGACACATAAACATACAGTATAAGAAGAGTGTTTGATTTATACTTATATAACAACCTTTTTCATTTCAAAAGATATGATGTTATCGTGATACATTTTGCATATGAAAGTTTCCTTATAATAGTTATAAATCACATATGATTCCATTCATAAAAAGTGTATAATGAAACTTTATATAACACACGATAATAATCGTGTGTTTTACTTGTATTCCCCCCCTTAAAAGCATATAAAAACATTTATAAAACATGTAAAAGTGTGGATTATAGGGGTATGAACTCACTTGATTGATTGAAGAAAGCGTGACGAAACCCAAGCAGAACTTCTACTCGAGAAAGCGGATCTCTCGAGATTCTCGGGAATCTCGGGAGTCTCGGGAGTGAAAAACTTCCTTCCCAACTTGGATATGAAAACCGGGCCTTTAGGATGACTCCGAGGGTTGAAACGCAGAGCTTCGGCGTGAGAAAGGAAGGAAATTAGCAAATATGGCCGGCACCCTCGCACCCTTTATATAGGGGTTGAAAGACCTCGGTACGCGGGGCGTACGCTTGAACGCGGGGCGTACGAGACGTCATGGATGACCGCATCCTCAGTCGAAGCATCAGAGCGACGTGGACGAACCGGAGCCTAGCATCCGAGTACGCTGGGCGTACGAGGGTACGTTGGGCGTAACTTGGATTGGTCTGATGACTCCTTCTTCGGATAATACCGGATTTTAATTTAATTTATATTTTAATTAATTAGTAAACTTCAAAAATTCATATATTCCTCATACGAACTCCGTTTTTGACGTTCCTTATATCCACACGTAGGTGAGACTATGATCTACAACTTTCGTTTAGACTCCGTCGGCAAATCTTGACTTTATTTTTAATATAATATTTTAATAGGTCGGGACAGGAAAAGTCCGTTAAAGTTCCATAACTTCCTCATCCGACGTCCGTTTTCGTCAGACTTTTTACCGTTGCGCTAGTATTATTGAGCCCTTCGATTCTCATTTAGATTGTGTCGGCTAAAAGTCTCTCGATCTCTATTTCGAGTTTTTAGCTGTCTACTGTTATATCTGTAACTTAGAAAAATCACAACTTCCTCATACGAAGTCAGATTTTGACGTTCTTTTTATGTACGTTTATGGTTTAATGATATCAAAAACTTTTATTTAGATACCTAAGGCTAAAAACTATTGTATTGAAACTTTGTATTTTACGTCTATCAGTATTGCCGGTTTTGCCGAGAATCTTCGGTTGGTCATAACTTCTTCGTTGTAACTCGGATTTTAAGGTTCTTTATATGTATGAAAACCTTGATATGATTCCTACTACTTCATTTAACCCAAATAAGGTTTTAGGAAAATTAAATTTTGACCTAAATTTGACTTGCGTTCCATCATATTGCCTCGAAATATCGGGTTGTCACATCATCCCCCCGTTAGAGGGAATTTCGTCCCGAAATTAGAGTTTAAACAGAATTGATAAACATGCTACGGATAGAAGTTTTATTTGCTTCTCGTGTTCTTAAGTGAACTCGGTTCCTCGCTTGGCATTCCAGCGAACCCTTCACTATCGGTACACGACTTTGCTTCTTTCGTTTGACTTTACTGGCATGATAACTCTTCTTGGTCGAACGTATGTTGAATGTTTTTGTGGACTGTGAAAATAGTACATCTTGTACCCTACAAGTAGTGTCTCTAGATCTTCAAAGCAATTACCGCTGCCCCTGACTCAAGATCATGTGTTGTATTGTTAACTTCCTGCGTCTTAAGCTGTCTTGAGGTATAGGCAGTGACCTTCTCTCTTGTATAAGAACAAAACCAATTCATACTGATTATGAAGTCAGAACCTTGTGGTTGATTAGATGTCGTGAAGATCTAAAATAAAGTATGGTTACTCATGAATTAAGGAAAAAGGATAGGTACTTTTGTTCTATCTGTCTTCCTTGTCCCAATCGACAGAAAGGGCATGCGTTGGGCTTCTAAGTTTATTTGCATGGAAGCACGATCAGTCGTAGTCTTGGGCAGTCTCTGTCCTGAAGTTCGTTATAGAACCCATACCAGGTTCATCAATCACAGTCTCGGGTATACGAGCCGTATATAAATAAGCTTGAAACTGTGGATCTTTGGATTGAACTTGACGTACTGCACGAGTGGTACTTTGGGGCGGTTTGTTGAATTTTTCTTCGGAAAGGATGAGAAACAATAAGTGCTCTATGTACGAGTACTTTGGTGTTCTGGAATGACGGCTTTGCTAGAAAGATGATTTCGGAGGAAGAGATGTACGTATGAAGCTGTTTTTGTGAGGATCAAATTGAATCAAGTCGTATGATAATGTCGGAATCATAAGGAAACTTAAAGACATTAAATTTGAACTTAAGATGTTTACAGACAAAACACAACCGTGCAACCATCAACAGAGTTACAGTACTTTAGACTACTATAAGACTATTCCTGCGAATAAGGTATACTACAAAATGTAAGTATACGTAGTACGAGCATCCCTATACCGACGGAATCCCGCAAAAGATAAGACTCTAGTTGCACTAGTTTTAAACATGTTTTTAAAAAGACATACATAATACTGACGATTGGAAGTGAACCTATACTATAGTAGGGTCCTTCGTTGCTTCTTTCCATTATGAGGTCAAACTCCTCTGGATTCGCCGTCGTCCTTCTCTGTTGGACAGTCCCTCTTGAAGTGTCCCACTACACCACATAGATGGCATATTCGAGAGATTTTGACATTGGTGCTTGAAGTAATGTGTTGGGTCTGAGTCCAGCAGAAATTGGTAGTATGTCCGTTCTTGTTGCACTTAAAACAATGTAACGAACGACAACTACCCAGATGATGGAAGTTGCACTTATTGCATTTCGGTAGGTTTCCGACATACTGCCTAGCTAGTGTGGGGACCATTGGGATACCAGAAGGGATGGTAGTAGGAGGTACAAATGTCGTGGCTGCGAAGGTTGCCACATGTTGTTGTCTTTTGCTCCCTCTTTGGGGTATTTTCCTTTAGCTTTAGCCCAGAACTTTCGTTTGTTATTCTTGGGCTTGGGATTCGGGGTGTCGTAGTAGTTTGTTGCTCGTTGAGGTATTTGATTGTTACTTGGATTGGAATTATTGTTAACAATCCCGCTAACATTCACGTTGTTAGCATTAAGGTGGGTCAGAACAGCTGACACGGCCGCCGAGACTGCAGCTTGAAAGGTAGCTGCATCAATTTGAAGAGTTGGTGTTTGGTTGATGGGTTGATCGTTTTTCCTTGGCAACATGATTTTGTTACATGGAAAGAAAAATGAATTTGTGTGTGAGTATAGTTGAACCTAGATGTACTTCGATCGCTTTAAGTAAAGAGTAGAAGCATGTACTTGAAGGTTTAACCTACATCCCTATGATGCAGTCCTAGTACAGATTATAAGTATGTTCATGATGGTTTGACCTACATCCCTATGATGCAGGCCTAGTTCAGAGTAGAAGTGTGTTTATGAAGGGTTGACCTACATCCCTATGATGCAGTCCTAGTAATAAGTGGAAGTGTGTTCGTAAAAAGGTCTCAAGAGGCTTGTCGTTCAAGCCGAGGTATCGTTGGTTGGTGAATAACATGATTCAACCACTAAAAGAGACTTGGAAATGTTTCCAGAGCTAAATTACTATAGTCCAATGACTTGACTAAAGCATGATTCAGATAGACTCCAATTAAGGTATGATAAGAGTACTTGAATAAAGACTGACACAGAAGTTAGCCGACTATCAACATCTTTGATATTCATGATGTAAAAGTTCGGGAAAATGACCTTGTAAAAGGTCTTACATCATATCCGGAGTAGAAAAGTCTTTGACAGCATAAAGTCCTAACTAAAAGTACTTATAGTACAAAGTAGTCACATAGAAAGTACTACACAGAACATAGATAGGAACACGGTTCTTTAAAACAAAGAACGAAGTAAGGTATCTCCTACTGGCGACGGTCACCCCTATGGTGAACCTTTATTTTGGCTAGTTGACATTCCATATCAAGCAGGTGTCTTTCGTACACCCTCTGGCGTACGCGGAGTTCTATGACTTCGGCCTGTGATTTAGTCAGTGCTTCAAGCAGAGTTTTAGGGTCTCTTTCAGATCTCTCTCGAGCATCTTCTAGACGAAAGGTATGGAGGGTATGCATTCTCGCATCGTTATTAACCTCTTCGATACGTTGGAGAGCCGTCTTGCCCTGAATTTCGTTTTGCGCAACTCTACGGGTTAGGATTGGCAAGATTCGGTCTGTTGAGCTCCCATTGCTTAGGTCATAAAAGTTTCGGTCACCATTAAATGGAATGGGTTGTTCTTGCTCTTCGCTCCCTGTTTCCACGCATTCTACCCAAGAGCGTCGGGCTATTAAAAAGCTGGACGAGGGTTAGGAATTGGAACGGGAGCTGTCTGGGGTAGGTTCTCAACCTCGGGTTCGGAGTTATCAACCTCCAAAAGGTTTTCAGCATGGTGATCATTCAAGGGATTGGATGATCACTGTTTGGTTCTTTTTCAAACCATCTAACATTGTCTTTGTTCGAAAGGTATGGGTTGTCGTGGGGATGGAGTCTAGTTATGTTATCTATGCGAGAATTAGGGTAAGGAAATAATTATTAGACGAACTATCTAGATAATGATTAGAGAATCTTCATTAGTTACATTGCTATTTGTAAAGTGCATACCAGTCATATGTAATCAACACAGGATAGGCTTTTGAATAAGTGACCTTAACTCCAAATTCACAAGGAATAAGGGTAAAGCAAAACTTCACCGATTCTAAGTCTATAACATCCTAGTTACATATAGCCTTAGTGTATCCACTTAGCAACTATCAACTTAGTACTGAAGATCCTTTTTAGTTCTCAAGTAAGTAATTATGGTAACACAAAACACCCCTATGGTATTTTAGACTTAGGTTCTGTTATAATGTTCTCATTGTGGTAATGTTGGTAAGTTTATAGAATTGTTGCTACATCACAACCATTCTTGGGCATATGCTAATCACTCCTCGGACCAGCATAGTTGATCAGGCTACGCCACTCCCAAGACTGACTATCCATCCCCAAGCTTACTTGTGATATTCAACAATCGTAATACTTTTGTTCTTGTCATTGTGACACCGATTTTAGTATGAATGCAAGCATGTATACTTACTTAAATATTTTATTATTTAGAAGTATAAAATCTAAGTCAGAGTATTTTTAATCCCATTGAATTTATAGTTAGTATATCTTTTATGGGTTGATATACTCAATTCACTATAAACAATGCTCTGATACTAATCTGTCACACCCCAAAACCGAGAACGGCGGAAACGTTCTGGGGCGGAGGACGTCATGTATGTATCACAACAATGTAAAGTAGTAAACAAGCAACAACATCATCCATTGCATTAATAGTAATAGTTTAATACATGTGAGTTCTTTTATAGAAATAAGACATTACAACAAGTAATCAAAGTAGAAGAAGAGTCTTGACTGCTCCGTCTTCTCTAAACCTTGCATCGGCACCTGTCTATTTGTAACCTGAGAATACAAGTTATTTTGAAAGCGAGTATCAACAATAAAGCTGGTGAATTCATAAGTATTTTAATGTTATTGTTTTGAAAGGTTGTTCATGAAAGACTGGTGAATGTTTGATGAAACATTTAGTATAAGTATGAAGACCCTAGAAAATCCCATATATCCTACTACTATAAAAAGTAGTCTTCTACCAAGACCCGACCATTTTGAAAGTAGTCTTCTACCAAGACCAAACTGTTTTGAAAGTACGCATCACTTGAAAATGTGACGGTTTTTCCTTGTTTAACTATTATGATAAAACTATAAAAGTAATAATTTAATAACTTATGGTGTATCCTTTGGTACTAAGATACACACGGTGTGGAAATTTGCTGTAAACGGATCAACCGTAGACATCCGTAGATGTGCATTTACCTCTGTTGCTAACAGCTGGGTTTAGGAATAGTTATTCCCTTAAGTATACCTGTAATGGTATCAACCGAAAACATCCGTAGATGTTTATTTACCTCTATAGCTAACAGTGGTTCTAGGAATGGTTAGTCCCACAAATTATCCTTTGGTACTAGGATATAAAGTCCAATCTATCTCGTCGGTTATGTGTTTGTATCACAAGGTAAAGATAAGAAGGAGAACTATATAATAGTATCTACACATATAATATGTAATAGTAACTCATCATATATTATCTACATAAACGTATTCATGTAAACGCATCTATGTAAACGTATTCATGTAAGCGGAGATCTCTGTAAGAGTATCCTTATAAGTATATCCATGTAAGAGGAATCTCTGTAAGAGTATCCCTTCATATAACATGTAGTCTAGACTCATGAATGAACTGACTCTGGTGTAATTTCTTATAATAGGGATAATGTTTTGTATCCCCTAAACTATTCCTATAAAAGTTTACTAAAATGTAATTGATGAGTGTCCTAGTAGGTTTGTACACCCTTGCTACCCAAGAGTGTCGGAACTGAATTAACTGATGGAACATTTATGGCTATATATGTATATATGATATATAACTAATATTTAAACGACCTTCGGAATAGTACCCGATATCCCACCAGACCACATCCAAATCGAGGAAAAGGAAACAGGGTGGATAGCCTTCCTAAGTATTTTAAACATTTCTTATATAACTATACATATAGAGGCATACAATTTATAATATAAAAGCATAAAAGAAGTTTTGTAAATCCTTTGAAAAGTTTAATAAATAGAAATTTATGACTTGATGTCAGTTTATAAATCGGTTCGAAAGACCGTGTGACAAGACAATTTAAGTGTGAGAAAACCTTTGTTTGAAGCACAACTATAATAGATTTAAAAAGGAAAACCTACAGTTTGTAAGACAGTTTCTAAAAGTATTTCAACATGTAAAAACGTTTGAGAAAACTATTTGAAGTACATATGAAAATGTTTGTTTGTTCTTGTATATGAATGTATCTCCTTGCAATGGTATTTCTAGTATGTAAAAGTTCGTGATGTTCTCGTAAAACTATACCTATTATAGTTTTCTAAAAGTGTGTCTTGTTGGTATAGTAATCCCTAGTGATACTCTCACTTGTTATGAAAAGTATAACTTTTATAGTGTCTAAGACGGACACATAAACATACAGTATATGAAGAGTGTTTGATTTATACTTATATAACAACCTTTTTCATTTCAAAAGATATGATGTTATCGTGATACATTTTGCATATGAAAGTTTCCTTATAATAGTTATAAATCACATATGATTCCATTCATAAAAAGTGTATAATGAAACTTTATATAACACACGATAATAATCGTGTGTTTTACTTGTATTCCCCCCCTTAAAAGCATATAAAAACATTTATAAAACATGTAAAAGTGTGGATTATAGGGGTATGAACTCACTTGATTGATTGAAGAAAGCGTGACGAAACCCGAGCAGAACTTCTACTCGAGAAAGCGGATCTCTCGAGATTCTCGGGAATCTCGGGAGTCTCGGGAGTGAAAAACTTCCTTCCCAACTTGGATATGAAAACCGGGCCTTTAGGATGACTCCGAGGGTTGAAACGCAGAGCTTCGGCGTGAGAAAGGAAGGAAATAAGCAAATATGGTCGGCACCCTCGCACCCTTTATATAGGGGTTGAAAGAACTCGGTACGCGGGGCGTACGCTTGAACGCGGGGCGTACGAGACGTCATGGATGACCGCATCCTCGGTCGAAGCATCGGAGCGACGTGGACGAACCGGAGCCTAGCATCCGAGTACGCTGGGCGTACGAGGGTACGTTGGGCGTAACTTGGATTGGTCCGATGACTCCTTCTTCGGATAATACCGGATTTTAATTAAATTTATATTTTAATTAATTAGTAAACGTCAAAAATTCATATATTCCTCATACGAACTCTGTTTTTGACGTTCCTTATATCCACACGTAGGTGAGACTATGATCTACAACTTTCGTTTAGACTCCGTTTATTTTTAATATAATATTTTAATAGGTCGGGACAGGAAAAGTCCGTTAAAGTTCCATAACTTCCTCATCCGACGTCCGTTTTCGTCAGACTTTTTACCGTTGCGCTAGTATTATTGAGCCCTTCGATTCTCATTTAGATTGTGTCGGCTAAAAGTCTCTCGATCTCTATTTCGAGTTTTTAGCTGTCTACTGTTATATCTGTAACTTAGAAAAATCACAACTTCCTCATACGAAGTCAGATTTTGACGTTCTTTTTATGTACGTTTATGGTTTAATGATATCAAAAACTTTTACTTAGATACCTAAGGCTAAAAACTATTGTATTGAAACTTCGTATTTTACGTCTATCAGTATTGCCGGTTTTGCCGAGAATCTTCGGTTGGTCATAACTTCTTCGTTGTAACTCGGATTTTAAGGTTCTTTATATGTATGAAAACCTTGATATGATTCCTACTACTTCATTTAACCCAAATAAGGTTTTAGGAAAATTAAATTTTGACCTAAATTTGACTTGCGTTCCATCATATTGCCTCGAAATATCGGGTTGTCACATCATCCCCCCGTTAGAGGGAATTTCGTCCCGAAATTAGAGTTTAAACAGAATTGATAAACATGCTACGGATAGAAGTTTTATTTGCTTCTCGTGTTCTTACGTGAACTCGGTTCCTCGCTTGGCATTCCAGCGAACCCTTCACTATCGTTACACGACTTTGCTTCTTTCGTTTGACTTTACTGGCATGATAACTCTTCTTGGTCGAACGTATGTTGAATGTTTTTGTGGACTGTGAAAATAGTACATCTTGTACCCTACAAGTAGTGTCTCTAGATCTTCAAAGCAATTACCGCTGCCCCTGACTCAAGATCATGTGTTGTATTGTTAACTTCCTGCGTCTTAAGCTGTCTTGAGGTATAGGCAGTGACCTTTCCTCTTGTATAAGAACAAAACCAATTCATACTGATTATGAATTCAGAACCTTGTGGTTGATTAGATGTCGTGAAGATCTAAAATAAAGTATGGTTACTCATGAATTAAGGAAAAAGGATAGGTACTTTTATTCTATCTTTCTTCCTTGTCCCAATCGACAGAAAGGGCATGCGTTGGGCTTCTAAGTTTATTTGCATGGCAGCACGATCAGTCGTAGTCTTGGGCAGTCTCTGTCCTGAAGTTCGTTATAGAACCCATACCAGGTTCATCAATCACAGTCTCGGGTATACGAGCCGTATATAAATAAGCTTGAAACTGTGGGTCTTTGGATTGAACTTGACGTACTGCACGAGTGGTACTTTGGGGCGGTTTGTTGAGTTTTTCTTCGGAAAGGATGAGAAACAATAAGTGCTCTATGTACGAGTACTTTGGTGTTCTGGAATGACGGCTTTGCAAGAAAGATGATTTCGGAGGAAGAGATGTACGTATGAAGCTGTTTTTGTGAGGATCAAATTGAATCAAGTCGTATGATAATGTCGGAATCATAAGGAAACTTAAAGACATTAGATTTGAACTTAAGATGTTTACAGACAAAACACAACCGTGCAACCATCAACAGAGTTACAGTACTTTAGACTACTATAAGACTATTGCTGCGAATAAGGTATACTACAAAATGTAAGTATACGCAGTACGAGCATCCCTATACTGACGGGATCCCGCAAAAGATAAGACTCTAGTTGCACTAGTTTTAAACATGTTTTTAAAAAGACATACATAATACTGACGATTGGAAGTGAACCTATACTATAGTAGGGTCCTTCGTTGCTTCTTTCCATTATGAGGTCAAACTCCTCCGGATTCGCCGTCGTCCTTCTCTGTTGGACAGTCCCTCTTGAAGTGTCCCATTACGCCACATAGATGGCATATTCGAGAGATTTTGACATTGGTGCTTAAAGTAATGTGTTGGGTCCGAGTCCGGCAGAAATTGGTAGTATGTCCGTTCTTGTTGCACTTAAAACAATGTAACGGACGACCACTACGCAGATGATGGAAGCTGCACTTATTGCATTTCGGTAGGTTTCCGACATACTGCCTAGCTGGTGTGGGGACCATTGGGATACCAGAAGGGATGGTAGTAGGCGGTACAAATGTTGTGGCTGCGAAGGTTGCCACATGTTGTTGTCTTTTGCTCCCCCTTTGGGGTGATTTTCCTTTAGCTTTAGCCCAGAACTTTCGTTTGTTATTCTTGGGCTTGGGATTCGGGGTGTCGTAGTAGTTTGTTGCTCGTTGAGGTATTTGATTGTTACTTGGATTGGAATTATTGTTAACAATCCCGCTAACATTCGCGTTGTTAGCATTAAGGTGGGTCAGAACAGCTGACACGGCCGCCGAGACTGCAGCTTGAAAGGTAGCTGCATCAATTTGAAGAGTTGGTGTTTGGTTGATGGGTTGATCGTTTTTCCTTGGCGACATGATTCTGTTACATGGAAAGAAAAATGAATTTGTGTGTGAGTATAGTTGAACCTAGATGTACTTCGATCGCTTTAAGTAAAGAGTAGAAGCATGTTCTTGAAGGTTTGACCTACATCCCTATGATGCAGTCCTAGTACAGATTATAAGTATGTTCATGATGGTTTGACCTACATCCCTATGATGCAGGCCTAGTTTAGAGTAGAAGTGTGTTTATGAAGGGTTGACCTACATCCCTATGATGCAGTCCTAGTAATAAGTGGAAGTGTGTTCGTAAAAAGGTCTCAAGAGGCTTGTCGTTCAAGCCGAGGTATCGTTGGTTGGTGAATAACATGATTCAACCACTAAAAGAGACTTGGAAATGTTTCCAGAGCTAAATTACTATAGTCCAATGACTTGACTAAAGCATGATTCAGATAGACTCCAATTAAGGTATGATAAGAGTACTTGAATAAAGACTGACACAGAAGTTAGCCGACTATCAACATCTTTGATATTCATGATGTAAAAGTTCGGGAAAATGACCTTGTAAAAGGTCTTACATCATATCCGGAGTAGAAAAGTCTTTGACAGCATAAAGTCCTAACTAAAAGTACTTATAGTACAAAGTAGTCACATAGAAAGTACTACACAGAACATAGATAGGAACACAGTTCTTTAAAACAAAGAAGGAAGTAAGGTATCTCCTACTGGCGACGGTCACCCCTATGGTGAACCTTTATTTTGGCTAGTTGACGTTCCATATCAAGCAGGTGTCTTTCGTACACCCTCTGGCGTACGCAGAGTTCTATGACTTCGGCCCGTGATTTAGTCAGTGCTTCAAGCAGAGCTTTAGGGTCTCTTTCAGATCTCTCTCGAGCATCTTCTAGAAGAAAGGTATGGAGGGTATGCACTCTCGCATCGGTATTAACCTCTTCGATACGTTGGAGAGCCGTCTTGCCCTGAATTTCGTTTTGGGCAACTCTATGGGTTAGGATTGGCAAGATTCGGTCTGTTGAGCTCCCATTGCTTAGGTCATAAAAGTTTCGGTCACCATTAAATGGCATGGGTTATTCTTGCTCTTCGCTCCCTGTTTCCACACATTCTACCCAAGAGCGTCGGGCTATTAAAAAGCTGGACAAGGGTTAGGAATTGGAACGGGAGCTGTCTGGGGTAGGTTCTCAACCTCGGGTTCGGAGTTATCAACCTCCAAAAGGTTTTCAGCATGGTGATCATTCAAGGGATTGGATGATCACTCTTTGGTTCTTTTTCAAACCATCTAACATTGACTTTGTTCGAAAGGTATGGGTTGCCGTGTGGATGGAGTCTAGTTATGTTATCTATGCGAGAATTAGGGTAAGGAAATAATTATTAGACGAACTATCTAGATAATTATTAGAGAATCTTCATTAGTTACATTGCTATTTGTAAAGTGCATACCAGTCATATGTAATCAACACAGGATAGGCATTTAAATAAGTGACCTTAACTCCAAATTCACAAGGAATAAGGGTAAAGCAAAACTTCACCGATTCTAAGTCTATAACATCCTAGTTACATATAGCCTTAGTGTATCCACTTAGCAACTATCAACTTAGTACTGAAGATCCTTTTTAGTTCTCAAGTAAGTAATTATGGTAACACAAAACACCCCTATGGCATTTTAGACTTAGGTTCTGTTATAATGTTCTCATTGTGGTAATGTTGGTAAGTTTATAGAATTGTTGCTACATCACAACCATTCTTGGGCATATGCTAATCACTCCTCGGACCAGTATAGTTGATCAGGCTATGCCACTCCCAAGACTGACTATCCATCCCCAAGCTTACTTGTGATATTCAACAATCGTAATACTTTTGTTCTTGTCATTGTGACACCGATTTTAGTATGAATGCAGGCATGTATACTTACTTAAATATTTTATTATTTAGAAGTATAAACTCTAAGTCAGAGTATTTTTAATCCCATTGAATTTATAGTTAGTATATCTTTTATGGGTTGATATACTCAATTCACTATAAACAATGCTCTGATACTAATCTGTCACACCCCAAAACCGAGAACGGCGGAAACGTTCTGGGGCGGAGGACGTCATGTATGTATCACAACAATGTAAAGTAGTAAACAAGCAACAACATCATCCATTGCATTAATAGTAATAGTTTAATACATGTGAGTTCTTTTATAGAAATAAGACATTACAACAAGTAATCAAAGTAGAAGACGAGTCTTGACTGCTCCGTCTTCTCTAAACATTGCATCGGCACCTGTCTATTTGTAACCTGAGAATACAAGTTATTTTAAAAGCGAGTATCAACAATAAAGCTGGTGAATTCATAAGTATTTTAATGTTATTGTTTTGAAAGGTTGTTCATGAAAGATTGGTGAATGTTTGATGAAACATTTAGTATAAGTATGAAGACCCTAGAAAATCCCATATATCCTACTAGTATGAAAAGTAGTCTTCTACCAAGACCCGACCATTTGGAAAGTAGTCTTCTACCAAGACCAGACTGTTTTGAAAGTACGCATCACTTGAAAATGTGACGGTTTTTCCTTGTTTAACTATTATGATAAAACTATAAAAGTAATAATTTAATAACTTATGGTGTATCCTTTGGTACTAAGATACACACGGTGTGGAAATTTACTGTAAACAGATCAACCGTAGACATCCGTAGATGTGCATTTACCTCTGTTGCTAACAGCTGGGTTTAGGAATAGTTAGTCCCTTAAGTATACCTGTAATGGTATCAACCGAAAACATCCGTAGATGTTTATTTACCTCTATAGCTAACAGTGGTTCTAGGAATGGTTAGTCCCACAAATTATCCTTTGCTACTAGGATATAAAGTCCAATCTATCTCGTCGGTTATGTGTTTGTATCACAACGTAAAGATAAGAAGGAGAACTATATAATAGTATCTACACATATAATATGTAATAATAACTCATCATATATTATATACGTAAATGTATTCATGTAAACGCATCTATGTAAACGTATTCATGTAAGCGGAGATCTCTGTAAGAGTATCCTTATAAGTATATCCATGTAAGAGGAATCTCTGTAAGAGTATCCCTTCATATAACATGTAGTCTAGACTCATGAATGAACTGACTCTGGTGTAATTTCTTATAATAGGGATAATGTTTTGTATCCCCTAAACTATTCCTATAAAAGTTTACTAAAATGTAATTGATGAGTGTCCTAGTAGGTTTGTACACCCATGCTACCCAAGAGTGTCGGAACTGAATTAACTGATGGAACATTTATGGCTATATATGTATATATGATATATAACTAATATTTAAACGACCTTCGGAATAGTACCCGATATCCCACCAGACCACATCCAAATCGAGGAAAAGGAAACGGGGTGGATATCCTTCCTAAGTATTTTAAACATTTCTTATATAACTATACATATAGAGGCATACAATTTATAATATAAAAGCATAAAAGAAGTTTTGTAAATCCTTTGAAAAGTTTAATAAATAGAAATTTATGACTTGATGTCAGTTTATAAATCGGTTCGAAAGACCGTTTGACAAGACAGTTTAAGTGTGAGAAAACCTTTGTTTGAAGCACAACTATAATAGATTTAAAAAGGAAAACCTACAGTTTGTAAGACAGTTTCTAAAAGTATTTCAACATGTAAAAACGTTTGAGAAAACTATTTGAAGTACATATGAAAATGTTTGTTTGTTCTTGTATATGAATGTATCTCCTTGCAATGGTATTTCTAGTATGTAAAAGTTCGTGATGTTCTCGTAAAACTATACCTATTATAGTTTTCTAAAAGTGTGTCTTGTTGGTATAGTAATCCCTAGTGATACTCTCACTTGTTATGAAAAGTATAACTTTTATAGTGTCTAAGATGGACACATAAACATACAGTATAAGAAGAGTGTTTGATTTATACTTATATAACAACCTTTTTCATTTCAAAAGATATGATGTTATCGTGATACATTTTGCATATGAAAGTTTCCTTATAATAGTTATAAATCACATATGATTCCATTCATAAAAAGTGTATAATGAAACTTTATATAACACACGATAATAATCGTGTGTTTTACTTGTATTCCCCCCCTTAAAAGCATATAAAAACATTTATAAAACATGTAAAAGTGTGGATTATAGGGGTATGAACTCACTTGATTGATTGAAGAAAGCGTGACGAAACCCAAGCAGAACTTCTACTCGAGAAAGCGGATCTCTCGAGATTCTCGGGAATCTCGGGAGTCTCGGGAGTGAAAAACTTCCTTCCCAACTTGGATATGAAAACCGGGCCTTTAGGATGACTCCGAGGGTTGAAACGCAGAGCTTCGGCGTGAGAAAGGAAGGAAATTAGCAAATATGGCCGGCACCCTCGCACCCTTTATATAGGGGTTGAAAGACCTCGGTACGCGGGGCGTACGCTTGAACGCGGGGCGTACGAGACGTCATGGATGACCGCATCCTCAGTCGAAGCATCAGAGCGACGTGGACGAACCGGAGCCTAGCATCCGAGTACGCTGGGCGTACGAGGGTACGTTGGGCGTAACTTGGATTGGTCTGATGACTCCTTCTTCGGATAATACCGGATTTTAATTTAATTTATATTTTAATTAATTAGTAAACTTCAAAAATTCATATATTCCTCATACGAACTCCGTTTTTGACGTTCCTTATATCCACACGTAGGTGAGACTATGATCTACAACTTTCGTTTAGACTCCGTCGGCAAATCTTGACTTTATTTTTAATATAATATTTTAATAGGTCGGGACAGGAAAAGTCCGTTAAAGTTCCATAACTTCCTCATCCGACGTCCGTTTTCGTCAGACTTTTTACCGTTGCGCTAGTATTATTGAGCCCTTCGATTCTCATTTAGATTGTGTCGGCTAAAAGTCTCTCGATCTCTATTTCGAGTTTTTAGCTGTCTACTGTTATATCTGTAACTTAGAAAAATCACAACTTCCTCATACGAAGTCAGATTTTGACGTTCTTTTTATGTACGTTTATGGTTTAATGATATCAAAAACTTTTATTTAGATACCTAAGGCTAAAAACTATTGTATTGAAACTTTGTATTTTACGTCTATCAGTATTGCCGGTTTTGCCGAGAATCTTCGGTTGGTCATAACTTCTTCGTTGTAACTCGGATTTTAAGGTTCTTTATATGTATGAAAACCTTGATATGATTCCTACTACTTCATTTAACCCAAATAAGGTTTTAGGAAAATTAAATTTTGACCTAAATTTGACTTGCGTTCCATCATATTGCCTCGAAATATCGGGTTGTCACATCATCCCCCCGTTAGAGGGAATTTCGTCCCGAAATTAGAGTTTAAACAGAATTGATAAACATGCTACGGATAGAAGTTTTATTTGCTTCTCGTGTTCTTAAGTGAACTCGGTTCCTCGCTTGGCATTCCAGCGAACCCTTCACTATCGGTACACGACTTTGCTTCTTTCGTTTGACTTTACTGGCATGATAACTCTTCTTGGTCGAACGTATGTTGAATGTTTTTGTGGACTGTGAAAATAGTACATCTTGTACCCTACAAGTAGTGTCTCTAGATCTTCAAAGCAATTACCGCTGCCCCTGACTCAAGATCATGTGTTGTATTGTTAACTTCCTGCGTCTTAAGCTGTCTTGAGGTATAGGCAGTGACCTTCTCTCTTGTATAAGAACAAAACCAATTCATACTGATTATGAAGTCAGAACCTTGTGGTTGATTAGATGTCGTGAAGATCTAAAATAAAGTATGGTTACTCATGAATTAAGGAAAAAGGATAGGTACTTTTGTTCTATCTGTCTTCCTTGTCCCAATCGACAGAAAGGGCATGCGTTGGGCTTCTAAGTTTATTTGCATGGCAGCACGATCAGTCGTAGTCTTGGGCAGTCTCTGTCCTGAAGTTCGTTATAGAACCCATACCAGGTTCATCAATCACAGTCTCGGGTATACGAGCCGTATATAAATAAGCTTGAAACTGTGGATCTTTGGATTGAACTTGACGTACTGCACGAGTGGTACTTTGGGGCGGTTTGTTGAATTTTTCTTCGGAAAGGATGAGAAACAATAAGTGCTCTATGTACGAGTACTTTGGTGTTCTGGAATGACGGCTTTGCTAGAAAGATGATTTCGGAGGAAGAGATGTACGTATGAAGCTGTTTTTGTGAGGATCAAATTGAATCAAGTCGTATGATAATGTCGGAATCATAAGGAAACTTAAAGACATTAAATTTGAACTTAAGATGTTTACAGACAAAACACAACCGTGCAACCATCAACAGAGTTACAGTACTTTAGACTACTATAAGACTATTCCTGCGAATAAGGTATACTACAAAATGTAAGTATACGTAGTACGAGCATCCCTATACCGACGGAATCCCGCAAAAGATAAGACTCTAGTTGCACTAGTTTTAAACATGTTTTTAAAAAGACATACATAATACTGACGATTGGAAGTGAACCTATACTATAGTAGGGTCCTTCGTTGCTTCTTTCCATTATGAGGTCAAACTCCTCTGGATTCGCCGTCGTCCTTCTCTGTTGGACAGTCCCTCTTGAAGTGTCCCATTACGCCACATAGATGGCATATTCGAGAGATTTTGACATTGGTGCTTGAAGTAATGTGTTGGGTCTGAGTCCAGCAGAAATTGGTAGTATGTCCGTTCTTGTTGCACTTAAAACAATGTAACGAACGACAACTACCCAGATGATGGAAGTTGCACTTATTGCATTTCGGTAGGTTTCCGACATACTGCCTAGCTAGTGTGGGGACCATTGGGATACCAGAAGGGATGGTAGTAGGAGGTACAAATGTCGTGGCTGCGAAGGTTGCCACATGTTGTTGTCTTTTGCTCCCTCTTTGGGGTATTTTCCTTTAGCTTTAGCCCAGAACTTTCGTTTGTTATTCTTGGGCTTGGGATTCGGGGTGTCGTAGTAGTTTGTTGCTCGTTGAGGTATTTGATTGTTACTTGGATTGGAATTATTGTTAACAATCCCGCTAACATTCACGTTGTTAGCATTAAGGTGGGTCAGAACAGCTGACACGGCCGCCGAGACTGCAGCTTGAAAGGTAGCTGCATCAATTTGAAGAGTTGGTGTTTGGTTGATGGGTTGATCGTTTTTCCTTGGCAACATGATTTTGTTACATGGAAAGAAAAATGAATTTGTGTGTGAGTATAGTTGAACCTAGATGTACTTCGATCGCTTTAAGTAAAGAGTAGAAGCATGTACTTGAAGGTTTAACCTACATCCCTATGATGCAGTCCTAGTACAGATTATAAGTATGTTCATGATGGTTTGACCTACATCCCTATGATGCAGGCCTAGTTCAGAGTAGAAGTGTGTTTATGAAGGGTTGACCTACATCCCTATGATGCAGTCCTAGTAATAAGTGGAAGTGTGTTCGTAAAAAGGTCTCAAGAGGCTTGTCGTTCAAGCCGAGGTATCGTTGGTTGGTGAATAACATGATTCAACCACTAAAAGAGACTTGGAAATGTTTCCAGAGCTAAATTACTATAGTCCAATGACTTGACTAAAGCATGATTCAGATAGACTCCAATTAAGGTATGATAAGAGTACTTGAATAAAGACTGACACAGAAGTTAGCCGACTATCAACATCTTTGATATTCATGATGTAAAAGTTCGGGAAAATGACCTTGTAAAAGGTCTTACATCATATCCGGAGTAGAAAAGTCTTTGACAGCATAAAGTCCTAACTAAAAGTACTTATAGTACAAAGTAGTCACATAGAAAGTACTACACAGAACATAGATAGGAACACGGTTCTTTAAAACAAAGAACGAAGTAAGGTATCTCCTACTGGCGACGGTCACCCCTATGGTGAACCTTTATTTTGGCTAGTTGACATTCCATATCAAGCAGGTGTCTTTCGTACACCCTCTGGCGTACGCGGAGTTCTATGACTTCGGCCTGTGATTTAGTCAGTGCTTCAAGCAGAGTTTTAGGGTCTCTTTCAGATCTCTCTCGAGCATCTTCTAGACGAAAGGTATGGAGGGTATGCATTCTCGCATCGTTATTAACCTCTTCGATACGTTGGAGAGCCGTCTTGCCCTGAATTTCGTTTTGCGCAACTCTACGGGTTAGGATTGGCAAGATTCGGTCTGTTGAGCTCCCATTGCTTAGGTCATAAAAGTTTCGGTCACCATTAAATGGAATGGGTTGTTCTTGCTCTTCGCTCCCTGTTTCCACGCATTCTACCCAAGAGCGTCGGGCTATTAAAAAGCTGGACGAGGGTTAGGAATTGGAACGGGAGCTGTCTGGGGTAGGTTCTCAACCTCGGGTTCGGAGTTATCAACCTCCAAAAGGTTTTCTGCATGGTGATCATTCAAGGGATTGGATGATCACTGTTTGGTTCTTTTTCAAACCATCTAACATTGTCTTTGTTCGAAAGGTATGGGTTGTCGTGGGGATGGAGTCTAGTTATGTTATCTATGCGAGAATTAGGGTAAGGAAATAATTATTAGACGAACTATCTAGATAATTATTAGAGAATCTTCATTAGTTACATTGCTATTTGTAAAGTGCATACCAGTCATATGTAATCAACACAGGATAGGCTTTTGAATAAGTGACCTTAACTCCAAATTCACAAGGAATAAGGGTAAAGCAAAACTTCACCGATTCTAAGTCTATAACATCCTAGTTACATATAGCCTTAGTGTATCCACTTAGCAACTATCAACTTAGTACTGAAGATCCTTTTTAGTTCTCAAGTAAGTAATTATGGTAACACAAAACACCCCTATGGTATTTTAGACTTAGGTTCTGTTATAATGTTCTCATTGTGGTAATGTTGGTAAGTTTATAGAATTGTTGCTACATCACAACCATTCTTGGGCATATGCTAATCACTCCTCGGACCAGCATAGTTGATCAGGCTATGCCACTCCCAAGACTGACTATCCATCCCCAAGCTTACTTGTGATATTCAACAATCGTAATACTTTTGTTCTTGTCATTGTGACACCGATTTTAGTATGAATGCAAGCATGTATACTTACTTAAATATTTTATTATTTAGAAGTATAAAATCTAAGTCAGAGTATTTTTAATCCCATTGAATTTATAGTTAGTATATCTTTTATGGGTTGATATACTCAATTCACTATAAACAATGCTCTGATACTAATCTGTCACACCCCAAAACCGAGAACGGCGGAAACGTTCTGGGGCGGAGGACGTCATGTATGTATCACAACAATGTAAAGTAGTAAACAAGCAACAACATCATCCATTGCATTAATAGTAATAGTTTAATACATGTGAGTTCTTTTATAGAAATAAGACATTACAACAAGTAATCAAAGTAGAAGAAGAGTCTTGACTGCTCCGTCTTCTCTAAACCTTGCATCGGCACCTGTCTATTTGTAACCTGAGAATACAAGTTATTTTGAAAGCGAGTATCAACAATAAAGCTGGTGAATTCATAAGTATTTTAATGTTATTGTTTTGAAAGGTTGTTCATGAAAGACTGGTGAATGTTTGATGAAACATTTAGTATAAGTATGAAGACCCTAGAAAATCCCATATATCCTACTACTATAAAAAGTAGTCTTCTACCAAGACCCGACCATTTTGAAAGTAGTCTTCTACCAAGACCAAACTGTTTTGAAAGTACGCATCACTTGAAAATGTGACGGTTTTTCCTTGTTTAACTATTATGATAAAACTATAAAAGTAATAATTTAATAACTTATGGTGTATCCTTTGGTACTAAGATACACACGGTGTGGAAATTTGCTGTAAACGGATCAACCGTAGACATCCGTAGATGTGCATTTACCTCTGTTGCTAACAGCTGGGTTTAGGAATAGTTATTCCCTTAAGTATACCTGTAATGGTATCAACCGAAAACATCCGTAGATGTTTATTTACCTCTATAGCTAACAGTGGTTCTAGGAATGGTTAGTCCCACAAATTATCCTTTGGTACTAGGATATAAAGTCCAATCTATCTCGTCGGTTATGTGTTTGTATCACAAGGTAAAGATAAGAAGGAGAACTATATAATAGTATCTACACATATAATATGTAATAGTAACTCATCATATAATATCTACATAAACGTATTCATGTAAACGCATCTATGTAAACGTATTCATGTAAGCGGAGATCTCTGTAAGAGTATCCTTATAAGTATATCCATGTAAGAGGAATCTCTGTAAGAGTATCCCTTCATATAACATGTAGTCTAGACTCATGAATGAACTGACTCTGGTGTAATTTCTTATAATAGGGATAATGTTTTGTATCCCCTAAACTATTCCTATAAAAGTTTACTAAAATGTAATTGATGAGTGTCCTAGTAGGTTTGTACACCCTTGCTACCCAAGAGTGTCGGAACTGAATTAACTGATGGAACATTTATGGCTATATATGTATATATGATATATAACTAATATTTAAACGACCTTCGGAATAGTACCCGATATCCCACCAGACCACATCCAAATCGAGGAAAAGGAAACAGGGTGGATAGCCTTCCTAAGTATTTTAAACATTTCTTATATAACTATACATATAGAGGCATACAATTTATAATATAAAAGCATAAAAGAAGTTTTGTAAATCCTTTGAAAAGTTTAATAAATAGAAATTTATGACTTGATGTCAGTTTATAAATCGGTTCGAAAGACCGTGTGACAAGACAATTTAAGTGTGAGAAAACCTTTGTTTGAAGCACAACTATAATAGATTTAAAAAGGAAAACCTACAGTTTGTAAGACAGTTTCTAAAAGTATTTCAACATGTAAAAACGTTTGAGAAAACTATTTGAAGTACATATGAAAATGTTTGTTTGTTCTTGTATATGAATGTATCTCCTTGCAATGGTATTTCTAGTATGTAAAAGTTCGTGATGTTCTCGTAAAACTATACCTATTATAGTTTTCTAAAAGTGTGTCTTGTTGGTATAGTAATCCCTAGTGATACTCTCACTTGTTATGAAAAGTATAACTTTTATAGTGTCTAAGACGGACACATAAACATACAGTATATGAAGAGTGTTTGATTTATACTTATATAACAACCTTTTTCATTTCAAAAGATATGATGTTATCGTGATACATTTTGCATATGAAAGTTTCCTTATAATAGTTATAAATCACATATGATTCCATTCATAAAAAGTGTATAATGAAACTTTATATAACACACGATAATAATCGTGTGTTTTACTTGTATTCCCCCCCTTAAAAGCATATAAAAACATTTATAAAACATGTAAAAGTGTGGATTATAGGGGTATGAACTCACTTGATTGATTGAAGAAAGCGTGACGAAACCCGAGCAGAACTTCTACTCGAGAAAGCGGATCTCTCGAGATTCTCGGGAATCTCGGGAGTCTCGGGAGTGAAAAACTTCCTTCCCAACTTGGATATGAAAACCGGGCCTTTAGGATGACTCCGAGGGTTGAAACGCAGAGCTTCGGCGTGAGAAAGGAAGGAAATAAGCAAATATGGTCGGCACCCTCGCACCCTTTATATAGGGGTTGAAAGAACTCGGTACGCGGGGCGTACGCTTGAACGCGGGGCGTACGAGACGTCATGGATGACCGCATCCTCGGTCGAAGCATCGGAGCGACGTGGACGAACCGGAGCCTAGCATCCGAGTACGCTGGGCGTACGAGGGTACGTTGGGCGTAACTTGGATTGGTCCGATGACTCCTTCTTCGGATAATACCGGATTTTAATTAAATTTATATTTTAATTAATTAGTAAACGTCAAAAATTCATATATTCCTCATACGAACTCTGTTTTTGACGTTCCTTATATCCACACGTAGGTGAGACTATGATCTACAACTTTCGTTTAGACTCCGTTTATTTTTAATATAATATTTTAATAGGTCGGGACAGGAAAAGTCCGTTAAAGTTCCATAACTTCCTCATCCGACGTCCGTTTTCGTCAGACTTTTTACCGTTGCGCTAGTATTATTGAGCCCTTCGATTCTCATTTAGATTGTGTCGGCTAAAAGTCTCTCGATCTCTATTTCGAGTTTTTAGCTGTCTACTGTTATATCTGTAACTTAGAAAAATCACAACTTCCTCATACGAAGTCAGATTTTGACGTTCTTTTTATGTACGTTTATGGTTTAATGATATCAAAAACTTTTACTTAGATACCTAAGGCTAAAAACTATTGTATTGAAACTTCGTATTTTACGTCTATCAGTATTGCCGGTTTTGCCGAGAATCTTCGGTTGGTCATAACTTCTTCGTTGTAACTCGGATTTTAAGGTTCTTTATATGTATGAAAACCTTGATATGATTCCTACTACTTCATTTAACCCAAATAAGGTTTTAGGAAAATTAAATTTTGACCTAAATTTGACTTGCGTTCCATCATATTGCCTCGAAATATCGGGTTGTCACATCATCCCCCCGTTAGAGGGAATTTCGTCCCGAAATTAGAGTTTAAACAGAATTGATAAACATGCTACGGATAGAAGTTTTATTTGCTTCTCGTGTTCTTACGTGAACTCGGTTCCTCGCTTGGCATTCCAGCGAACCCTTCACTATCGTTACACGACTTTGCTTCTTTCGTTTGACTTTACTGGCATGATAACTCTTCTTGGTCGAACGTATGTTGAATGTTTTTGTGGACTGTGAAAATAGTACATCTTGTACCCTACAAGTAGTGTCTCTAGATCTTCAAAGCAATTACCGCTGCCCCTGACTCAAGATCATGTGTTGTATTGTTAACTTCCTGCGTCTTAAGCTGTCTTGAGGTATAGGCAGTGACCTTTCCTCTTGTATAAGAACAAAACCAATTCATACTGATTATGAATTCAGAACCTTGTGGTTGATTAGATGTCGTGAAGATCTAAAATAAAGTATGGTTACTCATGAATTAAGGAAAAAGGATAGGTACTTTTATTCTATCTTTCTTCCTTGTCCCAATCGACAGAAAGGGCATGCGTTGGGCTTCTAAGTTTATTTGCATGGCAGCACGATCAGTCGTAGTCTTGGGCAGTCTCTGTCCTGAAGTTCGTTATAGAACCCATACCAGGTTCATCAATCACAGTCTCGGGTATACGAGCCGTATATAAATAAGCTTGAAACTGTGGGTCTTTGGATTGAACTTGACGTACTGCACGAGTGGTACTTTGGGGCGGTTTGTTTAGTTTTTCTTCGGAAAGGATGAGAAACAATAAGTGCTCTATGTACGAGTACTTTGGTGTTCTGGAATGACGGCTTTGCAAGAAAGATGATTTCGGAGGAAGAGATGTACGTATGAAGCTGTTTTTGTGAGGATCAAATTGAATCAAGTCGTATGATAATGTCGGAATCATAAGGAAACTTAAAGACATTAGATTTGAACTTAAGATGTTTACAGACAAAACACAACCGTGCAACCATCAACAGAGTTACAGTACTTTAGACTACTATAAGACTATTGCTGCGAATAAGGTATACTACAAAATGTAAGTATACGCAGTACGAGCATCCCTATACTGACGGGATCCCGCAAAAGATAAGACTCTAGTTGCACTAGTTTTAAACATGTTTTTAAAAAGACATACATAATACTGACGATTGGAAGTGAACCTATACTATAGTAGGGTCCTTCGTTGCTTCGTTCCATTATGAGGTCAAACTCCTCCAGATTCGCCGTCGTCCTTCTCTGTTGGACAGTCCCTCTTGAAGTGTCCCATTACGCCACATAGATGGCATATTCGAGAGATTTTGACATTGGTGCTTAAAGTAATGTGTTGGGTCCGAGTCCGGCAGAAATTGGTAGTATGTCCGTTCTTGTTGCACTTAAAACAATGTAACGGACGACCACTACGCAGATGATGGAAGCTGCACTTATTGCATTTCGGTAGGTTTCCGACATACTGCCTAGCTGGTGTGGGGACCATTGGGATACCAGAAGGGATGGTAGTAGGCGGTACAAATGTTGTGGCTGCGAAGGTTGCCACATGTTGTTGTCTTTTGCTCCCCCTTTGGGGTGATTTTCCTTTAGCTTTAGCCCAGAACTTTCGTTTGTTATTCTTGGGCTTGGGATTCGGGGTATCATAGTAGTTTGTTGCTCGTTGAGGTATTTGATTGTTACTTGGATTGGAATTATTGTTAACAATCCCGCTAACATTCGCGTTGTTAGCATTAAGGTGGGTCAGAACAACTGACACGGCCGCCGAGACTGCAGCTTGAAAGGTAGTTGCATCAATTTGAAGAGTTGGTGTTTGGTTGATGGGTTGATCGTTTTTCCTTGGCGACATGATTCTGTTACATGGAAAGAAAAATGAATTTGTGTGTGAGTATAGTTGAACCTAGATGTACTTCGATCGCTTTAAGTAAAGAGTAGAAGAATGTTCATGAAGGTTTGACCTACATCCCTATGATGCAGTCCTAGTACAGATTATAAGTATGTTCATGATGGTTTGACCTACATCCCTATGATGCAGGCCTAGTTCAGAGTAGAAGTGTGTTTATGAAGGGTTAACCTACATCCCTATGATGCAGTCCTAGTAATAAGTGGAAGTGTGTTCGTAAAAAGGTCTCAAGAGGCTTGTCGTTCAAGCCGAGGTATCGTTGGTTGGTGAATAACATGATTCAACCACTAAAAGAGACTTGGAAATGTTTCCAGAGCTAAATTACTATAGTCCAATGACTTGACTAAAGCATGATTCAGATAGACTCCAATTAAGGTATGATAAGAGTACATGAATAAAGACTGACACAGAAGTTAGCCGACTATCAACATCTTTGATATTCATGATCTAAAAGTTTGGGAAAATGACCTTGTAAAAGGTCTTACATCTAATCCGGAGTAGAAAAGTCTTTGACAGCATAAAGTCCTAACTAAAAGTACTTATAGTACAAAGTAGTCACATAGAAAGTACTACACAGAACATAGATAGGAACACGGTTCTTTAAAACAAAGAAGGAAGTAAGGTATCTCCTACTGGCGACGGTCACCCCTATGGTGAACCTTTATTTTGGCTAGTTGACGTTCCATATCAAGCAGGTGTCTTTCGTACACCCTCTGGCGTACGCGGAGTTCTATGACTTCGGCCCGTGATTTAGTCAGTGCTTCAAGCAGAGCTTTAGGGTCTCTTTCAGATCTCTCTCGAGCATCTTCTAGAAGAAAGGTATGGAAGGTATGCATTCTCGCATCGGTATTAACCTCTTCGATACGTTGGAGAGTCGTCTTGCCCTGAATTTCGTTTTGGGCAAAGCTACGGGTTAGGATTGGCAAGATTCGGTCTGTTGAGCTCCCATTGCTTAGGTCATAAAAGTTTCGGTCACCATTAAATGGCATGGGTTGTTCTTGCTCTTCGCTCCCTGTTTCCACACATTCTACCCAAGAGTGTCGGGCTATTAAAAAGCTGGACGAGGGTTAGGAATTGGAACGGGAGCTGTCTGGGGTAGGTTCTCAACCTCGGGTTCGGAGTTATCAACCTCCAAAAGGTTTTCAGCATGGTGATCATTCAAGGGATTGGATGATCACTCTTTGGTTCTTTTTCAAACCATCTAACATTGTCTTTGTTCGAAAGGTATGGGTTTCCGTGGGGATGGAGTCTAGTTATGTTATCTATGCGAGAATTAGGGTAAGGAAATAATTATTAGAAGAACTATCTAGATAATTATTAGAGAATCTTCATTAGTTACATTGCTATTTGTAAAGTGCATACCAGTCATATGTAATCAACACAGGATAGGCTTTTGAATAAGTGACCTTAACTCCAAATTCACAAGGAATAAGGGTAAAGCAAAACTTCACCGATTCTAAGTCTATAACATCCTAGTTACATATAGCCTTAGTGTATCCACTTAGCAACTATCAACTTAGTACTGAAGATCCTTTTTAGTTCTCAAGTAAGTAATTATGGTAACACAAAACACCCCTATGGTATTTTAGACTTAGGTTCTGTTATAATGTTCTCATTGTGGTAATGTTGGTAAGTTTAGAGAATTGTTGCTACATCACAGCCATTCTTGGGCATATGCTAATCACTCCTCGGACCAGCATAGTTGATCAGGCTATGCCACTCCCAAGACTGACTATCCATCCCCAAGCTTACTTGTGATATTCAACAATCGTAATACTTTTGTTCTTGTCATTGTGACACCGATTTTAGTATGAATGCAGGCATGTATACTTACTTAAATATTTTATTATTTAGAAGTATAAACTCTAAGTCAGAGTATTTTTAATCCCATTGAATTTATAGTTAGTATATCTTTTATGGGTTGATATACTCAATTCACTATAAACAATGCTCTGATACTAATCTGTCACACCCCAAAACCGAGAACAGCGGAAACGTTCTGGGGCGGAGGACGTCATGTATGTATCACAACAATGTAAAGTAGTAAACAAGCAACAACATCATCCATTGCATTAATAGTAATAGTTTAATACATGTGAGTTCTTTTATAGAAATAAGACATTACAACAAGTAATCAAAGTAGAAGACGAGTCTTGACTGCTCCGTCTTCTCTAAACCTTGCATCGGCACCTGTCTATTTGTAACCTGAGAATACAAGTTATTTTGAAAGCGAGTATCAACAATAAAGCTGGTGAATTCATAAGTATTTTAATGTTATTGTTTTGAAAGGTTGTTCATGAAAGACTGGTGAATGCTTGATGAAACATTTAGTATAAGTACGAAGACCCTAGAAAATCCCATATATCCTACTAGTATAAAAAGTAGTCTTCTACCAAGACCCGACCATTTTGAAAGTAGTCTTCTACCAAGACCAGACTGTTTTGAAAGTACGCATCACTTGAAAATGTGACGGTTTTTCCTTGTTTAACTATTATGATAAAACTATAAAAGTAATAATTTAATAACTTATAGTGTATCCTTTGGTACTAAGATACACACGGTGTAGACCGATGCTGGATCGATCCGTGATAGTTTTCATCGATGATATCTTGGTTTACTCCAAGACGCAGGTGGAGCACGAGGAGCATCTGAGAGAGGTGTTAGAGACTCTATGGAGGGAGAGCTTGTATGCGAAGTTCTCCAAGTGTGAGTTCTGGTTGCGCGAGGTGTACTTTCATGGGCACCTTGTCAAACAGAATGGTATTCTGGTCGACCCGACCAAGTTAGAGGTCGTGATGAGATGGGAGGTTCCGACGTCTCCATCTGAGATTCGGAGTTTCTTGGGATTAGCCGGCTACTATCGTAGATTCATCCATGATTTCTCCAAAATAGTCGTACCCTTGACATGGCTAATGAAGAAGGTCGTAGTCTTTCATTGGGGCCTGAGTAGCAAGCAGCGTTTGAGACACTGAGACAGAGATTGTGCGAGGCGCCGAACTTAGCCCTGCCAAAGGGCATAGAGGATTTTGTGGTGTAATATGACGCATCTATTACGGGTTTGGGCGTAACACTGATGCAGAGAGGACATGTCATCGCCTACGCTTCGAGGCAGCTAAAGCCTTACGAGGCGAACTACCCGACGCATGATTTGGAGTTGGGGGCGGTCGTCTTCGCCCTCAAGATATGGCGACACTACCTCTATGGGGTCTTTTGTACCATTTACACAGACCACAAGAGTTTGTGGTACCTCATGGATCAGCCGAATCTGAACATGAGGCAGCGTTGGTGGTTAGACGTGTTGAAGGATTATGATTGCGAGATCCTTTACCACATGGGGAAGGCCAATGTGGTGGCCGACACACTTATCCAGAATGCAGCACCAATCCGGGATATATTTATGAGGATGACAGTGGTGACTCCACTGTTGGAGCAGATTCGAGAGGCCCAATAGGAGGCCAGGAAGGAGGAACATCGGAAAAGCGAGCGGATTGTAGGCCAGGTTTCCTCCTTCAACTATGATAGCCGAGGGTTATTGACGCTACACCGCAGGGTGTGGGTTCCATACCACGGGGGTGTGCGCTAGATTTTGATGGAGGAAGCAAACAAATCCCGATTCTCCATTCATCTCGAGGCGACAAAGATGTATAAGGATCTTCGTCTAGGCTATTGGTGGCTCTGCATGAAGCGGGATGTAGCATGGTATGTGGAGAGGTGCTTGACCTGCAGGAAGGTCAAGGCTGAGCACCAGAGGTCACACGGCAAGATACAGCCGTTGGACATTCCCATGTGGAAATGGGAAGATATTACTATGGACTTCATCACCAAACTTCCGAAGACCACGCAAGAAGTGGATTTCATATGGGTCATCGTGGATCGATTGACCAAGAGTGCACATTTTATACCAATCCAGGAGAGTATCTCGGTCGAGAAGTTGGCTGACATCTACATTCGAGAGGTGGTGGCTCGACACGGGGTGCCAGTCTCCGTGATTTCTGACAGGGATGTGCGGTTTACTTCCAGGTTCTGGAAGAAATTCCATGACAAGTTGGGTACTCGCCTCCATTTAAACACTGATTTTCATCCGCAAACGGATGGTCAGAGCGAGTGGACCATCTAGACTCAGGAGGATATGCTGCAGGAATGTGTGCTAGATTTCAGTGGTAGCTGGGATACTTATCTCCCATTGGATGAATTCTCCTAAAACAACTGCTACCACACGAGTACTGAGCGTCCTCCCTTTATGTCACACCCCAAAACCGAGAACGGCGGAAATGTTCTGGGGCGGAGGACGTCATGTATATATCACAACAATGTAAAGTAGTAAACAAGCAACAACATCATCCATTGCATTAATAGTAATAGTTTAATACATGTGAGTTCTTTCATAGAAATAAGACATTACAACAAGTAATCAAAGTAAAAGACGAGTGTTGACTGCTCCGTCTTCTCTAAACCTTGCATCGACACCTGTCTATTTGTAACCTAAGAATACAAGTTATTTTGAAAGCGAGTATCAGCAATAAAGCTGGTGAATTCATAAGTATTTTAATGTTATTGTTTTGAAAGGTTGTTCATGAAAGACTGGTGAATGTTTGATGAAACATTTAGTATAAGTATGAAAACCCTAGAAAATCCCATATTTCCTACTAGTATAGAAAGTAGTCTTCTACCAAGACCCGACCATTTTGAAAGTAGTCTTCTACCAAGACCAGACTGTTTTGAAAGTACACATCACTTGAAAATGTGACGGTTTTTCCCTGTTTAACTATTATGTAAAAACTATAAAAGTAATAATTTAATAACTTATGTTGTATCCTTTGGTACTAAGATACACACGGCGTGGAAATTCTCCATAAACGGATCAACCGTCGACATTCGTAGATGTGCATTTACCTCTGTTGCTAACCGTTGGGTTTAGGAATAGTTAGTCCCTTAAGTATACCTGTAATGGTATCAACCGAAAACATCTGTAGATGTTTATTTACCTCTATAGCTAATAGTGGTTCTAGGAATGGTTAGTCCCACAAAGTATCCTTTGGTACTAGGATATAAAGTCCAATCTATCTCGTCGGTTATGTGTTTGTATCACAACGTAAAGATAAGAAGGAGAACTATATAATAGTATCTACACATATAATATGTAATAGTAACTCATCATATATTATCTACGTAAATGTATTCATGTAAACGCATCTATGTAAACGTATTCATGTAAGCGGAGATCTCTGTAAGAGTATCCTTATAAGTATATCCATGTAAGAGGAATCTCTGTAAGAGTATCCCTTCATATAACATGTAGTCTAGACTCATGAATGAACTGACTCTGGTGTAATTTCTTATAATAGGGATAATGTTTTGTATCCCCTAAACTATTCCTATAAAAGTTTACTAAAATGTAATTGATGAGTGTCCTAGTAGGTTTGTACACCCTTGCTACCCAAGAGTGTTGGAACTGAATTAACTGATGGAACATTTATGGCTATATATGTATATATGATATATAACTAATATTTAAACGACCTTCGGAATAGTACCCGATATCCCACCAGACCACATCCAAATCGAGGAAAAGGAAACAGGGTGGATAGCCTTCCTAAGTATTTTAAACATTTCTTATATAACTATACATATAGAGGCATACAATTTATAATATAAAAGCATAAAAGAAGTTTTGTAAATCCTTTGAAAAGTTTAATAAATAGAAATTTATGACTTGATGTCAGTTTATAAATCGGTTCGAAAGACCGTTTGACAAGACAGTTTAAGTGTGAGAAAACCTTTGTTTGAAGCACAACTATAATAGATTTAAAAAGGAAAACCTACAGTTTGTAAGACAGTTTCTAAAAGTATTTCAACATGTAAAAACGTTTGAGAAAACTATTTGAAGTACATATGAAAATGTTTGTTTGTTCTTGTATATGAATGTATCTCCTTGCAATGGTATTTCTAGTATGTAAAAGTTTGTGATGTTCTCGTAAAACTATACCTATTATAGTTTTCTAAAAGTGTGTCTTCTTGGTATAGTAATCCCTAGTGATACTCTCACTTGTTATGAAAAGTATAATTTTTATAGTGTCTAAGATGGACACATAAACATACAGTATAAGAAGAGTGTTTGATTTATACTTATATAACAACCTTTTTCATTTCAAAAGATATGATGTTATCGTGATACATTTTGCATATGAAAGTTTCCTTATAATAGTTATAAATCACATATGATTCCATTCATAAAAAGTGTATAATGAAACTTTATAATAATCGTGTGTTTTACTTGTATCCCCCCCCCTTAAAAGCATATAAAAACATTTATAAAACATTTAAAAGTGTGGATTATAGGGGTATGAACTCACTTGATTGATTGAAGAAAGCGTGACGAAACCCGAGCAGAACTTCTACTCGAGAAAGCGGATCTCTCGAGATTCTCGGGAATCTCGGGAGTCCCGGTACTGAAAAACTTCCTTCCCAACTTGGATATGAAAACCTGGCCTTTGGGATGACTCTGAGGGTTGAAACGCAGAGTTTTGGCGCGAGAAAGGAAGGAAATTAGCAAATATGGCCGACACCCTCGCACCCTTTTATATAGGGGCTGAATTACCTCGGTACGCGGGGCGTACGCTTGAACGTGGGGCGTACGAGACGTCATGGAAGACGCATCCTCGGTCGAAGCATCGGAGCGACATGGACGAACTGGAGCCTAGCATCCGAGTACGCTGGGCGTATGAGGGTACGCAGGGCGTAACTTGGATTGGTCCGATGACTCCTTCTTCGGATAATACCGGATTTTAATTAAATTTATATTTTAATGAATTAGGAAACTTCAAAAATTTATATCTTCCTCATACGAACTCTGTTTTTGAAATTCTTTATATCCACACGTAGGTGAGACTACGATCTACAACTTTCGTTTAGACTCCGTCGGCAAATCTTGACTTTATTTTTAATATAATATTTTAATAGGTCGGAACAGGAAAAGTCCGTTAAAGTTCCATAACTTTCTCATCCGACGTCCGTTTTCGTCAGACTTTTTACCGTTGCGCTAGTATTGTTGAGCCCTTCGATTCTCATTTAGATTGTGTCGGCTAAAAGTCTCTCCATCTCTATTTCGAGTTTTTAGCTGTCTACTGTTATATCTGTAACTTAGAAAAATCACAACTTCCTCATACGAAGTCAGATTTGGACGTTCTTTTTATTTACGTTTACGGTTTAATGATATCTAAAACTTTTATTTAGATACCTAAGCCTAAAAACTATTGTATTGAAACTTCGTATTTTACGTCTATCAGTATTGCCGGTTTTGCCGAGAATCTTCGGTTGGTCATAACTTCTTCGTTATAACTCGGATTTTAGGATTCTTTATATGTATGAAAACCTTGATATGATTCCTACTACTTTATTTAAACCAAATAAGGTTTTAGGAAAATTAAATTTTGACCTAAATTTGACTTGCGTTCCATCATATTGCCTCGAAACATCGGGTTGTCACACTTTGAGATGCTATACGGGAGGAAGTGCAGGACCCTGATATGTTTGGGAGAGGTTGGCCAAAGGGTCATGGGGAGCACCGAAGTGGTGATCAAGATGACATAGAGGATATAGCAGGCCAAGAGCAGGCTCCAGAATGCACAGAGTCGGCAGAAAAGTTATGCCGACAAGCACCATTTAGACCTGAAGTTCCAGGTCAGAGATATGGTTCTCCTGAAGGTGTCGCCATGGAAGGGCGTCATCTGATTCAGGAAACGGGGCAAGTTAGGCCCCTGGTACATTGGACCCTTCAGGGTTGTAGCCCGGGTGGGCAATGTGGCATACAGGTTGGATCTGCCATCGGAACTCAGTCAGATCCATAGCAGTTTCCACGTCTCCCAGTTGTGGAAGTATCTAGTAGATGACTCTGCAGTGGTGCCTCTCGAGGACATTTAGGTGGACGACAGCCTGAACTACATCGAGCGACCGATAGCCATTCTAGATAGGAAGACGAAGGCACTAAGGAACAAGGAAGTAGTTCTAGTGAAGGTGCAGTGGCAGCACCGTAAGGGTTCAAAATGGACGTGGGAGCCAGAACATGAGATGAAGGAGCACTACCCCAAGTTATTTCCAACAACAACAACGGACTTTGAGGACGAAGTCTAATTCAAGTGGGGGTGATTTGTAGCGCACGAGATTTATGAGGTATTAGATTTGTATTTATTTAAGGAAAATGATTTCATAAGTTCAGACTTGGGCCTTTGGGCTTCATGATTAGGCTAATGATGGTCGAACGTGGGGCATAACCCCACCATGTATGGCCAACGTAATCAAGGATCCAAGACGCGGACTTAGCCACGTACGCCCAGTGTACCAAAGGGTACGCGCAGCGTACACGCGTAGTTTCTTAAACCCTAATTTTGGGAATTATCCCTATATAAAGGATGTTATGACCTTGGACCAGCCTCCCTAACACCCTTAAGCAGTCATCTCGAAAACCCTATCCTACTCTACTCTTGTGTGTTCTTAGCCATTGGAGAGCATTTGGTGTAGTTTTGGGGCATTGGAAGAGAAAGGAACTAGAAGAAGGAGCAAGGATCCACCAAGTGCTCCTAGATCCAAAAGAGTAGCACCATTTTTGACTTATTGGAGGTATCAAGTCCCAAACTTGACCATTATCTTCTTATATTTTTTGTTGGGAGTGTTTAAAGTTACTTTTAGACTCCATTGTTGAGAGTTCTTGCATCTTGTCGACTTTAGACCATAATAACTGTCCTTTTGGGCTCCTAGAGGCATTGGGAGTCATAAAAATCGGATCTTGATGGTTAAGTAACAACCGTGAAAGGGTTATTGAGTTTTGGGGCTAGTTAGATGGACCAAAGTCATGTTTTGACCCCAACCTTGCATGCAAGCACATAAAGTTCGTGACTTTATGGTTTAGGATGTCTTAAAAGACCTGAATCTACAGTTTGGACGAAAGGACTTACTGGATTAAGTAATAAATTCAGCCTTTAGGGAACTGGCCAGTACACTGGGCTTACTCCCCATTATGTGCCACGTACTGGGTTAGATCCCCGATTTCTGGTCAAGGCAGTGTACGCTGGGCATATATGCCCTTTACGCCGCGCGTATGCCTACAGTTTGAGAATTAATGGACTTTTAGGCCTAAAGAATAATGGGCCTACACTTTTTGGCATCGTGGCCCACTGCAAAGCACGATTTCGGACTTAAGGACTTAGGACTCGAGTATTGGGCCTTCTTGGGTCAAGTTGGGCCCTTGAGAATTATTATGATAAGACTTGGATATTTTGGGCCCATTTAGGGAATAAGGCTCAATTCAGTAAATGGTCAATTTGTGGTCACTCGTTCGATGTGAGTTACCTTCCTGTTGTGGTGCGTCTACGACCACAATGCCAGCCCACCAGTAGGAGTCGTATGTTAGATGATTGTCTTTCTGATATCATCTAGGTTTGCTACTACCTGATATGTTGTATGCTGGCATGATATGTTATATGTGATAGTAGTAGAGTTCGGTTGTAGGACCGAAGGGTAGGTAAGGCACCCCATATATGTCTGACAGTATGTGATGATATGTTTATATGCTGGCTTGATATGTTATATGTGGTAGTGGTAGTAGGGGGAATGGCCCCCAAGTTCAGTTGTTAGGACCGAAGGGTAGTTCGGACACCCCATATATGTATGATAGTATGTTTATGTTATGGTATATGTAGGGGTGGAATAGTCCCTGAGGGTCGGTTGTTAGGACCGACGGGTAGGTTGGCACCCCAGAATGGCTTGACATGGGTAGGTCAGCACCCCAGAATGGCTTTACACGGGTAGGTTGGCACCCTAGAATGGTCGTACCGGGTAGGTCGGCACCCCAGAATTGTCCGACAATATGTACGCTATATGATTGTATGGTATGTGGTACGATGGGTGAACTCACTAAGCTTCGTGCTTACAGTTTACAGTTTTGGTTTCAGGTACCTCTTTAGTGAAGGGGAAGGAGTTGGCTCGGTAGCAGCATATCACACATGCATTGGTTTTCCGTACTTGAGATATTATGGGATTGTACTCTGACATGTTACTATTTTATGATTTGGGTTTTCAGACATGATATATTGTTTTACAAAATGATATATTTTTATGTAGTTTCTTATGAATGTTTTCTTTAATCAATTAATAAAACTGAAAATTTGGACTCGAAATTTGGGACGTTACAAAATTAATTCTAGATTAATTACTAATCAATAATATGATTTCCAAATAATATATTGAACTTGTAATATATTAATAAAATGATTTTAACCACTAATTTATTATTCCAAATAACAAATTCAACTCTGTCTCCACTAGTCATCCTGTCAAGTTGCATAACTGAAGGCAACCCAAAAGGACAATGCTACAAATCAAATCAAGTACATACCAAATATAGTTATGGGCTTAGACACCTAATCCAAAAGATTTGGTACTGGGTCTTAGCCCAGCAAGGGATAGGGTAAAGTAGCCTCTTACCCTAATGATGGACTATTAGCTTAGGTTGTAATCTAATTATTAATTGGATGATTATTTTGTTGTGATAATGCAGGGATTTTAGTGAGTCAGTAGTCGGAGACTTTCAATGTTCTTCAATAGTGTGAGGTGAGTTTTCCTCACTGTACTTACGGTTCGAAGGCACCAAGGCCGACCCATTGGATTGATAACCTGATATTCGTTGATATGTTGAGTATGGAATATATATGCATGCTTGTTTTGTTATACTAGTCTGGTAGATCTATAGCGCTACCTGTGATACTGTCTGTTTACATGTGTATGATATTATCTGTTATATGTCGACATATTATGTAGGTTGGGTTGAGGTTGTACTACTCTGTGCGGTAAGTTACAAACCCTGGAGCAAGCTAGATATGAGATGAGGGTCGGGGAGGGAATTCCAGACTCATACCGAGGGCTCATGAGCATTCCAGATACGAGCTGAGGGCCGGGAAGGGCATGCCAGACTCATACTAAGGGCTTAGTGGTATTCAGTCTGAGGACTAATATGGTCGGGAGCTAGCTAAACATAAGCTGTGGGTCGAGGGCAAGCCAGACTTATGCTATGGGATCATGGGTAGTCTAGTATTTTAGTTGTGTACCCATTGCATCTCATTTAGACTTAATCGGCTAATTCTGAATTTATTTTTAATTATACATTTTTAATAGGCCGGGACACGAAAACTCTGTCATAAATCCATAACTTCTTCATCCAACGTTCGTTTTCGTCAGACTTTTTATCATTGCGCTACTATTGTTGAGATCTTCGATTCTCATTTACGTTGTTTCGGACAAAAATCTCTCGGTCTCTATTTCGAGTTTTTAGTTGTCTACTACTATATCCGGAAAATCATAACTTCCTCATACGAAGTTAGATTTAGACGTTCTTTTTACGTACGTTTACAGTTTAATGATATCTATAACTTTCATTTAGATACTTAAGGCTAATAATTATTGTATTGAAACTTCACGTTTTACGTTTAACAGTATTGTCGGTTTTGCCGCGAATTTTAGATTGGTCATAACTTCTTCGTTATAACTCGGATTTTAGTGTTCTTTATATTTCTGAAACCTTTGATACGATATTTATCATTTTATGCAACCCAATAGAGACTTTTGAACATTTATTTTTGATGCTATTTTCATTATATCAAAAGAGATTACACCTATTGACTTTTAGGTCATTACATTGATTCGAAATATCGGATTGTCACAGTTATCATAAACCTTAAGCTATCAACATCTTACATACAACATATGATATAAGTAACGCAGTGAGAATACTCACCTAAACAAAAAGACAAAAACTCAACAGTAACCTTAGGAATAGAACGGCTAGCATAAGCTTCATGTTACCAAACCGAGACCAGTCCTCAGCCAAATATTCAGTTCTACTAAATTTGAACCAAAAACTAGTCAAAAATTCAGCGGGTAAAGTCAACGGTTGACCCGCCGCGTCGTAGCCAACCCCATAATCATCCGTGGAAACTAAACGATAAAACAAAAGTGACCAAATCCCCAACCTAAGTCATCAAGGTGGGTAATAAACTATAAACATATATAAGATCTACGGGTTATCAGTGATACTGAGTCATCAACGGCTCAAATACTACATATTGGGGCTATCAGCAACCCCGAGTTATAAACAACTAAAATATAGCAATTTAGGTTATAAACAACTCCCATACATCAATTTGGGTTATCAGCAACCTCAAGATATCAACATCTTACATACCACATATGATATAAGTAACACAGTGAGGATACTCACCTGAACTAAATGACAAAATCTCAACAGGAACCACAACAATAGAATGGCTAACAACAGCTTCCTAATACCAAACCGAGACCAGTCCTTAGCCAAATATTCAATTCTACCAAATTTGAACCAAAAGTCAAACTGGTTAAAAAATTAACAGTCAAAGTCAACGGTTAACCCATCACATCGTAGCCACCTTTAAAGTTACACCGTGGCAACGAAACGATAAAATAGAAGCGGTTAAATCCTTGCCACCGCGACGTGACCACCAGTGACAACCCGGACCTTTTTCCATTAATTCTATTCCGATGTCCATTAATAAAATGCAAATTTTGTTTGTTCCGTAAAATTCTTATTGTTTATTTGATCATTTAAAATTAATTAATTTGATATAAGAGTCGACCCAAAAATCAAGCGAAAACCACAAGTTTTTCTACGAAAATCAGCAGAATCCAGCCTGTCTGGTGTTCACGGCCGTGAACCCGGTCACGGCCATAAACCCATTCACTGCTAGACCCCACCACTGACCATACCCCACCAGCCTATATATACGTTACTCCTACCCCTCATTTACACTTCTGGCCGCGAACACCCTTCCTCTCTCTAAAAATCATCACCCGAAAACATGAGACATCTCTTCATCTATCACTCTATCCGCCTTAAAATACGTTTTGGAGCATCAAACACCAGCTTTTTCATCGATTCAAACATTGTTGTTCTTGAGTTCACGGCCGTGAACCCTTCAAATCTTCATATTTCACTAAGAACAGGTCGTGAACCCTTCAAACCTTCAAAGGTCGTAAACCCTTCAAAGGTAGTAAACTATTCACGTTTGATATCTGTTCACGGCCGAAATCCCATCACGGCCGTAATCAGCTCTACACCGTGAATCTTGGTTGCCAACCCACTTTTCCACTTTGCTCGAGCTTCGGTAACACTCCTTAACCAAAAGCAAGTGTTTTTCTAACACTTTATCTAGTGAAATCGGTAATTTTAGATACAAATATGTGTTTAATTATTGTTAGGATTTCATTAACTTCGCATACAACTCGAGGGTCCTCATTCCAGTTTTGCTGTCCGGCATTCACGCAATCAAACAATGAGTTCATACCCCTATGTTTTCATCTTTTTAACGTTTTTAGGGTGCATACAAGTTAAACATAAACGATTTCATGAATCTATACAAAAGAATTTCAGAATACTTAAGACCTATGCAATTAATATAATCAATAGATTTCCATGTATTATAAAGTATATAGATATTTTATCCCTTCTGTAACATGCTGAGCATGAGGGACGCTTTCAACTTACAACCAAAATTGCATAGTTTTTCGGACCAATACTTGGATCAAGCACATAGAATACATACAAACAAAAATAGGTATAGTTTGGGGTTTCAGTTCACAGATATACAAATTCAGAACTTATACATGGATAAACATATAAACTATAACAGATTTAGTTTACATTATATATTACTACTTTCGGATTTCAAGAGTACAACACTAAATAATTATTTAAGTGTTATTATTATTACTCTACAAGTATACTAATAGATTTTTTTACAAGAAAACGATACTAAACCACAGATATACAAATTCAGAACTTATACATGGATAAACATATAAACTATAACATATTTAGTTTACATTATATATTATTACTTTCGGACTTCAAGAGTACAACACTAAATAATTATTTAAGTGTTATTATTATTACTCTACAAGTATACTAATAGATTTTTATACAAGAAAACGATACTAAACCACATGTAAACTAGATAATATAGGGTTTTGAGACACGTCTTCAATTGTACCCCTCGGGGTGCGGGTTAAATCCTATCATAGTATAACCAGAGTCTCCTATAGGGAGAGTGTGAAATTTGTGAATAGATCTATTCGGGACTGACTATCCCACACCTGAGCCGCTAGCTACAGTTAGGCAGGAATGCCTGGGGTGACAAATGTCATAACGGCTGACGCCTGAAGAACGTCGTAGAGGTCACTAGGTCATACCAAGTATGGTTATACTAACTCACAATAGTATAAGTTAACCATTTGTCTATGGGATTTTAATTTCTTCATATAGTTTTATTTTAATTAATAGAACTATCATACATTACACTTGAGGATTCCAGGGATACATTACATGATCTTATTTTGAGTAATAAACTACTATACATTACTGGTGGTAGCCCAAGTTTTCATACTAAAACATACTTATTTTATTGGTGGTATCCAATGGTTTTCATATACAATTACAGAATTCAGTAACAAACATACATTTTGGGTCTTAGGATTTAAGATTACTTTTTATTACTAAGAAAATATTGGATTTTTTTATACATTTTGGGTCTTAGGATTTAAGATTACCTTTTATTACTAAGAAAATATTGGATTTTCTTGAGAATCATACAAACATTTTTACTGACTTAAAGACAAGTCTTCATTTCAAAAACATACTTATGAATTCACCAGCTTTATGTTAATACTCTTTCAAAACCGCTTGTATTCCCGGGAAATCAATAGACCGGTACTGCTGCAAGCTTTTGAGAAAATGGAGCATATAAAGACACGTCTTTTATACTTAGTCATATTTTTGATGTAAACAGATATGAATCAAACTTATGTAAATTCCTTGTATATATTCAATGTAATGGTTTTGTTCACTTTGATTACTATGATGCAATTGTTGTGATACAGTACATGACATCCTCCACTCCCGAACGTTTCCGTTGTCTCGGTATGGAGGTGTGACACTACCCACCTATCGCGTCGTGGTGAGAGTCCAAAAAACCTTAATGCTTTAAGCCCTTAACCCTATACGTCCAGAGCTCAAATGCTTAGATCTGAATCTTCAAAAGGTCGTAATGGATAAAGATTCCAACTTTATCTAATAGGACATCCCAATAAACCAATATCTAAATCTTTAAGTGCATAAATGTCCCAACACACATGTCTACAAGCTTGGAGTAAACAGAGCTCAAGCATACTCTTTAAACTCGACCAAGAGTTCACTAAAGTCCATTTTAAATATAAGGTAATGGTGTCATCCAAACTCCTAATATCAAACCATTAAAGGGACCAAAGCACCAAAATATAGAATAAAACACCATAATCTCATAAATCCAAAGATGAAATATAATAAAGAAAGGATTTCGTAACTTACAAAGGTCTAGAGGGAAGATAAAAGTTGAGATCTTCTGAAGCAAAGCTACAATACTCAATATTTCAAGAAACTTCCTTCTAAAAGTCACCAAAATCATACAAAATGAATGAGAGAATATATAAGAGGCTCAAATTGTTGAAAGGGGGGTTAGGGTTTGCTCCTAAGGAGCTCTTGATGTATCAGAGGCTAAAAATTACTTAAATCACAGAACTAATCCTTTAGATTTGGTGAAAGGGAGGCTAGGATTTTCTCCCAAAGAGCTCTTTATGGGATTGGGCTACACATCTCAAAACGCCATGGTGACAGACTTTTACTAATTCCATTCCAACTTTAAACAATCATACCGTCTCTGTTTCAAATTAGTTTTCGTTAATATTTATATGCAAGCAAAGGTATTAATGACCCCCAAAATTTTATATACTTACTTTTGACTTAATGAATATTGAACTTAATCCATGAATACATGCAAAGATTAAAATATGTCACTTTTTCCCATTCTACCCATTTGGCTACAAAGCATAAAATCAAGGGCTTAAATTACTTAACCAATGTTATCAACATCTAATAAGGTCTAAAAAATATTCCCTTCAATCCCAAGACCTTTATTTGAACTAATTATGCTCCGCCATCCTAAAATTAGAAACATCTTGTAACATCCTGATGTTTAGGTACTTCTAATTTCTTCATGTCATGATAATTGGTTTAGTAGTTGCAATTTTGGGGATTAGACACTGCGTCTTGGAGGCACCAACACGACGTGTCTATACAGTAAAATATGTGTGTTTGGGCTAAGAAACACGATGTGTTTTCCCTCTGGGAACATCTTATTGACCGTTGTGGGTGAAACCCTAATATTTCGGGGTTTAGGCCCCTATTTAAGGATTAAGGGGGCTAGGGTTTGTCCACCCTTAGCCTCCTTCTACCTCTCAGGCTCAAGAAGAAACCCTAATCTTTTGCTCTCCCATTTATGAAGATATTTGGTGTTTTGAAGGAGAAAGTGAAAGAAAGAAGCAAGGTTTCAGCTAGCAAGCATCATACTTTAGTGTAGCACTCTCATGGACCATTGTAAGTGTTAAAATCATGATTTTTACCAATCCTAATCAATAGATCTTGAGTTATGTCCCCTTTTCTCTTTTTTATGGTTTGATTTATCGAGGGATCACATAAAGTTTGCAACTTTATGAATCTCCAGCTTAAGGAGACCATGTAGTGGCTTGGATATGGTTCCAACCAAGGTTTCGATGCCATTCATAGAAAATAGGTCATGAATTCCCTTTTGAGATATATATATATATATATATATATATATATATATATATATATATATATATATATATATAGCATTCCTCTAGCATACACGAGTGTAGCAGGGTTGCTGGAAGTCTGATGGATGAGTCGTGTAGGGTAAGTCGGCTAGTTTTGATATATATATATATATATATATATATATATATATATATATATATATATATATATATATATATATATAGCATCCCTCTAGGATGTGAGGATTGATCATATGAGTATGGCAGTAAGTATTGTTAGGGTGTTGTGATGGCTCTCTAAGACAACTACGAGTAGGTGTGGAAGGTAGTATCGGCCCGTACTACTGAAAGCACAGGACTCGTATGCATAACAGAGAATTTGTAACCCCTAGGGCTTCATTGGGATTCGGTTTCCTATTATGATATGTGTATTATCTGCTATCTTTCTGGTGTATTTCTTAGTATGGTTACTACAGACGAGTTAAACCAGGATTCGGATCGGGATCAAGAGCTGACAGGTCGATTGGATCAGATGAGTTGGATGCCAGGATTAGGAGGATTCTCTATGAGGTGGTTGTGGCCATTGTTTGAGATCTGATACCATAGCTATTTGGGTCTATTAAGACCGTGATGATTGAGTTCTTGGATGACTGATACACAGTCATTGCTGAGACTGTTGCTGATGCAGTCTCTATAGTTGTGGGCGTTGCGGGTGTTGGACCGGGTAGGGCTTTTCAGTATTGGGACTTTTGAAAATACAAAGCCCCTGAATTTAAATAGGGTGCAAGACCCAATCATCACCATGAGGTGGCTATCTGACATTGAGGGATGTTTCTTCACTTGCTTGTGCCCTGATGACCATAAGGTCAAGTGTGCTCTGAGCCTTCTAAGGACCGGAGCAAAGGATTGATGGAGGCTTGCTACCAGTTACTATTATGCTCAGCAGAGATTTGTTATGACTTAGGAGCAGTTTTCTAAGATGTTCTGCTCCCAATATGTTCCGTTGGTGGAGCGAGAGAGGTTGGACCAAGAGTATTTGGACTTGAAGCAGGGTACTGAGACAGTGACAGAGATCATTAAGATGTTTATAGAGAGGGATACGTTTTTCCCTGAGTTTGTTGCATATGAGCAGGCTCAGATAACCAGTTACTTAAGCATGTTAAACACAGAGATCGAGCAGTTTGTTTCTACTCAACTCCATGGTTCATTGTGGAGATGCAGGAGGCCACCATGCGGCGTGAGATTGAGATTGATCTGTAGAAGAGGGAGTAAAGGTCAGTCCCGGTGTAGTCGTAGCCCCTGCCAAAGCGGTTTAAGACCGCTGATGTCAGATCTAGGGGCTGGAAGGGACGCTCTTGGCAGAAGTACAGAAGGGCGCATGAGGGTGCTTGTCGATCATCATCTGGCTGCCACGATTGTGGTTGACTGGGCCACATGGCGAGGGATTGTTGCCAGCAGGATCCAGCACTCAGTTCCAGGATTTGTTATCATTGCGACCAGGTTGGCCATGTGAAGGCCAACTAGCCATCTCTTGCCGCTAGGCCTGCGGCGTAGGATCCAACGCTGGATACTTTAAGGATCACTAACGGGAGTCAGGGCAGGGCGGAGCCCCAGAGGGCTCGAGGTCGCACTTTCCAGCTTACTGTCGAGGAGACCAGAGCAACGCAAGATGTTGTAACTGGTATGTTTCTATTCCACATCTTATTGATTATGTTTTGTGTTATGCTTACTTTTATACCTATGTTAGGTACATTCCAAGTGAACTCTTTGCCTACTCTTGTGTTTTTTGACTCAGGGGCGAGTAGGTCTTTTGTATCTCGATTTTTTAGCAAAGAGTTTGATATGCCATTGGGGAGTTAGAGTGTCCGTTGCGTGTCTATATCGCTAACGAACATGGGGTTTCTATGGTTTCAATATATCAGGTTTGTCTTCTAAATATCTTTGGGGTGCCTTATTCGATCGATTTGATCCCTATCCCTATGGGGGATGTCTGCGTGAATGTGGGCAAGGATTGGTTGAGTCGTTTTGGTGCTATGATTGATTGTTAGGGTAAGCACATGGTACTTCGAACCCTAAGTGGGGGAGAACTAGTTATCTATGGAGAGGGCACCATGATGGATGCAGCGTTTTGTTCTATAGTATATTCAGCATGGGTGTGTGGGTTATTTGGCTTACATGATGGATACATGTGTTGGGATCAGGTTTTAGTTTCAGAAGTCCCGGAGGTGAAGGAGTTTGCCGATGTATTTCGGGAGGAGTTACCCGGTGTGCCTCCTGAGAAGCAGGTCGAGTTCAGGATTGATCCCGTACCAAGTGCGGCCCGGATTGCCAACGCACCGTACCGTTTGGCATTACCCAAGATGCATGAGTTTCCATCTCAGTTGCAGGAGCTACTAATCAAGCAATTCATTAGACCGAGTAGGTCTCCGTGGGGAGCGCCGATTTTTTCGTCAACAAGAAGGACGGTTCATATCAGATGTGTACTGATTATCGGGAATTGAACAAGCTAACGGTAAAGAACCATTATCTGTTTCTGTGGATTGATGATCTCTTAGATCAGTTGCGGGGTGCATCTTGGTTCTCCAAGATATACCTGAGATTTGGGTACCATCAGGTTTGGGTCAGAGAGGAGGGAGTGGAGAAGACCGCATTCCAGACTCGTTATAGGCATTACGAGTTCGTGGTGATACCATTCGGGCTCACTAATGTGCCTGTGGTACTTATGGATTTGATGAATCGGGTATGCAGGTCGATGCTCGATCGTTCGATTATCGTGTTTATTGATGATATTTTGGTATATTCCAAGACTAGAGAGCAACATGAACATCTTTGCGAGCTTCTAGAGACTTTGAGGCGAGAAATGCTTTATGCTAAGTTCTCGAAGTGTGAGTTTTGGTTGAGAGAGGTTCAGTTCATTAGACACCTCGTTAACCACGATGGGATATTGGTCCATCCGGCCAAGATCGAGGCTTTGATGTAGCGGGAGGTTCCAAAATCTCCCTCAGATATCAGGAATTTCTTGGGGTTGGCAGGGTACTACCAGAGATTTATTCAGGATTTCTCCAAGATTGCATTGCCCCTCATTCGTCTGACGAGGAAAGAGGTGGATTTCTGGTGGGGCCCTGAGCAGAAGTCAGCATTTGATACCCATCGGCAGAGATTATGCGAGACCCCAGTTTTGACCCACCCGAAGGGAATTAAGAATTTTGTGGTTTTCTATGACGTATGCATCACTGGGTTAGAGGCGGTCCTCATGCAGAAAGGACGAGTGATAGCTTATCCTTCACGGCAGCTGAATCTGCATGACACGAGATATCCCATGCATGATCTTGAGTTGGGGGCGGTGGTTTTTTCCCTCAATATTTGGAGGCATTATATTTATGAGGTCCACTGTACTATCTACACTGATCATATAAGCTTGAGACACATTATTTTTCAACTGAACCTAAACATGAGGCAACACATGTGACTGGATGTAGTCAAGGATTATGACTACGAGATCCTTTACCATCCAAGTAAAGCGAATGTGTTGGCGGATGCCTTGAGCCGCAAGTCAGCTGGACCTACTGATAGGTTGTCATATATGAGGATATCAGTGGATTCTCCGCTTGTGAGTTGATTAGGGAAGCTCAGACTGAGGTTGTTCGGGAAGAGAATTGGAAGATGGAGAGGATCAGAGGTGAGATCACCAGATTTGTTGCTGATAGTCACAGTTTATTGACAGTGGTTGGGTATGGATTCCTATGTTTGGAGGGCTTAGACAGATTTTGTTTGAGGAGGTTCATAAGTCTCGCTTTTCTATCCATCCGAGGGACACCAATATGTATCGAGATATGAGATTGAGCTAGTGGTGGCCATGTATGAAGAGGGAGATTGCCTAGTACGTGGAGATGTGCTTGACTTGTAGGATGATCAAGGCCGAGCATCAGAGACCGCATAGCAAGTTGCAGTCTCTAGAGGTTCCCATGTAGAAATGGGAGCAGATTTCGAAGGACGTCATCACCAAGTTGCCGAAGACGATAAAGCGTTTTGATGGGATTCAGGTCATCGTGGATCGATTGACCAAGAGTGTCTACTTCCTGGCAATTCGGGAGAGTTTTACCGCCGAGAAGTTAGCCGATGTGTATATTCATGAGATCATTTCTCGCCAAGGGGTTCCGGTCTCCATTATTTCAGACCGTGATGTTCGGTTTCTCTCTCGTTTTTGTCAGAATTTCCATGAGGAACTGGACATGAGGTTGCACTTCAGTGTGGCTTATCATCCGTAGACCGACGGCCAAAGCGAGCAGATCATACAAACTCTTAAGGATATGTTGTGATCCTGTGTCACTGATTTTGGTGGGAGTTGGGACTCTTACCTAACTCTTACGGAATTCTCCTTCAACAACAATTTTCACTCCAACATTGGTGTTCTGCCTTTTTAACTCTTATACGGATGGAGATGTCGTACACCAGTTTGTTAGGGTGAGGTTGGACACAGGGTTATGGGATAGACCGAGGTGGTTCTTCATGATTCAACAGATCAGGCAAAGATGGTAGACGACTTAGAGTCGGCAGAAGAGCTATGCCGACTGGGACAGATCCGAGTTGGAGTTTCAGATCGGTGACATGGTATTATTGAGGGTCTCACCTGGAAAGGTGTGATTCGCTTTAGAAAGAGGGTAAAATAGGGTCCCTCATATATTGAGCCGTGTCGGGTTGTCGCCAGGGTTGGCATGGTCTTTTATATATTGCATCTTCCTAAGGAGTTCTGTCTGATTCGCAACACTTTTCATGTTTCGCAGCTGTGGAAGTGCATATTGAACGAGGATGCAATGGAATCCCTGGATGATATTTAGGTCGATGAGCGCTTGAACTATGTGGAGAGGCTTGTAGCTATTCTGGAGAGGAATGTAAAGGTTTTGCGTAGCAAGGAAGTACATGTGGTACAGGTACGATGGCAACATCAGAGGGGCTCCGAGTGGACCTGGGAGCTGGAGGCTGAGATGCGGGAGTATTATCCAGAATTTGTTTCCCACAACAAACTTCGAGGACGAAGTCTAGTTCAAGTAGGGGAGAATTAGAACATCTCGATGTTCAGGTACTTCTAATTCCTTCATGTCATGTTAATTGGTTTAGTGGTTGCAATTTTGGGGATTAGACATGGCATGTTAGAGGCACCAACACGACATGTCTCATATAGTAAAATATGTGTGTTTTGGCTAAGCAACACGACATGTTTTCCCTCTGGGCACGGCTTCTTGACCGTTGTGGGTGAAACCCTAATATTTCGGGGTTTAGTCCCATATTTAAGAATTATAAGGGCTAGGGTTTGTCCACCCTTAGCCTCTATCTACCTCTCAAGCTCAAGAACAAACCCTAATCTTTTGCTCTCCCGTTTGTGAAGATGATTGGTTTTTTGAAGGAAGAAGTGTTGGGTTTTGAGCATTCTAACACTTCCTAAGTGTACATGCAACCCTAATAACCTTGAATCTATGTTTTTTCTATATACATGAAAATTTCTTTTTCAAGGTTATTTCATAACTAGCATGGCATGGGGATTACATAAAACATAAAAACTAGTAGAGATAGATACCTTCTTGTCGCTTGGATTTCTTCAAGACTTTGTGAGCCTAGAACCCCAAATATTGTGCCTCAAATGCTTCACACAACACTACAAACTTGGAATAACTTGAGAGAGTGTCACTTAACCTCAAAAATCGGTTATGCCCTCTTAAGAATACACTAATCCTGATTTTGCATGCTATAGGGTTTCTTTTATAGTGTGTCATAATTAGGAGTTACAAATGTAAACCCTAATTGTCATGACTCTTCATTTCTCATGACCCATGGGTTTGTAACTCCCATGGACTATCCATGGAGCTCCAAATGGTTACATCCATAACAACCATGGATCATTAATCCACCATAAAGAATTGATGATTTTCATAATCAACCCTATATATTTAATTAGTTTCAACTTGATCACCAAATTAATACTAGATTAATACTTGATCAATACTAATTAAATAATACTATTATTAATATATTAGAACTTATAATATATTAATAATCATAAGTGCCTTATTCTCTCATTTAGTCTATCCAAGTATTGCAATGCCATGCAACCCAAATGGACCATGCCGGGTCGGGTCAAGTACATACCAAATAAAGTTATGGACTTAGACACTATATCCAACTAGAAGGTGAAAGAAGGAAGTAAGGTTCCAACTAGTAAGCATTATACTCCAGTATAGCACTCTCCTGGACCATTGTAAGTGATCAAGTCTTGATTTTTACCATTCCTAGTCACTAGATCTTGACTTATGTCCCCTTTTCTCTTTGTTATTGGTTGATGCATGGAAGGATCTCAAAAAGTTTGCAACTTTGTGAATCTCCAGGTCAAGGAGACCATGTAGTGGCTTGGATTTGGTTCCAAACAAAGTTTTGATGCCATGAATAGAAAGTAGGTCATGAATTCCCTTTTGACCTAATATGGGTTCAAGACATTCATTAGACATGCATGTATTATAAAATCTTACTCTACATTTAACAAGTGTTATAAACATTCTAAAGATTATGTCACTCAATGGCTCAATCTTGGAGTATGACTCTAAGATTTGATTTTGATGTGTGAATTATCTTTTGATTTAACCATTTCAATAACTCATGATTCCTCTCCTTAGCCAAACAAATGAACTAAGGTGTCCTTAGAGGATCAATTGTGATATGGTTTCATAATCACTAAGATAATCATAAAAGAAAATACTCAAGTACTCTCCCATCTCTTCAGATTGAAGAAACTTTTATCTTTCTTCCTTATTTGATTCTTCTTACTCATTTTGTCTATCATTGAAACTCTTCAATGATCCAGAATTATACTTAAACTTGTAAGTATAACCATATTTACTAAAATTTAGTAAATCATAATGAATAATCTTATCAAACTTTGTGGTGGACCTGAACAGCACACAACCAAGTGTACCCAATCTTTTAGTCCTTCACTTGACTCACATGCGAATGTGAATAAGGAAGTAGTCTTAATTTACCAAATATGAAAATTCTCATTCATCACACAATACAACTTGCATGATTCCAAGTTTCTATCCAACTGAAACTTGGGTGATGAGAATCTTTCCTTATTTGGTAAATTATGACACTACCACTAATGAAAGAATCAAATCCATTTACCCATATTTCTTATCAATGGAAACATATAAGCAACAACCTTTTTCACAAAATCCATTGTAAGGATACTTAAAATAAATAAAATCAAAACCATTTTTCTTTTATTTTAAAACTTTGCGGAAAACATATCCTTACAATCCATATGGAAAACTTGTTGTTATCTATTCCTAAGCAATATATCTCAACTCTTAAGTAATAGCTCAAAATTCTGATCACCGAACCATGCGATCGAAATCCATCTTCACGATTAGAATCAACATATACTTCCTTTAAGTTTCTTCACTCTTCTTTGATTCTTAAAACATCAATATGTGACCCAGTCACATCATGCAATAAGAATCTTAGAATAGAAACTTAATAAAGTTAGATAATGGACTTTACCTACAGTAGAGTCAAACATTTGACTTTACTATCCTTATGGAATTTTAGGTAAATTTGGCAGCTTTGCAACCAATGCCCTTCCTTTGGCAACAGAAACATATGGACTCTTTGTAAATGGTACACGAGACTATCACATACTTACCCTTTGGTCAACCAAGTTGACTATGGCCAATCCCTTTCAATTGGGAAGAGAAAGTTTTTCTGGACTTCCGATGTCACCATTTTCAATGTCCATGGAAGTTTGGGAAGTTGATCTTCCAATCTAATTTGCTTTAACAATGCTCCAAATCATTGTTGATTCAACATCATCAAGCAAATAGATAAGATCATTTAAGGGTCACGTCGTAATCTGTCATCAGGGAGTGACCATGTCAACAGCCAGCTACCTTGAGACTTCGACACTCGACTCTCCCGGCTTGTCAATATGTGACTTAATCTCCAAGACCTAAGAACATATAGACTTTGTTTGCCAATAGGGATTGAGTGACTTAGAACTTATCAGGTCTTGAAACTTGTTGGATAGGAAGATTTATTGGAGGAGGTGGAGGATGTGAAGTATGATTTTCAGTCTCACTAATGCACAACAAAGGGATTGATCTTTCACCTTGGTTGCCATTTGGGATATCATCTTCATTAGGAAGCTTGTTCCTAAAGATTTGGGAAGACCATAGCTGTCTAAACTAGACATCTATTACATAATCAATGTGCCGGTTAACCACACACGCTCCACCGATCTATAATAAAGTCAAGTTACCCTTTGCCACTCTTACTAGTCCATGTCAGTGTGTTGGTTAACCACACACGGTCCACTAACAACATGGTAAGGTACAAAGTGTAATTTTATGGGCTAGCACCAATTTCACATTTTCCTAAAGTAACTAAGATTGGGAATTTATAATGTATAATTACTTTATAATTCATTATACTTTTAGTGAGTATTTAAAGTCGTATCCTACCCGTTCGGCTAACGACCCTCCACTGATCAAAGAAGCGGTGGGTGAGAGTGGACACCCATTAAGTCACCATTTTATAGGCAACAACCTTATACCCCCCTTATAGACCGACTTCATGAATGAGGCCTACTAACGGTAAGAATGACATATTCTTATACATATCTATATAATAAAATTATAATAATAGTATAAGTGTTGATTTTTAAACTCTTTAAAAATCTAAGGTTTAATTTGGAATTAAAGTATTAGAGTGTAAGACTTTTCAAATTCCAAAACTTGAGGGCAAGAATTGAAACTATTCCAAGTCTCTTCAATTTGTAACTTATGAGTTTTAATGGTTCATAAAAATGAAGACTCTTCATTTTATGAAACCTCTTTAGTTCTTTAATCACAATTTAAAGATGTGACTTTTGGTTATCCAAAACTTGAGGACAAGTGATGGACACCATCATTGCCATTAAGATCAAGAATTAAACATACATGGAGGTTACACATAATTGCTATGATCTTCTAATAACTCAAAAGAACACAAATTCATGTCAAGCAATTTCAAGAAATCATATAAACATATACAATACTTGGAAAGTGATAAAAGTCATGCAAAATGGGTTATCATAATCATTATCATTTTGAAAAACAGATTTTACAAGTCCAAAACAGATTGGGATAATGATTTTAAACCATTTCTAGCAACAAAACATGAAAAGCTGCCCAACATGCTCCTCCTCGTCGAGTGCATTATCCTACTCGACGAGTAGGATGAATTTGTTCATTGACTCGGCGACTCCTCCCCATGAACTCGGCGAGTCCAGTCGTCAGTGAGCAGATTTTTCGATTTTCAAGCAGTTTTGCATCAAGTATACAGAAAACAATCCTAGGCTCTGATACCACTGTTGGGTTTTGAGCATTCTAACACTTTCTAAGTGTACATGCAACCCTAATAACCTTGAATCTATGTTTTCTCTATATACATGCAAATTTCTTTTTCAAGGTTATTTCATAACTAGCATGGCATGGGGATTACATAAAACATAAAAACTAGTACAGATACATACCTTGTTGTTGCTTGGATTTCTTCAAGACTTTGTGAGCCTAGAACCCCAAATGTTGTGCCTCAAATGCTTCACACAACACTACAAACTTGGAATAACTTGAGAGAGTGTCACTTAGCCTCAAAAATCCATTATGCCCTCTTAAGAATACACTAGTCCTGATTTTGCATGCTATAGGGTTTCTTTTATAGTGTGTCATAATTAGGAGTTACAAATGTAAACCCTAATTGTCATGACTCTTCATTTCTCATGACCCATGGGTTTGTAACTCCCATGGACTATCCATGGAGCTCCAAATGGTTACATCCATAACCCATAAACCATGGATCATTAATCCACCATAAAAGAATTGATGATTTTCATAATCAACCCTATATATTTAATTAGTTTCAACTTGATCACCAAATTAATACTAGATTAATACTTGATCAATACTAATTAAATAATACTATTATTAATATATTAGAACTTATAATATATTAATAATCATAAGTGCCTTATTCTCTCATTTAGTCTATCCAAGTATTGCAATGCCATGCAACCCAAATGGACCATGTCGGGTCGGGTCAAGTACATACCAAATAAAGTTATGGACTTAGACACTATATCCAACAGTCTCACACTTGGATAAGTCTAATAACTATATTTGGAAATATGACTTCAAAATCCGACTAGCAATCGTAGCTCTTTCAAAGTCTCTCGGAACTGAGATGATGATGATACGCCATTTAAGATAAGTGATCATATAATCCTCTATTCTCCTAATATCAGTTGGACAAACACATGGAACATGGTCTTACTTATTGTCCAACATTTGTTTCTCGATCTCTGATTTGTTTCGACATAGAACTAAATTGAACACATCAATTAGGTTCTGACCAGGCCCGGTATATAGGTCAAAACCAAATCATCGAGGGGCCCAGATATCGCTTCTATTTCTAGAAGGAACAGATAAACTTCGACTGATATGCTTGTACTAACTACTTGTTGAATTATTCACAAAGGCACGTTTTATAACATCGAGTTACCAATGCGTTTTCGTACAATCAATGAATAACCAACTCATAGTCAACAACTTATATCTCTAGGTTTGAAGATTTATATGATATTACCGTTTCACGATCACTCGAGATAAATTCCATGAAGTGATGCAAGTGAGCGTGGGTTGAATCCAATACTCAGCCCTTATGAATACTCATGAATGTCATAGCAACCATTGCATTGTCTAAAGCACTTTAGACAAATCATACAAGATAAATTCACGACAGTCTTGATTCATATCTACTTCCAACATATGACTGACTGTGGATGGTTTGAATAACTTAGTCATTCAGCAAGAAGACCCAGTTATTCTGGAAGTCAAAACATGCAAAGTGAAACACAAGAATAATACTAATCTTATATCGCCCCAACACTTTGAGTGTAAATAAAAACACCTTTTATTTAAGCACCATATTGACTACTCATTATTTATGTTTCAATTTATCAACTTAATACTTGAATTAAAACAATAGTCATGCCATGCTCCAAGCGTGCACACTATGTTTTTCCAAACAACAGTTATGCCATACTCCATGTATGCATACTATGTTTACATATGTTCCTCTCTTTGTGAAATAGATCAATTGAAAATATTCCAATGATGCTCATTTCACAATTCCAATCCTTGTTGTAAATGCAAGAATACCAAACTCTTGCCATTTACTGTAATCTGTTAAATTCTAAACTTATATGCAATGATCCCCTTGTAATGACTATGCACAGAAGTCACAAAGACTTAGCAATAGACATTACCAAGTATTCCAATGGAAAACAATTCCATGGAAATGAAGTCTCAAATTCAAAGTACATTCCTATGAACATCCTTCTTAGCATTAAGTTCTTTAATCTTACACAGATTCAAAGAATAACTTCCACCTATGGAGACAATTCCGTATTACCATTTTGACCATCACTTCTGAACAAGAGTTGCCTCTTTTCAAAATATGTCAATATGGTCCTTACTCTATACTTCTAATTGTCCATGAGCAACCAATCATTGGTAAACCTCAGATTGTCCTCGATAATTTTGCTTAATCATTTTAGTCATTTCCAGTTCTAATCCCTGTTCCCTTCTTAATGCCCTAAACATTAGGAAAATTTAGAATGGATGAATATTATAATACATGCAATCGATCCTATATCCGAAGCATATGGGACACGATTCATGCTATAAAATTTTTTATTAGCCATGTTCTCATAATTTGAACTAGGAAGAGGTATACCGTAATCATAATCGAATTTTGAGAATGCAACATATATAGAAATTCCTTATGTTGAACAATTCCAACATAACATTCATATATATCCTTGACTAAAGTTGATAAAACTCAATCTAAGCTGGTAGAATTGGAATGAAGTATAAAATCCTCTCCCTTAATTATAGCAAACAACTTTTCAAAGCAAATTCTTTTGTTTTCTATAATTAACATTGCTAACTTGCAATACTTAACATAATCATCATGCTCCCACTAGCATAATGATTACCAGCATAACACTTTATGCTCCCACTAGCTTTGACATGTACTCAGAAATCAACTAGACTTCTAGAAATCAATACTTTATTGACTTTCTTGCCAATGTTCATATTTCTGATACTAGATTGCTTTGATAAGACTTTATCAAAAACATACCCCTTTCCTTAGATAGCTCACATGTTTGTCTAGACCTTTTGCAATTCTCACTAGTTAGTGTGCCGGTTAGCCACACACGCTCCACTAACTATATGAGAATGCAAATATCACAACCTCTATCTACTTAAAATCTTCTTAGTGAAAGAGTTTCCTCACCATCATTTTCAGGAATCGAAGAGAAACCTTATGACACTTAGATTTTATGGTGTATGTGTTCTTTTCCATGTGAATTTTGTCAAAACCATAATCACAAGACTAGGTTAGTGACACTTCCAAATTCATATGGACTGAACTTGTGCAATCTTAATTTCTTGCCACCCGGCAGCATAAGGGCCTACCATTGCTTGCAGGTTGTTATGCAAACAGTCGAGAACTCTCAGAACTCCAATGCAAATCCAACCTTATCTGAGATGAGCACAGAATATCTCAACACGATAGACTACAAACCTCAAGTCGTGGGCTACTGATTAACAAATCTCTTGATTAGTTCTTGAACCTATCTTAAGATATTTTAAGACTCCCACTGACCTCTTGACATATATGATTCTATTTGTCAAGAACCGTTCCTTGACAAAACAAATATTCAATAGTTAGTGTGGATTCTTATTAAGTTAAACAGTTCCCATAATTGGACTTAGTTGGTCTTTGTTTTATCCAAAACATCACAACTAACCAATCTCAAATGTACAAGAGTAGGACACATATTACTCTACATTTGACAAGTGTTATAAACTTTCTAAAGATTATGTCACTCAATGGCTCAATCTTGGAGTATGACTCTAAGATTTGATTTTGATGTATGAATTATCTTTTGATTTAACCATTTCAACAACTCATGATTCCTCTCCTTAGCCAAACAAATGAACTAAGGTGTCCTTAGAGGATCAATTGTGATATGGTTTCATAATCACTAAGATAATCATAAAAGAAAATACTCAAGTACTCTCCCATCTCTTCAGATTGGAGAAACTTTTATCTTTCTTCCTTATTTGATTCTTCTTACTCATTTTCGCTATCATTGAAACTCTTCAATGATCCAGAATTATACTTAAACTTGTAAGTATAACCATATTTACTAAAATTTAGTAAATCATAATGAATAATCTTATCAAACTTTGTGGTGGACCTGAACAACACACAACCAAGTGTACCCAATCTTTTAGTCCTTCACTTGACTCACATGTGAATGTGAATAAGGAATTAGTCATAATTTACCAAAGATGAAAATTCTCATTCATCACACAATACAACTTGCATGATTCCAAGTTTCTATCCAACTGAAACTTGGGTGATGAGAATCTTTCCTTATTTGGTAAATTATGACACTACCACTAATGAAAGAATCAAATCCATTTACCCATATTGCTTATCAATGGAAACATATAAGCAACAACCTTTTTCACAAAATCCATTGTAAGGATACTTAAAACGAATAAAATCAAAACCATTTTTCTTTTATTTTAAAACTTTGCGGAAAACATATCCTTACAATCCATATGGAAAACTTGTTGTTATCTATTCCTAAGCAATATATCTCAACTCTTAAGTATCAGCTCAAAGTTCAGATCACCGAACCATGCGATCGAAATCCATCTTCACGATCAGAATCAACATATACTTCCTTTAAGTTTCTTCACTCTTCTTTGATTCTTAAAACATCAATATGTGACTCAGTCACATCATGCAATAAGAATCTTAGAATAGAAACTTAATAAAGTTAGATAATGGACTTTACCTAAAGCAGAGTCAAACATTTGACTTTACTATCCTTATGGAATTTTAGGTAAATTTGGCAGCTTCGCAACCGATGCCCTTCCTTTGGCAACAGAAACATATGGACTCTTTGGAAACGGTACACGAGACTATCACAGACTTACCCTTTCTCTATACCATTTGGTCAACCAAGTTGACTATGGCCAATCCCTTTCAATTGGGAAGAGAAAGTTTTTCTGGACTTCCGATGTCACCATTTTCAATGTCCTTGGAAGTTTGGGAAGTTGATCTTCCAATCTAATTTGCTTTAACAATGCTCCAAATCATTGCTGATTCAGCATCATCAAGCAAATAGATAAGATCATTTAAGGGTCACGTCGTAATCTGTCATCAGGGAGTGACCATGTCAACAGCCAGCTACCTTGAGACTTCGACACCCGACTCTCCCGGCATGTCAATATGTGACTTAATCTCCAAGACTTAAGAACATATAGACTTTGTTTGCCAATAGGGATTGAGTGACTTAGAACTTATCAGGTCTTGAAACTTGTGTGATAGGAAGATTTATTGGAGGAGGTGGAGGAAGTGAAATATGATTTTCAGTCTCACTAATGCACAACAAAGGGATTGATCTTTCACCTTGGTTGCCATTTGGGATATCATCTTCATTAGGAAGCTTGTTCCTAAAGATTTGGGAAGACCATAGCTGTCTAAACTAGACATCTATAATGGGAGAAATTCAAGTCAGTTGATTTAAAGTCTTTAATATAACACCCAATATGAAACATTAAGGCTAGGACCCAATAACCTATTTATAACTAGAAGAGGGATGCCGTAATCCAAATTATAAAATAGTTAAACGTAGGTAAATGACGATTTACCAATTTCCACCATAAGAACGAAATATTTTATTATTAGGTTTTATTGGTTTTGAAACTCCTAGATCTTTTGAGATACATTGAACTTTTCAATGGCATGTTCGAATCTCGATTGTGCCCTCTCAAGTTTGTGAATGTGATGCCGAGGATCACAAACAAGGTGTGAATAACCATACAAATTGACTTGGTACCCTCAACAATATTACATAATCAATGTGCCGGTTAACCACACACGCTCCACCGATCTATAATAAAGTCAAGTTACCCTTTGCCACTCTTACTAGTCCATGTTAGTGTGTCGGTTAACCACACACGGTCCACTAACGACATGGTAAGGTACAAAGTGTAATTTTATGGGCTAGCACCAATTTTACATTTTCCTAAAGTAACTAAGATTGGGAATTTATAATGTATAATTACTTTATAATTCATTATACTTTTAGTGAGTATTTAAAGTCGTATCCTACCCGTTCGGCTAACGACCCTCCACCGATCAAAGAAGCGGTGGGTGAGAGTGGACACCCATTAAGTCACCATTTTATAGGCAACAACCTTATACCCCCCCTTATAGACCGGCTTCATGAATGAGGCCTACTAACGGTAAGAATGACATATTCTTATACATATCTATATAATAAAATTATAATAATAGTATAAGTGTTGATTTTTAAACTCTTTAAAAATCTAAGGTTTAATTTGGAATTAAAGTATTAGATAGTAAGACTTTTCAAATTCCAAAACTTGAGGGCAAGAATTGAAACTATTCCAAGTCTCTTCAATTTGTAACTTATGAGTTTTAATGGTTCATAAAAATGAAGACTCTTCATTTTATGAAACCTCTTTAGTTCTTTAATCACAATTTAAAGAGGTGACTTTTGGTTATCCATAACTTGAGGACAAGTTATGGACACCATCATTGCCATTAAGATCAAGAATTAAACATACATGGAGGTTACACATAATTCTTATGATCTTCTAAAAACTGAAAAGAACACAAATTCATGACAAGCAATTTCAAGAAATCATATAAACATATACAATACTTGGAAATTGGTAAAAGTCATGCAAAATGGGTTATCATAATCATTATCATTTTAAAAAACAGATTTTACAAGTCCAAAACAGATTGGGATAATGATTTAAAACCATTTCTAGCAAAAAAACACGAAAAACTACCCAACATGCTCCTCCTCGTCGAGTGATTGACTCGGCGAGTCCTCCCCATGAACTCAGCGAGTCCAGTCGTTAGTGAGCAGATTTTTCGATTTTCAAGCAGTTTTGCATCAAGTATACAGAAAACAATCCTAGGCTCTGATACCACTGTTGGGTTTTGAGCATTCTAACACTTTCTAAGTGTACATGCAACCCTAATAACCTTGAATCTATGTTTTCTCTATATACATGCAAATTTCTTTTTCAAGGTTATTTCATAACTAGCATGGCATGGGGATTACATAAAACATAAAAACTAGTACAGATACATACCTTGTTGTTGCTTGGATTTCTTCAAGACTTTGTGAGCCTAGAACCCCAAATGTTGTGCCTCAAATGCTTCACACAACACTACAAACTTGGAATAACTTGAGAGAGTGTCACTTAGCCTCAAAAATCCGTTATGCCCTCTTAAGAATACACTAGTCCTGATTTTGCATGCTATAGGGTTTCTTTTATAGTGTGTCATAATTAGGAGTTACAAATGTAAACCCTAATTGTCATGACTCTTCATTTCTCATGACCCATGGGTTTGTAACTCCCATGGACTATCCATGGAGCTCCAAATGGTTACATCCATAACCCATAAACCATGGATCATTAATCCACCATAAAAGAATTGATGATTTTCATAATCAACCCTATATATTTAATTAGTTTCAACTTGATCACCAAATTAATACTAGATTAATACTTGATCAATACTAATTAAATAATACTATTATTAATATATTAGAACTTATAATATATTAATAATCATAAGTGCCTTATTCTCTCATTTAGTCTATCCAAGTATTACAATGCCATGCAACCCAAGTGGACCATGCCGGGTCGGGTCAAGTACATACCAAATAAAGTTATGGACTTAGACACTATATCCAACAGTCTCCCCCTTGGATAAGTCTAATAACTATATTTGGAAATATGACTTCAAAATCCGACTAGCAATCGTAGCTCTTTCAAAGTCTCTCGGAACTGAGATGATGATGATACGCCATTTAAGATAAGTGATCATATAATCCTCTGTTCTCCTGATATCAGTTGGACAAACACATGGAACATGATCTTACTTATTGTCCAACATTTGTTTCTCGATCTCTGATTTGTTTCGACATAGAACTAAATTGAACACATCAATTAGGTTCTGACCAGGCTCGGTACATAGGTCAAAACCAAATCATCGAGGGGCCCAGATATCGCTTCTATTTCTAGAAGGAACAGATAAACTTCGACTGATATGCTTGTACTAACTACTTGTTGAATTATTCACAAAGGCATGTTTTATAACATCGAGTTACCAATGCGTTTTCGTACAATCAATGAATAACCAACTCATAGTCAACAACTTATATCTCTAGGTTTCAAGATTTATATGATATTACCGTCTCACGATCACTCGAGATAAATTCCATGAAGTGATGCAAGTGAGCGTGGGTTGAATCCAATACTCAGCCCTTATGAGTACTCATGAATGTCGTAGCAACCATTGCATTGTCTAAAGCACTTTAGACAAATCATACAAGCCAAATTCACGACAGTCTTGATTCATATCTACTTCCAACATATGACTGACTGTGGATAGTTTGAATAACTTAGTCATTCAGGAAGAAGACCTAGTTATTCTGGAAGTCAAAACATGCAAAGTGAAACACAAGAATAATACTAATCTTATATGGCCCCAACACTTTGAGTGTAAATAAAAACACCTTTTATTTAAGCACCATATTGATTACTCATTATTTATGTTTCGATTTATCAACTTAATACTTGAATTAAAAAAATAGTCATGCCATGCTCCAAGCGTGCACACTATGTTTTTCCAAACAACAGTTATGCCATACTCCATGTATGCATAGTATGTTTAAATATGTTCCTCTCTTTGTGAAATAGATCAATTGACAATATTCCAATGATGCTCATTTCATATTCCAATCCTTGTTGTAAATGCAAGAATACCAAACTCTTGCCATTTACTGTAATCTGTTAGATTCTAAACTTATATGCAATGATCCCCTTGTAATGACTATGCACAGAAGTCACAAAGACTTGGCAATAGACATTACCAAGTATTCCAATGGAAAACAATTCCATGGAAATGAAGTCTCAAATTCAAAGTACATTCCTTTGAACATCCTTCTTAGCATTAAGTTCTTTAATCTTACACAGATTCAAAGAATAACTTCCACCTATGGAGACAATTCCGTATTACCATTTTGACCATCACTTCCGAACAAGAGTTGCTTCTTTTCAAAATATGTCAATATGGTCCTTACTCTATACTTCTAATTTTCCATGAGCAACCAATCATTGGTAAACCTTAGATTGTCCTCGATAATTTTGCTTAATCATTTTAGTCATTTCCAGTTCTAATCCCTGTTCCCTTCTTAATGCCCTAAGCATTAGGAAAATTTAGAAGGGATGAATATTATAGTACATGCAATCGATCCTATATCCGACGCATATGGGACACGATTCATGCTATAAAATTTTTTATTTGCCATGTTCTCATAATTCGAACTAGGAAGAGGTATACCGTAATCATAATCGAATTTTGAGAATACAACATATATAGAAATTCCTTATGTTGAGCAATTTCAACATAACATTCATATATATCCTTGACTAAAGTTGATAAAACTCAATCTAAGCTGGTAGAATTGGAATGAAGTATAAAATCCTCTCCCTTAATTATAGCAAACAACTTTTCAAAGCAAATTCTTTTTTTTCTATAATTAACATTGCTAACTTGCAATACTTAACATAATCATCATGCTCCCACTAGCATAATGATTACCAGCATAACACTTTATGCTCCCACTAGCTTTGACATGTACTCAGAAATCAACTAGACTTCTAAAAATCAATACTTTATTGACTTTCTTGCCAAAGTTCATATTTCTGATACTAGATTGCTTTGATAAGACTTTATCAAAAACATACCCCTTTCCTTAGATAGCTCACATGTTTGTCTAGATCTTTTGCAATTCTCACTAGTTAGTGTGCCGGTTAGGCACACACGCTCCACTAACTATATGAGAATGCAAATATCACAACCTCTATCTACTTAAAATCTTCTTAGTGAAAGAGTTTCCTCACCATCATTTTCATGAATCGAAGAGAAACCTTATGACACTTAGATTTTATGGTGTATGTGTTCTTTTCCATGTGAATTTTGTCAAAACCATAATCACAAGACTAGGTTAGTGACACTTCCAAATTCATATGGACTGAACTTGTGCAATCTTAATTTCTTGCCACCCGGCAGCACAAGGGCCTACCATTGCTTCCAGGTTGTTATGCAAATAGTCGAGAACTCTTAGAACTCCAATGCAAATCCAATCTTAACTGAGATGAGCCCAGAATATGTCAACACGATAAACTACAAACCTCAAGTCGTGGGCTACTGATTAACAAATCTCTTGATTAGTTCTTGAACCTATCTTAAGATCTTTTAAGACTCCCATTGACCTCTTGACATATATGATTCTCTTTGTCAAGAACCATTCCTTGACAAAACAAATATTCAATAGTTAGTGCGGATTCTTATTAAGTTAAACACTTCCCATAATTGGACTTAGTTGGTCTTTGTTTTATCCAAAACATCACAACTAACCAATCTCAAATGTAAAAGAGTAGGACACATATTACTCTAAATTTGACTAGTGTTATAAACTTTCTAAAGATTATGTCACTCAATGGCTCAATCTTGGAGTATGACTCTAAGATTTGATTTTGATGTATGAATTATCTTTTGATTTAACCATTTCAACAACTCATGATTCCTCTCCTTAGCCAAACAAATGAACTAAGGTGTCCTTAGAGGATCAATTGTGATATGGTTTCATAATCACTAAGATAATCATAAAAGAAAATACTCAAGTACTCTCCTATCTCTTCAGATTGGAGAAACTTTTATCTTTCTTCCTTATTTGATTCTTCTTACTCATTTTGTCTATCATTGAAACTCTTCAATGATCCAAAATTATACTTAAACTTGTAAGTATAACCATATTTACTAAAATTTCGTAAATCATAATGAATAATCTTATCAAACTTTGGGGTGGACCTGAACAGCACACAACCAAGTGTACCCAATCTTTTAGTCCTTCACTTGACTCACATGCGAATGTGAATAAGGAATTAGTATTAATTTACCAAAGATTAAAATTCTCATTCATCACACAATACAACTTGCATGATTCGAAGTTTCTATCCAACTTAAACTTGGGTGATGAGAATCTTTCCTTATTTGGTAAATTATGACACTACCACTAATGAAAGAATCAAATCCATTTACCCATATTGCTTATCAATGGAAACATATAAGCAACAACCTTTTTCACAAAATCCATTGTAAGGATACTTAAAATAAAAAAAATCAAAACCATTTTTTCTTTTATTTTAAAACTTTGCGGAAAACTTATCCTTACAATCCATATGGAAAACTTGTTGTTATCTATTCCTAAGCAATATATCTCAACTCTTAAGTAACAACTCAAAATTCTAATCACCGAACCATGCGATCGAAATCCATCTTCACGATCAGAATCAACATATACTTCCTTTAAGTTTCTTCACTCTTCTTTGATTCTTAAAACATCAATATGTGACCCAGTCACATCATGCTATAAGAATCTTAGAATAGAAACTTAATAAAGTTAGATAATGGACTTTACCTAAAACAGAGTCAAACATTTGACTTTACTATCCTTATGGAATTTTAGGTAAATTTGGCAGCTTCGCAACCAATGCCCTTCCTTTGGCAACAGAAACATATGGACTCTTTGGAAACGGTACACGAGACTATCACAGACTTACCCTTTCTCTTTACCATTTGGTCAACCAAGTTGACTATGGCCAATCCCTTTTAATTGGGAAGAGAAAGTTTTTCTGGACTTCCGATGTCACCATTTTCAATGTCCATGGAAGTTTAGGAAGTTGATCTTCCAATCTAATTTGCTTTAACAATGCTCCAAATCATTTCTGATTCAACATCATCAAGCAAATAGATAAGATCATTTAAGGGTCACGTCGTAATCTGTCATCAGGGAGTGACCATGTCAACAGCCAGCTACCTTGAGACTTCGACACCCGACTCTCCCGGCTTGTCAATATGTGACTTAATCTCCAAGACCTAAGAACATATAGACTTTGTTTGCCAATAGGGATTGAGTGACTTAGAACTTATCAGGTCTTGAAACTTGTGGGATAGGACGATTTATTGGAAGAGGTGGAGGAAGTGAAGTATGAATTTCAGTCTCACTAATGCACAACAAAGGGATTGATCTTTCACCTTGGTTGCCATTTGGGATATCATCTTCATTAGGAAGCTTGTTCCTAAAGATTTGGGAAGACCATAGCTGTCTAAACTAGACATCTATAATGGGAGAAATTCAAGTTAGTTGACTTAAAGTCCTTAATATAACACCCAATATGAAACATTAAGGCTAGGACCCAATAACCTATTTATAACTAGAAGAGGGATGTCGTAATCCAAATTATAAAATAGTTAAAGGTAGGTAAATGACGATTTACCAATTTCCACCATAAGAACGAAATATTTAATTATTAGGTTTTATTGGTTTTGAAACTCCTAGATCTTTTGAGATACATTGAACTTTTCAATGGCATGTTCGAATCTCGATTGTGCCCTCTCAAGTTTGTGACTGTGATGCCGAGGATCACAAACAAGGTGTGAATAACCATACAAATTGACTTGGTACCCTCAACAATATTACATAATCAATGTGCCGGTTAACCAAACACGCTCCACCGATCTATAATAAAGTCAAGTTACCCTTTGCCACTCTTACTAGTCCATGTTAGTGTGTCGGTTAACCACACACGGTCCACTAACAACATGGTAAGGTACAAAGTGTAATTTAAGGGCTAGCACCAATTTCACATTTTCCTAAAGTAACTAAGATTGGGAATTTATAATGTATAATTACTTTATAATTCATTATACTTTTAGTGAGTATTTAAAGTCATATCCTACCCGTTCGGCTAACGACCCTCCACCGATCAAAGAAGCGGTGGGTGAGAGTGGACACCCATTAAGTCACCATTTTATAGGCAACAACCTTATACCCCCCTTATAGACCGACTTCATCAATGAGGCCTACTAACGGTAAGAATGACATGTTCTTATACATATCTATATAATAAAATTATAATAATAGTATAAGTGTTGATTTTTAAACTCTTTAAAAATCTAAGGTTTAATTTGGAATTAAAGTATTAGAGTGTAAGACTTTTCAAATTCCAAAACTTGAGCGCAAGAATTGAAACTATTCCAAGTCTCTTCAATTTGTAACTTATGAGTTTTAATGGTTCATAAAAATGAAGACTCTTCATTTTATGAAACTTCTTTAGTTCTTTAATCACAATTTAAAGAGATGACTTTTGGTTATCCATAACTTGAGGACAAGTTATGGACACCATCATTGCCATTAAGATCAAGAATTAAACATACATGGAGGTTACACATAATTCCTATGATCTTCTAAAAACTCAAAAGAACACAAATTCATGTCAAGCAATTTCAAGAAATCATATAAACATATACAATACTTGTAAATTGATAAAAGTCATGCAAAATGGGTTATCATAATCATTATCATTTTGAAAAACAGATTTTACAAGTCCAAAACAGATTGGGATAATGATTTTAAACCATTTCTAGCAACAAAACACGAAAAGCTGCCCAACATGCTCCTCCTCGTCGAGTGCATTATCCTACTCGACGAGTAGGATGAATTTGTTCATTGACTCGGCGAGTCCTCCCCATGAACTCGGCGAGTCCAGTCGTCAGTGAGCAGTTTTTTCGATTTTCAAGCAGTTTTGCATCAAGTATACAGAAAACAATCCTAGGCTCTGATACCACTGTTGGGTTTTGAGCATTCTAACACTTTCTAAGTGTACATGCAACCCTAATAACCTTGAATCTATGTTTTCTCTATATACATGCAAATTTCTTTTTCAAGGTTATTTCATAACTAGCATGGCATGGGGATTATATAAAACATAAAAACTAGTAGAGATAGATACCTTCTTGTCGCTTGGATTTCTTCAAGACTTTGTGAGCCTAGAACCCCAAATGTTGTGCCTCAAATGCTTCACACAACACTACAAACTTGGAATAACTTGAGAGAGTGTCACTTAACCTCAAAAATCGGTTATGCCCTCTTAAGAATACACTAATCCTGATTTTGCATGCTATAGGGTTTCTTTTATAGTGTGTCATAATTAGGAGTTACAAATGTAAACCCTAATTGTCATGACTCTTCATTTCTCATGACCCATGGGTTTGTAACTCCCATGGACTATCCATGGAGCTCCAAATGGTTACATCCATAACCCATAAACCATGGATCATTAATCCACCATAAAGAATTGATGATTTTCATAATCAACCCTATATATTTAATTAGTTTCAACTTGATCACCAAATTAATACTAGATTAATACTTGATCAATACTAATTAAATAATACTATTATTAATATATTAGAACTTATAATATATTAATAATCATAAGTGCCTTATTCTCTCATTTAGTCTATCCAAGTATTGCAATGCCATGCAACCCAAATGGACCATGCCGGGTCGGGTCAAGTACATACCAAATAAAGTTGTGGACTTAGACACTATATCCAACAGTCTCCCACTTGGATAAGTCTAATAACTATATTTGGAAATATGACTTCAAAATCCAACTAGCAATCGTAGCTCTTTCAAAGTCTTTCGGAACTTAGATGATGATGATACGCCATTTAAGATAAGTGATCATATAATCCTCTGTTCTCCTGATATCAGTTGGACAAACACATGGAACATGATCTTACTTATTGTCCAACATTTGTTTCTCGATCTCTGATTTGTTTCGACATAGAACTAAATTGAACACATCACTTAGGTTCTGACCAGGCCCGGTACGTAGGTCAAAACCAAATCATCGAGGGTCCCAGATATCGCTTCTATTTCTAGAAGGAACAGATAAACTTCGACTGATATGCTTGTACTAACTACTTGTTGAATTATTCACAAAGGCACGTTTTATAACATCGAGTTACCAATGCGTTTTCGTACAATCAATGAATAACCAACTCATAGTCAACAACTTATATCTCTAGGTTTGAAGATTTATATGATATTACCGTCTCACGATCATTCGAGATAAATTCCATGAAGTGATACAAGTGAGCGTGGGTTGAATCCAATACTCAGCCCTTATGAGTACTCATGAATGTCGTAGCAACCATTGCATTGTCTAAAGCACTTTAGACAAATTATACAAGCCAAATTCACGATTGTCTTGATTCATATCTACTTCCAACATATGACTGACTGTGGATGGTTTGAATAACTTAGTCATTCAGGAAGAAGACCTGGTTATTCTGGAAGTCAAAACATGCAAAGTGAAACACAAGAATAATACTAATCTTATATGGCCCCAACACTTTGAGTGTAAATAAAAACACCTTTTATTTAAGCACCATATTGATTACTCATTATTTATGTTTCGATTTATCAACTTAATACTTGAATTAAAACAATAGTCATGCCATGCTCCAAGCGTGCACACTATGTTTTTCCAAACATCAGTTATGCCATACTCCATGTATGCATAGTATGTTTAAATATGTTCCTCTCTTTGTGAAATAGATCAATTGACAATATTCCAATGATGCTCATTTCATAATTCCAATCCTTGTTGTAAATGCAAGAATACCAAACTCTTGCCATTTACTGTAATCTGTTAGATTCTAAACTTATATGCAATGATCCCCTTGTAATGACTATGCACAGAAGTCACAAAGACTTGGCAATAGACATTACCAAGTATTCCAATGGAAAACAATTCCATGGAAATGAAGTCTCAAATTCAAAGTACATTCCTTTGAACATCCTTCTTAGCATTAAGTTCTTTAATCTTACACAGATTCAAAGAATAACTTCCACCTATGGAGACAATTCCGTATTACCATTTTCACCATCACTTCTGAACAAGACTTGCCTCTTTTCAAAATATGTCAATATGGTCCTTACTCTATACTTCTAATTGTCCATGAGCAACCAATCATTGGTAAACCTCAGATTGTCCTCGACAATTTTGCTTAATCATTTTAGTCATTTCCAGTTGTAATCCTTGTTCCCTTCTTAATGCCCTAAGCATTAGGAAAATTTAGAATGGATGAATATTATAGTACATGCAATCGATCCTATATCCGAAGCATATGGGACACGATTCACGCTATAAATTTTTTTATTAGCCATGTTCTCATAATTCGAACTAGGAAGAGGTATACCGTAATCATAATCGAATTTTGAGAATGCAACATATATAGAAATTCCTTATGTTGAACAATTCCGACATAACATTCATATATATCCTTGACTAAAGTTGATAAAACTCAATCTAAGCTGGTAGAATTGGAATGAAGTATGAAATCCTCTCCCTTAATTATAGCAAACAACTTTTCAAAGCAAATTCTTTTGTTTTCTATAATTAACATTGCTAAATTGCAATACTTAACATAATCATCATGCTCCCACTAGCATAATGATTACCAGCATAACACTTTATGCTCCCACTAGCTTTGACATGTACTCAGAAATCAACTAGACTTCTAGAAATCAATACCTTATTGACTTTCTTGCCAAAGTTCATATTTCTGATACTAGATTGCTTTGATAAGACTTTATCAAAAACATACCCCTTTCCTTAGATAGCTCACATGTTTGTCTAGACCTTTTGCAATTCTCACTAGTTAGTGTGCCGGTTAGCCACACACGCTCCACTAACTATATGAGAATGCAAATATCACAACCTCTATCTACTTAAAATCTTCTTAGTGAAAGAGTTTCCTCACCATCATTTTCATGAATCGAAGAGAAACCTTATGACACTTAGATTTTATGGTGTATGTGTTTTTTTCCATGTGAATTTTGTCAAAACCATAATCACAAGACTAGGTTAGTGACACTTCCAAATTCATATGGACTGAACTTGTGCAATCTTAATTTCTTGCCACCCGGCACACAAGGGCCTACCATTGCTTCCAGGTTGTTATGCAAACAGTCAAGAACTCTCAAAACTCCAATGCAAATCCAACCTTAACAGAGATGAGCACAGAATATGTCAACACGATAGACTACAAACCTCAAGTCGTGGGCTACTGATTAACAAATCTCTTGATTAGTTCTTGAACCTATCTTAAGATATTTTAAGACTCCCACTGACCTCTTGACATATATGATTCTATTTGTCAAGAACCGTTCCTTGACAAAACAAATATTCAATAGTTAGTGTGGATTCTTATTAAGTTAAACAGTTCCCATAATTGGACTTAGTTGGTCTTTGTTTTATCCAAAACATCACAACTAACCAATCTCAAATGTACAAGAGTAGGACACATATTACTCTACATTTGACAAGTGTTATAAACTTTCTAAAGATTATGTCACTCAATGGCTCAATCTTGGAGTATGACTCTAAGATTTGATTTTGATGTATGAATTATCTTTTGATTTAACCATTTCAACAACTCATGATTCCTCTCCTTAGCCAAACAAATGAACTAAGGTGTCCTTAGAGGATCAATTGTGATATGGTTTCATAATCACTAAGATAATCATAAAAGAAAATACTCAAGTACTCTCCCATCTCTTCAGATTGGAGAAACTTTTATCTTTCTTCCTTATTTGATTCTTCTTACTCATTTTGTCTATCATTGAAACTCTTCAATGATCCAGAATTATACTTAAACTTGTAAGTATAACCATATTTACTAAAATTTAGTAAATCATAATGAATAATCTTATCAAAATTTGTGGTGGACCTGAATAGCACACAACCAAGTGTACCCAATCTTTTAGTCCTTCACTTGACTCACATGCGAATGTGAATAAGGAATTAGTCTTAATTTATCAAAGATGAAAATTCTCATTCATCACACAATACAACTTGCATGATTCGAAGTTTCTATCCAACTGAAACTTGGGTGATGAGAATCTTTCCTTATTTGGTAAATTATGACACTACCACTAATGAAAGAATCAAATCCATTTACCCATATTGCTTATCAATGGAAGCATATAAGCAACAACCTTTTTCACAAAATCCATTGTAAGGATACTTAAAATAAATAAAATCAAAACCAATTTTCTTTTAATTTAAAACTTTGCGGAAAACTTATCCTTACAATCCATATGGAAAACTTATTGTTATCTATTCCTAAGCAATATATCTCAACTCTTAAGTAACAGCTCAAAATTCTGATCACCGAACCATGCGATCGAAATCCATCTTCACGATCAGAATCAACATATACTTCCTTTAAGTTTCTTCACTCTTCTTTGATTCTTAAAACATCAATATGTGACCCAGTCAGATCATGCAATAAGAATCTAAGAATAGAAACTTAATAAAGTTAGATAATGGACTTTACCTAAAGCAGAGTCAAACATTTGACTTTACTATCCTTACGGACTTTTAGGTTATTTTGGCAGCTTCGCAACCAATGCCCTTCCTTTGGCAACAGAAACATATGGACTCTTTGGAAACGGTACACGAGACTATCACAGACTTACCCTTTCTCTTTACCATTTGGTCAACCAAGTTGACTATGGCCAATCCCTTTCAATTGGGAAGTGAAAGTTTTTCTCGACTTCTGATGTCACCATTGTCAATGTCCATGGAAGTTTAGGAAGTTGATCTTCCAAACTAATTTGCTTTACCAATGCTCCAAATAATTACTGATTCAGCTTCTTCAAGCAAATAGATAAGATCATTTAAGGGTCACGTCGTAATCTGTCATCAGGGAGTGACCATGTCAACAGCCAGCTACCTTGAGACTTCGACACCCGACTCTCCCGGCTTGTCAATATGTGACTTAATCTCCAAGACCTAAGCACATATAGAGTTTTTTGCCAATAGGGATTGAGTGACTTAGAACTTATCAGGTCTTGAAACTTGTGCGATAGGGAGATTTATTGGAGGAGGTGGAGGAAGTGAAGTATGATTTTCAGTCTCACTAATGCACAACAAAGGGATTGATCTTTCACCTTGGTTGCCATTTGGGATATCATGGCCATTAGGAAGCTTGTTCCTAAAGATTTGGGAAGACCATAGTTGTCTAAACTAGACATCTATAATGGGAGAAATTCAAGTCAGTTGATTTAAAGTCCTTAATATAACACCCAATATGAAACATTAAGGCTAGGACCCAATAACCTATAGAAAAGGGATGTCGTAATCCAAATTATAAAATAGTTAAAGGTAGGTAAATGACGATTAACCAATTTCCACCATAAGAACAAAATATTTTATTATTAGGTTTTATTGGTTTTGAAACTCCTAGATCTTTTGAGATACAATGAACTTTTCAATGACATGTTTGAATCCCGATTGTGCCCTCTCAAGTTTGTGACTGGGATGCCGAGGATCACAAACAAGGTGTGAATAACCATACAAATTGACTTGGTACCCTCAACAATATTACCTAATCAATGTGTCGGTTAACCACACACACTCCACCGATCTATAATAAAGTTAAGTTACCCTTTGCCACTCTTACTAGTCCATGTTAGTGTGTCAGTTAACCACACACGCTCCACTAACGACTTGGTAAGGTACAAAGTGTAATTTTATGGGCTAGCACCAATTTCACATTTTCCTAAAGTAACTAAGATTGGGAATTTATAATGTATAGTTACTTTATAATTCATTATACTTTTAGTGAGTATTTAAAGTCGTATCCTATCTGTTCGGCTAACAACCCTCCACCGATAAAAGAAGCGGTGGGTGAGAGTGGACACCCATTAAGTGACCATTTTATAGGCAACAACCTTATACCGCCCTTTATAGACCGGCTTCATGAATGAGGCCTACTAACGGTAAGAATGACATATTCTTATACATATCTATATAATAAAATTATAATAATAGTATAAGTGTTGATTTTTAAACTCTTTAAAAATCTAAGGTTTAATTTGGAATTAAAGTATTAGAGTGTAAGACTTTTCAAATTCCAAAACTTGAGGACAAGAATTGAAACTATTCCAAGTCTCTTCAATTTGTAACTTATGAGTTTTAATGGTTCATAAAAATGATGACTCTTCATTTTATGAAACCTCTTTAGTTCTTTAATCAATTTAAAGAGGTGACTTTTGGTTATCCACAACTTGAGGACAAGTTATGGACACCATCATTGCCATTAAGATCAAGAATTAAACATACATGGAGGTTACACATAATTCTTATGATCTTCTTAAAACTCATAAGAACACAAATTCATGTCAAGCAATTTCAAGAAATCATATAAACATATACAATACTTGAAAATATATAAAAGTCATGCAAAATGGGTTATCATAATCATTATCATTTTGAAAAACAGATTTTACAAGTCCAAAACAGATTGGGATAATGATTTTAAACCATTTCTAGCAACAAAACACGAAAAGCTGGACAGCATGCTCCTATTCATCGAGTGCATTATCCTACTCCACGAGTAGGATGGATTTGTTCATTGACTCGGCGAGTCCTCCCCATGAACTCGGCGAGTCCAGTCGTTAGTGAGCAGATTTTTCGATTTTCAAGCAGTTTTGCATCAAGTATATAGAAAACAATCCTAGGCTCTGATACCACTGTTGGGTTTTGAGCATTCTAACACTTTCTAAGTGTACATGAAACCCTAATAACCTTGAATCTATGTTTTCTCTATATACATGCAAATTTCTTTTTCAAGGTTATTTCATAACTAGCATGGCATGGGGATTACATAAAACATAAAAACTAGTAGAAATACATACCTTGTTGTTGCTTGGATTTCTTCAAGACTTTGTGAGCCTAGCACCCCAAATGTTGTGCCTCAAATGCTTCACACAACACTACAAACTTGGAATAACTTGAGAGAGTGTCACTTAGCCTCAAAAATCGGTTATGCCCTCCTAAGAATACACTAGTCCCGATTTTGCATGCTATAGGGTTTCTTTTATAGTGTGTCATAATTAAGAGTTATAAATGTAAACCCTAATTGTCATGACTCTTCATTTCTCATGACCCATGGGTTTGTAACTCCCATGGACTATCCATGGCGCTCCAAATGGTTACATCCATAACCCATAAACCTTGGATCATTAATCCAGCATAGAAGAATTGATGATTGTCATAATCAACCCTATATATTTAATTAGTTTCAACTTGATCACCAAATTAATACTAGATTAATACTTGATCAATACTAATTAAATAATACTATTATTAATACATTAGAACTTAGAATATATTAATAATCATAAGTGCCTTATTCTCTCATTTAGTCTATCCAAGTATTGCAATGCCATGCAACCCAAATGGACCATGCCGGGTCGGGTCAAGTACATACCAAATAAAGTTATGGACTTAGACACTATATCTAACTAGAAGGTGAAAGAAGGAAGTAAGGTTCCAACTAGTAAGCATTATACTCCAGTATAGCACTCTCCTGGACCATTGTAAGTGTTCAAGTCTTGATTTTTACCATTCCTAGTCACTAGATCTTGACTTATGTCCCCTTTTCTCTTTGTTATTGGTTGATGCATGGAAGGATCTCAAAAAGTTTGCAACTTTATGAATCTCCAGGACAAGGAGACCTTGTAGTGGCTTGGATTTGGTTCCAAACGAAGTTTTGATGCCATGAATAGAAAGTAGGTCATGAATTCCCTTTTGACCTAATATGGGTTCAAGACATTCATTAGACATGCATGTATTATAAAGCACGAACCTTTGGAATGCTGTTGGTGGTTGAACCACTTCTAGAAGGAGGGGACTTTGGATCTTAAGGATTGAGGACTTTATAGTTGAGCCCTTACATGGTTTAGCATGTATTTTAGGTTTTTAGACCTTCTTGCGGGCCCAAAGGATAAAGTTGGAAACTTTATCCTTCCTAACCACATTTCTAGTCCAGATCTGAGCCTTAGTGCTGTTGGGGTCGAAAAGGCAACTGAATATCTTAAGTTGTTGGGAATCTGGCGAACATGGCATGTTGGCTGGAGATTTCCTGTCTGTGGAACTGTTCATGGAACACGGTGTGAAAAAGTACATGGCATGTTGGGTCAACCCAGGTCGTTGACCTTGACTTTGACTTTGACCAAGTTGACCATGAGGGTATTTTGCGTATTCTAGGTTTTGATGGGATTGGTAATTTCATGGTTATAGGCATTTGAGTTATGAGCCGAGATTCACAGTCAGACCTTATCAGTTATATGCTGCTTGTGAGGTGAATTTTCCTCACTATACTATTGGGTGAAGGCACCAAGGCCGTCCCATTGGTTAATAACCTGATATTGTGGATATGATGAGTATGAAATAGATATGCATGCTAGTTTTGATATGCTAGTTTGGTAGATCAATAGGACTACCTGTGATACTGTCTGTTTATCTGTATATGATATTATTTGTTATATGTCGACATACCATGTGGGTTGGGTTGAGATTGTACTACTCCATGCTATAGGCAACAAACCCTAAAGCATACCAGTTATGAGTTGAGGGCCAGGGAGTGCATGCCAGACTCATACTGAGGGCTCATGAGCATTCTAGATACGAGCTAAGGAGCACGAAGGGCATATTAAACTCATACTGAAGGCTTAATGGTATTCAGCCCAAGGACTGATCAGGCTGAGGAGCAAGCCAGAAATAAGTTGTGGGCATATGGGGCAAGCCAGAATTATGCTATGGGCTCAGGGGTAATCCAGTATTTGACCTGTGGACCCATTGCATGTTGTTATTTTATTTGTGCTCTATTTTATGTATCAATATTTTGGGGAACTCACTAAGCTTTGGGCTTATAGTTTTGGATTATGTTTCAGGTACCTCAGAGGATCGCGAAAAGGCGAAGGCGTGATCGTGCACCTCCTCATAATATTTTTTTATGATTTTTGGAAAAACTCTGATGTCTAAACTATTTGAAAACTACAATGTAAACAATTATGATTTTTGGTTGGTTGAAAAGTTTAATTTTTTATGAATTTATATGAGTGTTACACATCTTAAATTGGATGTTACACTATAAAATCATCCCATTCCTCCGCCATTAAGTCAAAAGTGTTTTTTTGAGGACTATATATTGACAACTTTGTTTTTCAAATATAACCATCTTGTCATATGTGTGCCAAATTATTCCTTAAGAACTCTTCTTAACTTGATCCATGAATCTTTGTGCAAAGTGAGTCCTTTTCTACCACATTGTTTACTTCATTAATGCGAGTTTCTAATAAGCAATTTAAATGGACATTTTACGGTTATTATAATTTTTTTCCACATGTCATACTCTCATTCATTTTTCTATATGTCGTTTTATGGTTATTATGAATTATTATTTTTCCACATGTCATTTTATGGTTTTTTATTTTATTAAATTTCACATAGTATTTAAATGTAATAATTGCAATATATATATATATATATATATATATATATATATATATATATATATATATATATATATATATATATATGTATATATATATATATGTATATATATATATATATATATATATATATATGGGAAAAGTGAATATACCCTCAAGGATATATAAGTTTGGGTACCCAAACATTTAAAACTACGTCGTTTGATAAGGGATATGATTTATCACAATTCCGATTCATTCTTTATTTTTCTAAGACTTCGTCCACTAAGATTCTTTCTGATTCATCATCGTCATTTCCATAACATCGGTTCTTAATTAATCCCATGAACGTTTTTCTTCGTTTGATTTCTCAGGTTCAAGGATTCTAGGAGGTACATTTTGTTATCATCTCCCATCGACAACCATGGCTCCATTAAGGTACCCAAATACAATCCTATGTCCTTTAAGTTAACATGGGCTTATTTTTCTGCTTCATTCCTTATCGCATCTATCGGGAACTCAGAAGACGGATTCGATGATATCACATTTATTTACTGAGTGTGAGTCCCTCAAGTGTGAGTCCTTCCACTCATCCCAACATATTTAATATCGAAGAAAATCATCTTATTTCTATTAGAGGTTTTTTTGTTATCATCCTATATTTATTAATTTTTTCTGGTTAATCACGTCACAAATTATGGTCATTTTTTTATTGTATCTTTTTCAGTTGGTTCTGGTTACACATCAGTAGAAATTAATTAGATTGATTTTAACTTTTTTACTAATTTCGTTAGATTGAGATGTTTGGTCGATAGTAGGTTTATTTGTAGGGTGTTTTCTATATGTTCATCTTATTTCAGAGAAATATTTCTAGGAATGTACACCAAGTGCTTGATTAAATATCATAGTGAACTTTTGTTTCAATATGGCTTAAAAGCATAGGCCGTTATCGAGAATGGGTATTATAAGCATATACTTTTACAAGCATAACCTGTTAGGGAAAGTAGAAGTATTGTACAAATAAAGATCATCTTTTTTTACTTAATGAAGTATTTGAAGGTGTATAAATGACTATTTTACCCATTTGTTCACAATTTTTTTTTCTTTATGAGAACAATTTGCATATGTTAAGAAATAGAGTTTTTTCTTCAAGATACCCTGAACATTAGGCACCAGATCACAAGACCGGGCCTATAAGCAGCACTTGTGTTATCATTGTTGTGTCCTAATCTCCATCGGGTGTTAAATTATCATTGGGCATTAGATCACAATACCAAGACTAATAATTTCTTTTGACCCAATTTTATACCCTTTTTGGACATTGAATACCCTTATTATATACTCTTAATGTAAAATTTGAGGAATTTTACACTCTACATTAGAAGGCAATGCATCGGATGTTATTGCTTTGACAGAACAAGTCTCAGCTGACCAACTTGAAAACAATAAAGTCCTTTTTTTTATCTTTTGAGTCTTCACTTTCTTCAACTTATATGCTCAAAAAAAGTGACAAGTTCTATCAATAGTTTTATATCAAGATTTGAATTTTTTTATTTAATTTACATATTGTGGGGCAGCATAGAAGCTCTTGAATTTGAAGCCAAGTTAACTCCGTTTGGGAAGGTGTCCAAATATGCTCAAAAGCTCGAAGTGAGTTGTTATGGAAAAGACTTGCTTGAATTTCAAACTTTGATGTTTGAATTTATCGTGGCTCTAACTTTGATTTTGCAGAATAAGTACAAGATAAAAAGGAACTTTGGAAGGTTAGTTTAACTCTATAATCTGTTTTGATGATTTTTTTAGGATCTTAAATTTTCTTTTTTTTTCCCCTAGTCATTTTAGATAAGGAAAGAAGCTCTATATGCCTACTTTGAAATGGTACCTAGCTTTCAAGCAATGACAATAGTTAATCTATGTACCTTGTTTCTTTGAAATTTCAAATGTATGATGGTTGAACAAAAAAAATTCAAAGTATATCTATCTCCTTTTTTATATTATATCTTCAGGATGTATGTGTTCCCTTATCACATCTTGTTACAGTATGTGACGTGACATATTTGGTCTATAAATGTATGTGTTTTATTTATTATTAGGTTTTCGTAACGCCCTAAACCAAGTTTGACTTGAAACATTCAAAGAATTTACATTTCTATATAAATAGTCCCTTTAGTACGCTGGGCGTACTTATGAGTACGCTTTTCGTACTCTACATGGTTGGTCGATGAGGAGTTGGACGTATACTGGGCGTACGTGCTGAGGGTGAAAACCCTAAATTTCGGATTTATGACCTATTTAAACAACCTGAACCCACTTGAGCCTCACCCTCATCCACTCTCTTCACCTTCAAACATTCTTGGAAGCCCTAATAGCCTTTGTGAGTGCTTTTTGAGCCTTAAGAGTGCATTGTGGCCCTTTTTAGTGTTCATTCCAAGAAGAAGAAGTGGTAAAGCAAGCTTGGGACGAGTTGGTGCTTCAAGGATCTACATCTTGGTCATCTTGCAAAGCTTCTGGAGGTAAAAATCTTGCACCTTTCCACTTAAATCTTTAGATCTATCTAGGGTTTTCTAGTTTTGTCCCTTTGGTTGATTTTGGACCTCCATTTGTGAGTTAAGCAACTCCAGAAGATGGGAATCACAGATCTGAGGTCCCTTGGTCCTTTAGTATCATAAAAATGGAGTCTTGGTGGGAGTTTTGGCCTCATTCATGGGTTAAAGACCTTGGAAAGGTCTTAATGGAGGTGTTAGGTGTATACAACGCATGCAAAGGCATAAAGTTGCCAACTATATGCCTTAGGACGTCTTAACAAACTTAGATCTGGCTTTTGAATGTAAAGGAATCGAGTATTAGGCACTTAATGGAGAAAGTTCTTAATCTGGTAATACGTTGGGTGCAATCCAGTGTACGTTGCACGTAGTCTCAAGACCTCAGTACGCTGCGCATAGCAAGATGGTACGTCGAGCGTACGCATCACAGTTGGGCCCGAATCTATTTTTGGCCTCTGAGCTTTTGAGCCTCATTTGGATATTGGTCCTTTGAGCTTTTGGGTTTCCTTTGAGCAATATAAAGTCCTAACATTGATTAATATTATTATTCAGCACAGGAGGTTACGGAGTGTTAGGAGAGCAGCTTTTGTATTCACAGATAGAGGTGAGTCTTCTCACCATACCCATGGGTCTCAGGCACCAAGGTCATCCCACTATGTAATTATGATATATGTTTGAGTCATTCTGTGATTTGATATGCTATGTGATTGTGTGATTTGCATGGAAGACCTGGGGGTGCCCGTGGCATTGGATATAAGACCATGTGGTGGTAGCCCATGGCATTCCTGGGTAAAGACCATGTGGGGTAGACCATGGCATTGGATGTAAAACCATGAGGGGGTAGCCCATGACATTCCTAGGTAAAGACTATGTGGGGTAGCCCTTGACATTGGATGTAAGACCATGTGGGTAAGCCCATGGCAGTCCTAGGTAAAGACCAGGTGGGGTAGCCCATTGCATTCTTACAAGTTTTATATATGCATGGCTTATATGATACGTGTATAACTTTAAATAGATAACAGGATATATGTATGTGGATTATGTGTGGTATGCTCTGGGGAACTCACTAAGCATTTCGCTTATAGCTTGTTAATTTGTTTCAGGTATATCTGATCCCAAGGGCAAGGGCAAGGCGTGATGGTGCGGCCTGCACTCTATCTCTCTTTCACTGATATGTTTTTGGGGACACTCTAATGTTTTCCTTTAAATAAAATTGTAATGAATGTGGATTTGAGAACAATTATGTTTGGATTTCATGATTTATGCAAATCTGTTTGACTATTTGAAAATGAAAATTTTCATTGAAAAATTTGGCTCGTTACAAGTTGGTATCAAAACCTTGATTTGAGGGATTCGGGTGTCACGAATCAAACTAAGGAAATGGTAAAAAAATTCAAAAGTAAAACAAAAGGGTTTTTCAAAAGGAAATGAAAAGATGAGAGTGCTACGCGCGTGATCAGCCGAGCCGAGTAAGTAGTTCCCCAATATGTTAGCCATGTTATACTGATATTTGAACCTTGTTGATTATATGGAACTTGCTATGTGTATGCTTATTAAATTGTATACAGTTAGGAGCTTATAGCCTCAGAATGATCCATTTGGCCTTATTTCATGTTCCTTGTTTGGTTATGATCCTAGGGTTGAATCTTTTATTCAAAAGTCTATTTGATCATTTTCTGTGTACAATTCACATGCATTAAGGCAACCTGTTATGATTGGTTTTATTGATATAAGTAGAGTAAATCTTGGGATAGCCTAAGATTGATATGTGCGGTAGTTGTGGGATATGGTTTGGTTGTGGGACGAACTGGAGTTATCAGGTAGAGCAGTATAGAAAGGTACAGGTAGGTGTGGAAGGTAGTATTGGGTCCGTACTACTAGAAGCACAGGACCTGTACCCAAACCAATGTTAGATCTCACGACTTCAAGGAGGACCGGTGTGGGAAGATCCCTTATATGGAAATCCTGATCATTGTGATTGATGATATTTCAATTCAGCATGGTGATGACACGATTTGGAGCAGGAGGATCAAGATCGGGATCTGGATACGGGGCAGGATAAGGAGACACTATTAATATCATTGATGAGAGGTTGTGCGAGCTCATTATAGCCGAGGACCAGGGGCATCCTTGACGTGACCCCAGCCATTTTTGGGACAGTAAAGGAGGGCATTATGGAGATCATGGAGGAGAGAATCAGATCATTTAGGGATGAGATTGTTGCGGGCCAGATTGAGGCCTGAATTCCCTCGTTTCAAGAGTTCAAGGCGTGTGGGGCGCCGAAGCTTTTCGATGTCAGGGACCCCATTTTTAGCCAATGTTGGGTGGCGGATATTGAGAATGCCCAACGTACGAGTTCTTGCCCGGATGTGGCAAAGGTTGGGTTTGCTTCTTGTATGCTAAGAGACAGAGCCCGGGATTGGTGGGGCGAGGTTACTAGCCAGGTGGGACCAACCGGGGTCGCTGAGATGTCATGGGTCGAGTTTTTCCGGCGTGTAGACTTGGAGTTTGCACCACCTATTAAGGTACAATGGCTAGTAAGAGAGTTTCATGATTTGCAGCAGACCACCAAGACTGTGGCAGAGATCACCGCCATGTTTCGGGAACGAGCTGTGTTGATCCCATAGTATGCTACCGATGAGGAGATGAGGCGTACCCGATATCATTCCATGCTGAGGGATGATATTCGGGAGTTTGTGAGCTTTACAGAGTGCAAAACCCTGAATGAGATGGTGGAGAAGGCTCATGAGAAGGAGTTGGAGTTGGATTCCCGCACGAAGCAAAAGACTAAGCAGGTGCAGGCAGCAGGGAGTTAGGCTAAGAAGCTTATGACCTCTGATTCTTTTGGTAGGGACCAGCAGGGTCAGAGCTGGTGTGCCAAGTGAAGGAGGTTTCATAGTAGGGCTTGTCGGACAGCTGGGATATCGGGATGTTACTCTTGTGGTCAGCAGGGCCACATGACCAGGGATTGCCCCAAGAAGGGCTTGATATGTTTCCACATCAACCAGACTGGCCATAAAATCGCCGACTATCCGAGGTTGCATGGAGGGGGAGGAGCAGTGGTGGTGCATACACCCACAACACTGAGGATCACTAATGGCCGCCCTGCTAAAGAGGATGCCCCGTCGGTGAGGAGCTGTGCGTTTTAGTTGACTACTGAGGAGGCTCGGGCCACGCCAGACGTTGTGGATGGTATGTGTCTATCATCCTCTACTCTTATTATTTTGTATGACTTATGTGTATTTTATGCTTGTATAGGGACCTTTTTGGTTAATGGTATGTCTACTCATGTCTTGTTTGATTCGGGTGCTACCCGATAATTTGTGTCACTTGCGCTTAGCAAGAAGTTTTAGGACGCTCCGGGGACCTTGGATTCCCCGCTCGAGGTAGAGATTACAGACGACCGCAACGTTAGTGCTGCTAGGGTATATCAGGGTTGTGTCCTGAATGTGTTGGGCGAGAGGTTTCGTGTTGATCTAGTTCTAATATCGTTGCAAGGTTTGAAAGTGATTGTTGGGATTGACTGGTTGGGGGCCAACTGGGCCATGATTGATTGCAAGCACCAGTAACTGGTTATTAATGGTGAGAGGGCCTCGTAGGGACCGACCCTCTTTTCGGCTGTGAGGGCAAGGAGGTTTTTATAGCAGGGTTGCATGGGATTTCTGGCTTATGTCTCGGATACGAGAGTAGAGATTGTGATGGATGTGGGCAGTGTGCTAGTGGTATAGGATTTTCAGGACGTTTTCCCCGAAGAGTTGCCTAGAGTGCCTCTGGAGAGGCAGGTGGACTTTCGCATTGACTTGGTGTCGTGTGCCCCTCCAATAGCAAAGGCACCATACTGGTTGGCACCACCGTAGATGCAGGAGTTATCTACGCAGCTTCAAGAGCTGCTAGACCGAGGGTTCATTCGTCTGAAAAGTTCCCCATGGGGAGCACCGATCCTTTTCATGAAAAAGAAGGACGGATCCCATAGGATGTGCATCGATTATAGGGAACTGAACAAACTAACGGTGAAGAACCGTTATCCGTTGTCGAGGATCGATGATTTGTTTGATCAGCTACATGGTGCGTCTTGTTTTTCCAAGATTGATCTTTGGTCTGGGTATCATCAGATGAGGATTCAGGATGAGGATATACCGAAGACAGATTTCAGGACTCGGTATGGACACTATCAGTTTTTGGTGATGCCGTTTGGGCTCACCAATGCCCCAGCAACATTCCAAGACCTCATGAACATAGTGTGTAGACCAATGCTGGATCAGTCGGTGATTGTTTTTATCGATAATATTCTGGTATATTCTAAGACCAGGGAGCAGCATGAGCAACATTTGAGGGAGGTACTGGAGACCCTGAGGGCAGAGAAAAATTATGCAAAGTTCTCCAACTGTGACTTCTGGCTGCAGTGATTACAGTTTTTGGAGCATGTATCAATTAGGAGGGTATTTCGGTTGATCCAGCCAAGGTGGAGGGTGTGATGCGGTGGGAAGTACTGAAGAATGCATCAGAGATTTGTAGCTTCTTGGGTTTAGTGGGCTATTACCGGAGATTTATCCAGGATTTCTCCAAGATTGATGTGCCATTGACCCACTTGACCAAGAAGAATGTGACTTTTCGATGGGATGCGGATCAACAGATGGCTTTTGAGACCCTGAGACGGAGGTTATGCGAGGCTCTGATTCTAGTACTGCCTGTGGGGTTGGATAATGTAATGGTGTATTGTGATGCATCGATTTCAGGGTTAGGTGCAGCACTGATGCGTAGGGGACATGTGATTGCTTATGCCTCGAGGCAGTTGAAGCCACACGAGGCGAATTACCCCACACATGACCTGGAGGTAGGGGTGGTGGTGTTTTCCCTCAAGATTTGGAGGCACTATTTGTATTGAGTGCAATTCACTATTTATACCGATCACAAGAGTCTAAACTATTTGATGGATCAGCAGAACCTCAACATGCGATAGAGGAGATGGATGGATGTGCTGAAGGATTATGATTGTGAGATCCTATACCATCCAGGGATGGCCAACATGGTGGCCGATGCATTGAGCCGCAAGACGGTGAGGTCCCCGATTAGGGACATTTTTATGAGGATGACTGTGAGTTCACCTTTATTAGATATGATCAGGGAGGCCCGGGTTGAGGGGGCGAAGAAAGAGAATTGGAAGATAGAGAAAATACGGGTACAATATCCTTTGTTTGTTAAGGATAGTCGCGGATTTTTGACACGGTGTAGTCAAGTATGGGTACCAGTGACAGGGGGAGTGAGGTAGAGGCTATTAGAGGAGGCGCACAATTCCAAGTTCTCTATACACCTAGGGGCTACGAAAATGTATAGGGACTTAAGGCTAAGTTATTAGTGGCCCTACATGAATCGGGAGATCACCTGGTTTGTGAAGTGGTGCTTGACCTGCAGGAAGTTCAAGGCAGAGTATCAGCGACATCATGGAAAGGTACAGCCACTCCCCATTCCCAAGTGGAAATGGGAAGAGATAACTATGGACTTCAACATGACGTTACCTAGGATGGCGAGGGGTGTGCACGCCATATGGGTGATCGTAGACAGATTGACGAAGAGTGCCCACTTCATTGTGATTTCTAAAAGTATATCCGCAGAAACGTTGGCAGATATATATGTACAAGAGGTGGGGCTAGACACGGGGTGACGGTGTCGGTAGTCTCCGACAGGGATGTCTGGTTCACTTCCAGGTTTTGGAAGAAGTTCCATGAGGAATTGGGCACTCAACTACATTTTAGCACAGCGGACCACCCTCAGACTGACGGGCAGAGTGAGAGGACGATCTAGACGCTGGAGGACATGCTTCGATCATGCGTTCTGGATTTTGGAGGGAGTTGGGATATATACCTCCCACTAGCAGAGTTCTCGTACAATAATAGTTATCTTGCTAGTATTGACCAAGCTCCATTTGAGATGTTACATGGTCGGAGGTACAAAACTCCGGTGTGTTGGGACAAGGTCGAGCATCGGGTCATGGGGAGCACTGAGGTAGTGCTCAAGACTACCAAACTGATTCAGTAGGTGCATGAATGGATATGAGTCGCGCAGAGCCGCTAGAAAAGTTATGCAGACCGGCGGCGATCAGATCTTGAGTTTCAGGTGGAAGATTTCATGTTGTTGAAGGTGTCGCCCTGGAAGGGGATTATTAGGTTTCGAAATAGGGGCAATTTGGGGCCTCGGTTCATAGGCCCTTTCAGGATCACGACCCGAGTGGGCAAGGTGGCATATTTCTTAGAGCTGCCAGAGGAGCTTAGTTAGATTCACAACACCTTCCACGTTTCTCAGCTTCAGAAGTGTGTTGCTGACGAGTCCACAGTTATTTCCTTGGATGAAAATCAGCTGCATGGGAGCCTGAATTATGACGAGAGGTTGGTCGCCATCTTATAAAGGAAGACAAAGTGTCTTTGGAACAAGGAAGTGAAGTTGGTAAACGTGCAATGGCAGCACCGAAAGGGCTCCAAATGGACTTGGTAGTCGGAGGAGGAGATGCGGGAGCATTACCCCGATCTATTTACAGCTAAGGACTTCGAGGACGAAGTCTAGTTCAAGTGGGGGAGAGTTTTAACGCCCTAAACCAGGTTTGACTTGAAACCCTCAAAGAATTTAAATTTAATATAACAGTCCCTTTAGTACGTTGGGCGTACTTATGAGTACGCTTAACGTACTATGTATGGTTGGTCGCGGAGGAGTTGGACGTACGTTGGGCGTACCATAGGTACACTGGGTTTACGTGCCAAGGGTGCAAACCCTAAATTTCGGCCTTCTGACTTATTTAAACGGCCTTAAGCCACTTGAGCCTCACCCTCATCCACTCTGTTCACCTTCAAACATTCCTGGAAGCCCTAATAGCCTTTGTGAGTGCTTTTTGAGCCTTAAGAGTGCATTGTGGCCCTATTTTAGTGTTCATTCCAAGAAGAAGAATTGGTCAAGCAAGCTTGGGATGAGTTGGTGCTTCAAGGATCTACATCTTGGTCATCTTGTAAAGCTTCTGGAGGTAAAAAGCTTGCACCTTTCCACTTAAATCTTTAGATCTATCTAGGGTTTTCTAGTTTTGTCCCTTTGGTTGACTTTGGACCTCCATTTTTGAGTTAAGCAACTCCAGAAGATTGGAATCATAGATCTAAGGTCCTTTGGTCCTTTAGTATCATAAAAATGGAGTCTTGGTGGGAGTTTTGGCCTCATGCATGGGTTAAAGACCTTGGAAAGGTCTTAATGGAGGTGTTGAGTGTATACAACGCACGCAAAGGCATAAAGTTGCCAACTTTATGCCTTAGGACGTCTTAACAAACTTAGATCTGGCTTTTGAATGTAAAGGAATCGAGTATTAGGCACTTAATGGAGAAAGTTCTTAATCTGGTAATACGTTGGGCGCAATGCAGTGTATGCTGCACGTAGTCTCAAGACCTCAATACGCTGCCCACAGCAAGATGGTACACCGAGCGTAAGCATCACAGTTGGGCCTGAATCTATTTTGGGCCTTTGAGCTTTTGAGCCTCATTTGGTTATTAGGCATGGTTGTATTTTGGGAATTTTGAGTCATATCATCTGTTATGGGTCATGGACATAGTGATTGGGCCTTATTGGGCCAAGAGGCCCATTAATGATCTTGGACATGGAATTTGGGACCATTAACAAGGGAAGGAGAATTGGGCCTCATGGAACGGTTTGGAGTTTTGGTTTCCTTTGACTAATCTAAATTCCTAACATTGATTAGTATTATTATTCATCACGGGAGGTTACGGAGTGTTAGGAGAGCAGCTTTTTTATTCAGCAGACCGAGGTAAGTCTTCTCACCATACCCATGGGTCTAAGGCACCAAGGCCAATTATTTGATTATGATATATGTGTTAGTCATTATGTGATTTGATATGCTATGTGATTGTGTGTTTTGCATGGAAGACCCCGGGGGGAGCTCGTGGCATTAAATATAAGACCATGTGGGGTAGCCCATGGCATTTACTGGTAAAGACCATGTAGGGTAACCCATGGCATTGGATGTAAGACCATGTGGGGTAGCCCATGACAGTCCTCGGTAAAGACCATGTGGGGTAGCCCATGGCATTCTTACATATTTTATGTATGCATGGCTTATGTGATATGTGTATAGGTTTAAATAGCTAACAGGATATGTGTATGCGGATTGTGTGTGGTATGCTCTGGGGAACACACTAAGCATTTCGCTTACAAGTTGTTGATTTGTTTCAGGTATATCTGAGCCCAAGGGCAAGCGCTAGCCGTGATGCCGCGGTGTGCACTCTATCTCTCTTTCACTGATATGTTTTGGGGACACTCTGATGTTTTCCTTTAAATAAAATTTTAATGGATGTGGATTTGAAAACAATTATGTTAGGATTTCATGATTTATGCAAATGTGTTTGACTTATTAAAAATGAAAATTTTCTTTGAAAATTTTGGGTCGTCAAAGTTTTGGACTGAATTCATTGAAATATTTATAGTTTTTGTTGTATAATTTTGTTAACAACATAGTGATTGCTCATGATAGAGATGGTAATTTTCACATAGTTGTTTTATTTGATCCAACAAATGATGAAAACGTAAGAAAGCTAAAAGATTGAATAATTTTATGGTTCATGTTGCTTTATCAATGGAAGGTACTCATTTTAAATTTTTTTATTAGTTTGTTTAATTACATTTACATGTGAAATTATAACTTTTTTGGGTGTGCCATTGTAGTTTTTATCCCATTGACATTGGTTCAGGAGTTCATGGTAATGGTCAGGGGAAAGTTTGAAAAGTTGCAGGAAGAGTGCTTATAGTTTCTTTGTTGGATTTGGTGGGAATAGTTAAAGAATTGAAAGAATTGTAGAAACTCTATAAATATTTTAGGTTGTTATATAGCAATGTACTTATATTTTTTTTTAACAAAATGAGTAATGTACTTATACTTTTAATAGATTTATGATAATACTTGTTATTTGCAACATAACTTACTTAGATTTATGAGCAGAAATTGCACCCCAGTTTTCATTTTTTATCAGGAATAACACTGTACTTATCGTTTTTAACTAAAATTTGCACTTTTATGCGATGTAGGAACATATTTGTCATTTTCATTTGATAACAACATCTAACTCTTAGTTTTAACCAATAATAGCATCCAACTTTCATTTTCAACCAATCTTAGTATCCAACTTTCACTTTTAACCCATAATAGGATCATACATTCATTTTTATCCTTTATTAGCATTATACATTCATTTTTATACCCTCTTTAACTACAATTTACCAATATGTCTGGTCATTTGACTAATAATGTTGACTGCTATAATTATAGGCATACTCTAAATTCTTGAACAAATGCCATCTCAATGAATGAAATGAATGATGATGCATTTCTACAGTAGAATATGAGAAATCACTTTTTTGTGAAGTTTATTTTTAGAAAATGACATATATGACATCATTTTGGCAAAAACTTGTAAAGTAGTAGAAATGAAACAATAATTAAAAAGAAACCACAAAAAAGAGCATACATAAATCAATTTGATTATGAAGATTACAAACTGCATCCAATTACAAATAAGATTACAATGTATAAAAAGAATCATATGAACCAAATGAAGAATCAACATGTTAAAGAAATCTTAAGTGGTAATTGGACTATATCCTGGTGACCTGATAATATAATCATGCAAACCATATATTAACATCACATAAGTCCCCAAGACTATGAGACCATCCCTCAGATTTTCTAGGAGTATCAGTGAATGTCCATAATATTGTGGTTTGATCTAGGCATTAATTTTGTATAGATCTGATTAGGATGGAAGTGTATGTATGGCAGTGTAGTGATTTGAACTTGATGTATGTGTGTAGCCTCACACGTGTGTGCGGCCGCATACAGTGTGTGCGGCCGCACACGCGTGTATGGCTGCACACTCGTGTGTTGGTGGGGATACTATTTATAGTAGCTGATTTGTGTCAGATTGTACATGTTGTTGAACACTGCAGTGGGTGTACTTTCTCAAGGTGTACTTGACATTTATGATATAGATGTGTGCATGCTTGATGTTATCTTTCTTCTACTACTTCTACACTTCATTTTGATTGTTGTTTACTTCATTGATTACTGAATTGGATCCATAATTTGGGGGCTAACAATTGGTATCAGAGCTAATTTGGTATCAAGTGAAGTATTTTAGAGTGTGAGGTTGCAAAAGTTCACTGTTTTTGAAGTGCTTTTGATCAAAGAACTGCTGTTTGATTCCTGTTTTCAATAGTTTTCAATTTTCAATAGTTTGAAATCAAGTTTCATTAAAAATCTGAGAAAATCGTGTGTACGGGTAGCATTTTCTGTGTGTGCGGTCAACTGTTTGAATGTGTATGGTTCACTGTTTGAAGGAGTGCGGTTCACTGTTTGAAGGTGTGTGGTTCACTGTTTGAATGTGTGCAGTTCATTTTTTGAAGGTGTGCTACCAAGTGTGTGTGGTTGAGTGTGTTGTTAAGGTGTGTGCAGTTGCATTCAAAACTGTGGGCTGTTAAGAGTGTGCGGTTGGGTTTACTTTTAAACTGAGTTTGCTGTTAAGGGTGTGCGGTTGGATTTGCTATTGAGTTTGTTATTAAGCGTGTGCGGTTGGATTTGTTGTTGAGTTTTGTACGCTGTTATGTGTGTGCTATTGAGTGTGCTACTTAGTGTGCGGTTAAGTGAAACTTTGTGTGCGGTTATACTTTGTGTGCGGTAACAATCACTTAAGCTTGTCAAAATGGAATCTCAAAGCATGACTGCTCATCAGGATTTGGATGCAATTATGGGAACTACTACTCGAATCCCCAGATTGTTGTCAGCTGAAGGATTTCCTGAATGAAAATATCGAATTGAAAAATATATCAAGATGAAAGATTTCAAAATTTGGAGAACTATTTTAAGAGGGCCGATTCGGATTACATCCACTCTAGAAGATGGCACTGTAATTGACAAACAGATTGAAAATTACATTGATGATGACTTTGAAAGAGTTGAAGAACAAGAAAAGGCACTCGTTACACTCACCATGGCATTGTCTCTTGAGATTGCACAAGGATTTCGTGAATACACGTCAGCAAAGGCATTGTGGGAAGCGCTCATAGAAGTCTACGAAGGAAATGAAGACATGAAGCAAAGCCGACAAGACATGCTCCGACAAAAATTCAACATATTCAATTACGTCTTGGGAGAAACACTGGTAAATCAACTGCAAAGATTTATCACACTAACCACTGAAATGAGCTTCGCGGGTGTGATGGTTACTAGGTCCGAAATCAACAAAAAGCTGCTAAATTATCTTCCAAAGTCATGGGACATGAATGTCTCAGTGATTACAAAGACAAATGACCTGAACTGATTGAGTTTAGCCAAAACAATGGCAATCATCAAAGCTTGCGATCTTGATGATAAACAAAGAGAAATCAACCATGTCAACTCGTACTCTACAGCTAATCTTGGAATTCAAAACAACAACACCGCTTTCTCAAGCTTTACCACTCATCCAAATTCTCAAGTCCATGTTCCTCAAGTTCAAACTTATGCAGCCCATCAAACCATACCATACAACATACCTCAAATGCAACAAACTCAAGTCTCTCAATCTCAAAACATATCTCAAGTCGGTTCTAGTGTTGGTTCTTCCACAGCTGCTTTAGTTCAAACTCACAGAATTAGTTCTCAAAGTTCTTCTGCAAGTTAAATGGAGGAAAATATGGCTCTCTCTACTAGGTTAGTGAACTGCTACAATGCCTTTGTGGCCGGAGAGCTCTCTCCATAACTCTCATTCGCTGATCTCGACCAAATCCATCCAGAAGATGTGGAAGAGATGGACATTACTTGGAAAATGGCAATGGCAGTATTCCGGCCTAAACAATTCTCCAAGAAGACTGGAAAGAACAACTGCGGTGTAAATTCTGACAAGAAAATGGGATTCAGTAAAGTAAAGTTGCGTTGTTAAAATTGTCATGAACCAGGACACTTTGCAAGGGAATGCCCAAAACCCGATCGACGAGAGAACTCTGACAGAACCATGGTGCCAGTGACTTATGTCCACAACAGCAACAAAGGATCATCTTCAAACAATCAATCTGCAAACTTGGAAATGGTGGCCCAATCTTTTAGCTGGGAAGATCAAATTCAGGCCCTAAACATTTCAGGACCTGAAAAGGCACATCTTGTTCAAATTAAGGATGAAGATGAAGAAGAAATGGAAGCCGGTCCAGAAGAGGAGATGATGAATCTGCAGTTTGCATTCATGGTGCAAACCACTCCGGAACCGGTCAAACCTGAGGTTAGTGAATTCGGCTGTTCTCAATCTTGTATTAAAACTGTTAAATTTTTGAGAGATCAAATTGAGATAATCAAAAGAGAGAACGAGGACTTGAAATATGAGGGATATACACTTAGGAAAAATCAAAAGCCCTTAAAAACTCAATTAGAAAATAAAACAAGAGACTTTAAAAAATTGCAAGAGGATTACAGCAACAAATGCGAGAACTATGATCATCTCAAAAGAAAATTTACTGCTGTAACCGCGGAACTTGACACATTGAAAAATTGTTTTGAAAAAGCTGAATGTAATTTCAAAAAATACGATGGGTCAAGTGAAAAGATTGAAAAATTGATAGAAGGTCAATCGCACTGGAGAGATATCACTCATGGTAATCAAATAAAAGTTGGACTATGATTTGAGAGTGTCCCTCCTCCCTTCAATCACAACTACACTGCTATTCCCCTGTCTCAAGAAGAAATTGACAGAGAACCTTGCATGGTATACGGAAACTCAGCTTCTGAGCAGGCAATACAGTCTAATAATGAGAGTTTGCATACTAACGTTTCTACCTTAAGTGCAGATATCTCAATAGTTCAGGGGGAGCATGAAGCTGAAACTTTTGAGTCAAATAATCTTGTGTCTAAACTTGGTGTTAATTTCTATGATGAGTCTGTGTCAAAATCAAACGCTAATGTTTTTGTGTCTGGTGGTGTTTTATTTCAGTCTGATAATTCTGTTAATGATGGTGTTGTTTCTGATCAAACTGCTAAATCTGATTTGAATGTATCTACACCTTCCACATCTGCTTCAAAATCCTGTGATGGATCTTGCAAGTGTGGAAGTGTTAAAAATGAAAAAGGAAAGAATAAATCTGTCGACAGCAGTGCCAAAACCATTGATAATAAACAAATTTGTTTTAACTATGGCACTGCTGGACACATTGCAAGAAATTGTATGAACCGAATGTTTTTTTCTCATACATCAAAAAGAGGGGAGAACAAATTTCGGGGATGATCTTTAACTAGAAAAACCCCCAGAACTCGTTCTCGAAATGGTGACTTGAACACAAATTTGAACAAGAAAATGGAAAATTCTCAAAAGAATAAACAGGTTTTGCGTAAAAACAACAAGAATTTGCCAAAATCAACTCAGGCTAAGCCTAAGTTGAATATGTCAAAGAGCAGGACCGGATCTTCAAACTCTTCAAGTAGAAAATCCACCGGCTCAAAGCAAACCAACAAATTTTCAAAACCTAACTTTCAGTGGATACCAAGATCAACTTCAAAATCAACATCAGATCAGTCACCATTAACCTCTAAATCAAATGAAAAGAAAGAATCAAATGAAAATCTGTGAAAAGAAAGGGTCAACCCAGGATTGTGATGACCTGGGTCCCCAAAACTAAATAATTCCGCTCATCGTGCAGGGACAGTTGCGGAGGAATGTCGCCAGACCTTGGTATGTCGACAGCGGCTGCTCCCGGCACATGACTGGAGACATATCCCAACTGAACGACAATCAAACTTTTAATGGAGGATATGTTTCCTTTGCGGGCGGAGAGGGCGGAAAAATTACTCAAAAAGGAACTGTTTCAAATGGAGTGCTGAATTTTGAGAATGTTAACTTTGCTCCTGAACTAAAGCACAGGTTGCTCCCAGATTTGCGACAAGGGTTACTCCACTCATTTCACAGATAAGAAGTGTCTGATCTTAAAGCCTGGCATTGTCATCCCTGAAGATTGGAATCCATTTAAATCTAAGAGGGATGGGAATGCCTACATTATAAACATGAACAACAATATCCCTGACGAAGTCACTTGTCTCTTCTCCAAAGCTTCTGAACAAAATGCGATGTTGTGGCATTGTCCTCTCGGTCATGTGAATGCAAAGAACTTGAATCGGCTTGCGAAGAATGAACTGGTCCGAGGGTTACCTGTTAGAGATTTCATTACATTTGAAAAATGTGTTTCCTGCGCTCAAGGAAAGCATCATCGGAAACCACACTTTCCAAAGCAGATAAACTCCATAAGTCAAGTGCTCGAGTTGTTACATATGGATTTAATTGGTCCGGTTAATGTTCTCAGCATCAATCGCAACTCATACTGCCTCGTTGTGATAAATGATTACTCTCGGTTCACTTGGGTTTTCTTTCTGTCCAACAAAGCCGAGATCAGTAACCTCATCAAAAGATTCATTGTGATGATCAAAAATCAGACCAACAATCGAGTGAAAGCGCTGCATACTGATAATGGAACAGAGTTCAAGAACGTTGTTCTTGCCCATTTTTGCACTGAGAAAGGGATTGTGCATCATTTTAGTTCCGTTCGAACACCTCAACAATACAGGGTTGCCGAACGTAGTAATCGAACTCTAAAAGACGCCGCAAGGACAATGCTCTGTGACTCCAAGCTTCCTGTATTTTTCTGGGCAGAGGCGATTAACACCATGTGCTACGTTCAGAATCGCGTGCTGATCAACAAAGCTAGAATGAAGACACCGTACGAAATTCTATATAGACACAAGCCATCTGTCAGCCATTTCCGAGTATTTGGCTGCCCTTGCACCCTTCTCCACTTGGAATCCAACCCCAAATTCAAGGAAAAAGCCAATGATTGTTACTTTGTTGGATATGCTACTCGAACTGCTTACAAGGTTTATAACAAGAAGACAAAACAAATTGTAGAATCTTTCGATGTTCGTTGGCTCGAAGAAAATGAGACAGATGCAAGGGTGGCTCCTGATTGGCTATTTGACTACACATCTCTTTTCAAATCATTCAATGTGTCCTCAGATAATCAAGAAGGATCTACGTCAAATTCGAAGATTATTATTGAAGATGAAGAAGACGAAGTTGTCTACCGACCACCACTGGTTTCTTCTGATCCTCCAATGGTTCCCTCTATTCACACTAAATCTTCTGAGTCTTCTCCTCAACGACCTTCTCCTGATGCTATTGCTAATCCTCTAACTCCGGTGGAAAGAGAGTTCATGAACCACAAGACTTCCGATGTAACTTCAAATCTGATGGAACTTCTCTTTCCAAAAAGTATTGCTGAAGAGTCTATAGCAGATCCTCTGAACGAACCTTGTTCATCTACTATGGATCACACAACAAATGATGGAGCGGTTAACATTCATACTCTTCCAGTCTCTATTAATGATATTAGCTACGAGATCCCTGCGCGCATTCAGCGCAATCATCCAATAGAGAACGTCATTGGCCAACTGGGCGACGGTGTTCAAATGCGAAGTCAGAGTGGAGATGTTAATATGTATCTCTATTCTTGCTTTATTTCTCAGATTGAGCCCAAAAATGTCGAAATGGATCTGAATGAGCCCAGTTGGTTTGACGCCATGCATGATGAACTTAATCAATTCGAGAAGCTCGGGGTTTGGAAGTTGGTGGAGCTTCCAAAAGGAAAGAAATCTCTTGACACCCGATGGGTCTTTCGGAACAAACAAGATGACTCAGGTGTAATTGTGCGTAACAAGGCGAGATTAGTCGTTCACGGGTTTTGACAATTTGAGGGTCTTGATTATACGGAAGTTTATGCTCTGGTCGCTCGCTTGGAAGCCATTCGTATCTTCCTTGCATATCCTTCCTATATGAACTTCACCGTATACCAAATGGATGTAAAGACAACTTTCTTGTACGGCAAGGTCAAGGAGGAGATTTACGTTGACCAACCACCCGGTTTCGTTAACTCAAAACTTCCCAACCATGTTTACAAGTTAGATAAAACTCTATATGGGCTTGATGTGTGCAAACTCACTTAGTTTTAAACCTACTTTTTATTATCAAATAACACACAAAAGGCAGTGAACCTATCAATTGTGGTATAGCTAAATAAGCAGGGTATCGATCACAGGGAATGGCAAATTAAATTAAAAACTAATTTTATCTAAGTTAATTAAGAAGTAGGGGTTTTCTCTAGTTTTACAAGTCTAGAAACTTACTAACTATTACTAATTTAAGACTAGAAAATAACGACTTAACTAGATTCAATAATTGGAAAGGAACTTCTGTTTAGTTCAACTTGGTTAACTCTATGGTTGATTTCAAGGTAATGGTGCAATGGATTCATTCTTTTGTTGGTTACTGATTCAAGTGATTAGATTCGTATTCACTACCCTAATCCTTAGCAAATAAACTAACTTAAATAGTGGCCAATTGTCTACTTTAATTAAATTCACTAGATTAATTATTCTGGTTAAGTTAGACTTGCAATAGTTAACTAATTTATTCTTTTAATTAACTCTTTGTTTGATGGTCATCTTACAAGCTTGCACATGAATTTACTCAATTTTCTTATTAATTCTAGTTTCATATTCATTAATCCTAGACATATAGCAGAGTGATCACATAGCATATGAGGTTAATAATCAATAGATGTTCATGCTAATCTTATCTTCCTATTAATAGAAAATTAATTATTATTCACACACAAGGTTCTTTAGCAAGCTAAAATAACAAAAATTCACCAACTTGGAATTAATCCTACCAATCAATCAAACCATATTGTCAACTTTGTATCCCCAAATAGAAGTCTAAAGGTTTTAGCTCATAATTGAAGTAAATAACAGCAAACAAACAAAGTCAAGTTGCTTAACCATAATGATAAAACAAAAGAATAAATGGAATGATGAAATTTTGCCTCAATTACTCTCTGGAATTGAATTCTAGCTTCCTTCGTTGTCTTCTAGGGTTTTTCTGGCTTCTCAATCATAGCAAAGTATTTCTGAATCGTCCCAAAACTCCCCTCTATCGATCTGTGGAATTATCTTTAAATATACGAATCGACTCGTCGAGTCAAGTGGTGACTCGTCGAGTCCCTCTCACATTCCCTGTATTGTGATAACTCTCTGGGATCCCGAGTCATTATCTTCTCGATTCTTCAATCGGATTCGCCAAGTAGTCGATCTGACTCGCCGAGTAGGTGCCATTTTTAATGTTTTTGTTCTTTATTCCATTCTCGATCTTCTAACTGTTTCTCCCGCTTCCTTTCGCTTCCGAGCTTCATCTTTGGACTGAAAAACATAATTTAACACTTTTAAGTACCTTTTGTCCATAATATGCAATAATTTAGCTAATAAATGAATAAAAATGTATACTTAATATGAACTAAATATGCAAATATCAAAATACCCCACACTTGTCTTTTGCTTGCCCCCAAGCAAAACTGAATTTTAAACATATTAGAATCATATATAACAACTCCAATCTAACCCAGCCATTATGCCAAGACCGCAACGCATGCATTTGTGTCTAAAATTTTTCCTAAAGACCTCCCATACTCTAAATACTCACAATCCTCATAAACACTTGCCCACTCATCCCGAACTATGCTCATTTTATGCAACCCTCCGAATCCATCCGCAGAAAACCTCTTACCCTCAAGGTGTTTTTAATTGAGCAACCCAAGCATACATAATCTAGAATTACAACTTTTCGGTACTACTATGGAGCTCTTTTGGAATTCCTCACTTCCTTTGGTAATTTGATCTTTGATCTCTTTGAATTCACCACCTTTATTGTTTGATTTTCGGGTATCTTCAACTTTTTGAATTTCTTTGGAATTTTCGATCTTTTGATCTTCACTTTAATTGCTCCAAAATTGTTACAACTTTTCTTGTAATTCTCTCTTCTTTTTTTTTAACATGTAACTCACTTTTTTTTTCACTCAAATCCCTACATGCTTAAGCAGGGGCGCTCAATCTCAACCTTTATTGGCTAACGATAACAATCTTCCTGGATACATTTCAGGTTTAGGCTGCAAAACATATTGCATCCCTCGAGCTGAGCAGGGTCGTGTTTTTGTCCCATGATTTCACTAGAATAAGGAAGCCACAAATGCACTAGAACGTATATAGGCTCAACTAAACATTTGGGTTTTCATGCAATCATCAACACAACTCTAACATGGAGTCCTAATTTTACTTTTACCAAAATTTTCTAATTTAGATCCTAAGTAATACTTTTGGTATGCAAAATTTTAAAATTTAGCCTAACTTAAGACTCCAAATTTTCTAATATGTAACCAACCCCCTACCCCACACTTATTTGATGCAATGCCCTCATTGCATATTATGTATGACAAAAACATTAAAAAAAAAAAAAAAAAAAAAAAAAAAAAAAAAAAACTAAAGAGGGAATTGGAATAAACTCCCCTGGGATAGCAGTGGATAGGTTGATCACTTCCTTTTCAGCTCCAACTTCAATTGACTTTAGACATGGTATCCATGCCTTGGGTGTCTCGTCTCGTGTGGGTCACTCCAAATACGCGGAAAACAGTGTAAGATCTTCAGGAATAAATATGGAAAGAATAGATAGTCAAGTGGTACTCTAATCAGCATCAAATCAGCAGCCCCTTCGACATGAAACCAAACGACTCGTCGAGTATATACCAGACTCGTCAAGTTACTTCGGGAAAATCTTCGCATTTGTGAGAATTAAGGCCGACTCGTCAAGTCAGCTTAGTGCACTCGACAAGTTGGTCACGGAATGAAAATAATAGCATTCTACATCTGATCCAGCTTCCAATAAACTCTCTATACTTTCTATTCACTTCTAGACTCCCTTGCCAACATCTCTAAGGACCGGACTCAATACTTTAACTCTAACGCTCCCCCTTTCTTGACTCTCTTTCTCACTTTAATTCTATAACTCTAAACCCCTTTTGAAGCTAGCACTCCTAATTCAATTCTGAAAAATTGTCAAAGCATCAAACATCAATTAAACATCAAAAACAAGTTTTAAAAACATCAAACAAACCAAATAAAAAAACAATCACAAAAAAAAAATAAAAATTGAAAATTGTTCAATAAAAATGCATAGAAATCAATCCTCATCATCATCATCATCTAGCCCTGCTCCACTTCCTCCAGCACCACTTCGTCTTGCATTTATCACTTCTTCCCATGATGGAATATATGGAAAGTTACCACCATCTATGTGTGGAATGTTAAAGTGGTCAAAAAGTCGGATATGAGATTGGTTGCTAAAATTCAAGCCCCGCGCCATTTGGTCTTGTAGTCGCCTCATCTCCACATTGTACCAATCCATTGGTACTTCGTTGTTATCAACCGGAATCACCGGCGGCTCATCCTCAACATCCCGCTCTCTCCTTGAACGAACCCTCCTCCCCAGTGCTTCGGGACCAACAACCGGATCATCATTCGGGATGGCATAATGGCCACCACCATAATCTTCAATAATCCTCGCTCTCCGGAAAAGAATCGGATTGAACGGAGGTGTAGGGATCATCGTCATGAAATTCCACGCACCACGATTCATCAACCCGAATGAATTGGCTAACCGAGTGACAAACATCCCACCATTGATTCGGGAAGTTTTGCGATCCTTGACCGCACCCTCCGAAAGGTATGACGCTAGACACCAAGGAATGTTGCAAAAAACGCCGGGTGTAATGATGCTCCATAAATAGAATACATCAAGGTTGGAAACCTTGTCATCATCCTTTCGTTGATTGATGGTGGATGAAATGAGGCGGTGTATGAGGCGGCGTGTTAGGGATCGAATGCTCCCTTCCTGTGCCGACTTCGGAATATAGACCTTGTTACCAATTGTATTCCACCAGCCCGTACTCGTAACTCCTTCGGGAAACACCATATGGGTTTGTGCCAAAAAGGCTCGAAAGATGGGTGTTGAGACCAAGGGCTGATCATAAACCCCTAATCGACAGGCAAGATCCATCACAGAGCATTGGTGAAATTCTCCCCCCAGACAGAAACTAAAGCTCGATGGGTGATAAACATCCACTCCCCCGGTGAAAGATACCATGGAGAAAAACTCCAAACAAAGCTCCAAATAAACCGGCTCTTGAATACGGAAGACCCGGCTCCACCCGTCACAAACCATTGTTTCGCCTTCATGATGAAACTCCTTCACAAGATAAGGAGTTAACTCCTCCTCATAGCGAACACTTTGCAGCCAATCCCAATCTATCCGGTTGGGCACATAGACCTCTTTCTTCTTGATGTCAGCCAGCTTCTTCTTCCATTTCCGCAATGTCGAAGCGGACTCGATTTGTGGGAAGTTTAGCCACGGAAAATCCCCTTGGTTGCCACTGGAACTCTGCCCTCTTCTGAACATCTTTTCTGCAAAACAAATACACAAAACCCAGAAAACACAGAATATAATTAAAAACATCTCACATATGTTCCCCAACTCGACTCGTCGAGTCCAGCTACGACTCGGCGAGTCGCACGAACTGCACGAGTCAGTCGGGGGTCGATGAAAATTAGACCATGAAACCTGAAAATTTCGTTAAGGGTTTTGTCTAGGCATACTTTATTAAGGTATTAAGGCCAGAATAAGCTTTCAAAACAACATAATTCATGAAAAATCAAAACCCTAGAAATTTACTACTTTTCAAAAACGGGTTTTTTCATGCAATTGCTACCATAGATGGCCTTATAATCACGTTCTTAACAGAAAACAAGAAGAAATTTGTTACCTTTTGAGATTGAACTTGAGAAATTTGAAGAAAACTTGAAGAACAAAGATGAATGCTTGAGAGAGAGTTGAGAGAGAGGCGCACGGCGAGTGGATGTGTGAAAATAAACTGATTCTTAGGGTTAAAACCCTAGTTACCGGTTGTAAAAGTAATTTCAAAATTATTTTTTTCTGTAAATAATACCGACTCGTCGAGTCGGGGTCAAACTCGGCGAGTCTGGTCGCGATGTCAAAAATTTTCTGAAATCCATATATACTCGTCGAGTCGTGGTCAGAATCGGCGAGTCTTTTGCAAAAATTCATAAAAAAAATTTCTTTTATCTAAAAATCATTTCACCCCACACTTAGCCCATGCACACTCTCAAGCATACCTGTCCGATGAATTGGAGAATTAACAATCTAAAAACGAAAGAAAATTTTTTAAAAAAAACTAAAAAGTAAAAGAAAGCAAACTCTAAATAACGGGTTGCCTCCCGCCAAGCGGTTCTTTTTAAGGAGTCATTAGCTAGACTCCTTCCCATCTACGTTTCGTCATCCTCGAGCATCGGGAATGCACGCCTAGTCCTTTGTGGTTTGTACTTGGTCTTGTAAGCGTGAATCTTCTTCTTGTAAGCCCTTTTCAATGCATCTCTTTTCTTTTTCACAGCATCATCCTCAGCTGCTTGGGCTTCCCTTTTCCTCTTTTGCTTCTTTCCCCCATTCTTTTTCACCTTCTCTTGCACTTCCTTCTCTTTAAATTTAATTACTTCATATTTCGTGATGGTACGTGCTTTAGGTTTAGTACTGAATGGTTGATCAGCTTCCACCCTCCTCTCCTTTGTCTCTTCATCCTTTCCTGTGCTCAACCCATCTTCAAAAGGAATCGTATCAAGACATGCTACATCAGCGTATTGAACTTTCCTTCCCTTTCCTCCTTCTGCTGTTTGTTCTTCTAAAGAATCATGAATAATATCTAAATTCAAGGTATGTGAAGAACTAGTAACAAACAGATCTAAGTCGACCAAGTCTTTGTCAAATTCGACTGGACTCATCGAGTCCATTAAGGTGACTCGGTGAGTCTGATCGGGTTCCATCAATTCTTGGGTGTTTTCTGAGTTGGCTCCTTCCAGTAGTTTTTCTAACTCTTCCAAGTCCTTGTTAACATCTACATCTTCTTCAGAGTGTATCAAAATTTTGCTTGGATCTTCTTTTAGAAAACGTGCAAGCTCTTCTTGTAATATCTCATCATCCAATTGGATAATTGAGATTTCTTCATTCTTTTCTTCTTCTTGCTTGGCTTCTGGAATAGCTTTAAACATTATAGATTCATCACCCACCCTTAATGTCAATGTAGACTCACATATATCAATTAAAGCACACGCGGTGTTCAAGAATGATCTCCCCAAAATAATTGGAATTTCGGGGTCTTCTTTCATATCAACTACCACGAAGTCTACTGGGAAAATAAACTTGTCAACTTTTATTAGGAGATCCTCACAAACGCCTTGTGGATGAATTATCGTCTTGTCCGCCAAATGGATCTTCATATTTACCGGCCTTGGTTCTGGTAAATTCAACTTCTTAAAGTATGACAAAGGCATTATATTGATGCTTGCCCCCAAATCAGCTAATGCTCGGGTGGAAACTTCATTACCAAATTGGCACGGGATCACAATATTTCCCGGATCACCCTTCTTTTCAGGTAGCTCACTCATCAATATTTCCGCGACTTCAGCCAAATCTTTCCTAGCAGCAAAAAGGCCCTTAAGCAAGTTGAAGTACTTGGGTGTTTGGAGCATTGTTTCCACAAATGGCACATTAACTTGTAAAGCTTTAACATGCGTCATGAAGGTTCTGTATGCTTCTACTTTTTCTGCAGGCATGGCTTTGATTGGGTATGGCAGAGGAGGATTATAAGGCTTCAAAGAACTGGCAGTTTTATTATTTACGTATGGACTCGTCGAGTCCATTGGAGTGACTCAGCGAGTCGGATCGGGTTTTGCTGGATCCGATTCTTCTACCTTTTCTGCCCTCTTCTTGGAGATTCTCAGTGCTTCTGTGAATGTTTCTTCACTGTTGGAGGTTATTACACTTACATTCTCCATTCTTGGATTGGATTCGGTGTTACTCGGAAGTTGACCCGGTCTTCTATCATTCACTTGATGCACCAGCTGCCCCAGCTGTTTCTCAATGTTGAGAATTGATGCTTGCTGATTCCTTAGCATGTTTCTGGTCTCGTGTATGGCAGCATCGTGATCACTGTGTCTTTTTTCGGACGCGGCTATGAATCTAGTGAATAACTCTTCTAAATCGGCTTTCCTTTCTACCAGTTCTTCCTTTTGGTATAGTCCCCTCTCCTTCTACTTGTATTTCTCCTCCTTTGCCTTCTTATACTCCTCGTATGGTAGCCAATCCTTCTTAGGTTTCCGCCAATTTTCATCATATCGATCACCACTTGAATAAAAGACTTGAGCTTTCTTATTTCCATTCTCATCTAAATCACAATCCTTTGTGAGATGGGGCCCTCTACAATTTTCGCATCCTACCCTAATAGCATGGATTGCTTGATCCATTTTTGTCATTCTTCGATCTAGACTATCAAGCTTAGCTATCACTGCCGCCATGCTATCATTTGCCGCGTTCACTACCCCACGACTTACTTCGTTTCTCGGATTATGGTATTCTCTAGAGTGCTTAGAGAATTCTTCAATTAATTCTTTAATTAACGGGGGCACCTTCTTTGTGAGCGGGCCTTGAGAATCAAGCAATTGCCTTATGGTGACATTGACTCCATCATAGAAGATGGAGACCTCTTGTTGCCTATTAAGGTCATGGTGTGGGCAATTTCTAAGTAGGCTCTTGTATCTTTCCCAAGCTTCATAAAGAGATTCTCCGCGTTGTTGCTCGAAGTTGGCAATGGCTTTCTTTAGCTTGGCTATCTTGGAGGGCAGGCAGAAATGGTCTATGAACTCTTCTTTCATCTTGGCCCATGTGGTGACCGATCCGGGAGGAAGTGACTTTAACCAATCTTTTGCAGCTCCTTTAAATGTGACAGGAAGCATGCGAAGAAGCTGGGTCTCGCGTGGAACATTCGGGACGTTGAAGTAATCGGCCACATCATTCACTTCGTCCAAGTGCTTGTAAGCGTCTTCGTGATCCTTCCCGTAAAAAGGAATCTCCTTGAGTTGGGCGAGAATATGGCCTTTTAGTTCGAAAGTAGCAGTCGCGGGAATTGCGGGTTGCACAAGCCCCGGCCCGGTGTCATCACGCATCCTTTTCTTCCATTCCCCCATGGGGACTTCATCAATGTTAGCCATTGTGATAGGTAACTCTTCTTCGGAATCGGTTTCGTGCTCGTAAGTATGCTCTTCTTCTTCCTCGGTCTCGTACTCGATATCTTCTTGAATTGGTTCTTCAACTGTCAACAAGGCACTGGATGCTCCTGATTTGCTGCTCTTCTTCTTGCTGAAAACGGATTTTAAGTTTTTGAATGGGGAGTTCTTTGAAGATGTGGTTTCTCCAACGGCTTTTCCTTTGCTTCTTAGTGCGGATTCCGGGTCTTCCAAAGGAGGGACCAGAGGTGTATCAGATCCTCGGGTCATGAAACAACTGTAAACAAACAAAACAAAAGGAACAGAACGCGTAAAAAGAACAAAAACGAAATAAAAGATAAAGACTGAAACAGCGATGTACTCGCCGAGTCGGCACGAGTGCACTCGGCGAGTTCAAGGCAAAAACAAAAAAGAAAATTTCTAGTTATTTTAAAAACGAATTTTTTATAAACTAATTCTACTTACTGAATTACTTTGTAAATAACTTTGTGTAAGATAAATCCTACACAAAGGATCGATTAAACTAGAATTTAATATTAATTTTAGAACCGTTCCCCGGCAACGGCGCCAAAAACTTGATGTGTCCAAACTCACTTAGTTTTAAACCTACTTTTTATTATCAAATAACACACAAAAGGCAGTGAACCTATCAATTGTGGTATAGCTAAATAAGCAGGGTATCGATCATAAGGAACGGCAAATTAAATTAAAAACTAATTTTATCTAAGTTAATTAAGAAGTAGAGGTTTTCTCTAGTTTTACAAGACTAGAAACTTACTAACTATTACTAATTTAAGACTAGAAAATAACGACTTAACTAGATTCAATAATTGGAAAGGAACTTCTGTTTAGTTCAACTTGGTTAACTCTATGGTTGATTTCAAGGTAATGGTGCAATGGATTAATTTTTTCGTTGGTTACCGATTCAAGTGATTAGATTCGTATTCACTACCCTAATCCTTAGCAAATAAACTAACTTAAACAGTGGCCAATTGTCTAATTTAATTAAATTCACTAGATTAATTATTCGTGTTAAGTTAGACTTGCAATAGTTAACTAATTTATTCTTTTAATTAACTCCTTGTTTGATGGTCATCTTACAAGCTTGCACATGAATTTACTCAATTTTCTTATTAATTCTAGTTTCATATTCACTAATCCTAGACATATAGCAGAGTGATCACATAGCATATGAGGTTAATAATCAATAGATGTTCATGCTAATCAATTATCTTCCTATTAATAGAAAATTAATTATTATTCACACACTAGGTTCTTTAGCAAGCTAAAATAACAAAAATTCACCAACTTGGAATTAATTCTACCAATCAATCAAACCATATTGTCAACTTTGTATCCCCAAATAGAAGTCTAAAGGTTTTAGCTCATAATTGAAGTAAATAACAGCAAACAAACAAAGTCAAGTTGCTTAACCATAATGATAAAACAAAAGAATAAATGGAATGATGAAATTTTGCCTCAATTACTCTCCGGAATTGAATTCTAGCTTCCTTCGTTGTCTTCTAGGGTTTTTCTGGCTTCTCAATCGTAGCAAAGTATTTCTGAATCGTCCCAGAACTCCCCTCTATCGATCTGTGGAATTATCTTTAAATATACGAATCGACTCGTCGAGTCCCTCTCACATTCCCCGTATTGTGATAACTCTCTGGGATCCCGAGTCATTATCTTCTCGATTCTTCGATCGGACTCGCCGAGTAGTCGATCTGACTCGCCGAGTAGGTGCCATTTTTCATGTTTTTCTTCTTTATTCCATTCTCAATCTTCTAACTGTTTCTCCCGCTTCCTTTCGCTTCCGAGCTTCATCTTTGGACTGAAAAACATAATTTAACACTTTTAAGTACCTTTTGTCCATAATATGCAATAATTTAGCTAATAAATGAATAAAATGTATACTTAATATGAACTAAATATGCAAATATCAGGGCTGCATCAAGCTCCTAGAGCTTGGTACGCTACCCTAACTCAGCATTTTCTCAACCATGGCTATTCCCGAGGCACCATTGATCAAACCTTATTCATCAAACATGTCGGTGCAGATCAAATTCTTGTTCAAATCTATGTGGACGACATTATTTTCGGGTCGACAAGTCAACAGCTTTGCAAAGAGTTCAAAGCAGTTATGAAGAAGCGATTTGAGATGAGTTCGCTTGGGGAGATGACCACGTTTCTGGGGCTTCAGGTCCAACAATCTTCAACCGGAATCCTTATTCACCAAGCAAAGTATGTGGATGATGTGCTGGCGAAGTTCGGGTTCCGAGATGCGAAACCTGTTCTTACACCCATCCCGGAAAGACCTTTATTGACCCCTGATCTTGAAGGTGAATCCGTAGATCAGACGCATTATCGATCAATGATCGGATCACTCATGTATCTGACTGCCAGTCGTCCAAACGTAATGTTTGCTGTCTGTCAATGTGCTCGCTACCAGGCTAATCCTAAACTCTCTCATTTACTTGCTGTTAAACGGATTTTTTGGTATCTCAGCCCAAAACAGGGTCTTTGGTGTCCGAAAAATCCAGAATTTGAGCTTTATGCTTTTGCAGACATCAACTATGGCAGGTGTGAGCTTGATAGAAAATCGACTTCAGGAGGATGCCAATTTCTGGGTGATAGATTGGTTTCATGGCAGTGTAAGAAGCAGCATACCGTTTCAACCTCAACAGCAGAAGCGGAGTATGTCGCTACGTCTGTATGTTGTTCTCAAGTCATCTGGATCCAACATTAGTTGTTGGACTACGGTTTGAATTTTCAAGAAACCCCTCTTTTCTGTGATAATGAGGCTGCGATCCAAATTGCTAAAAACCCGATCCAGCACTCAAAAACCAAGCACATCGACATCAAAATTCATTTTTGTCAGAGAATGTTATGAGCGTTCGCTCATTCAGCTAGAATAGGTCCGCTTTGATAACAATGTAGCAGATCTGTTCACCAAGTCATTTAACAAAGCTCGACTCGATGTGCTGGTTAATTTTCTGAAAATGATCTGTTTTGAGGATTAAATTTTTTTAGTGTTTAGTTTAGGATAAATTTGCATATTATTTTTCCTTTTATTTTATGCACAAATTTAGGGGGAGAAAAATAAAAAATCCAAAAACATTAAAAAAATTAGAAAATCCAAAAACATCAGAAAATTAGAAAATCCAAAAACATTAGAAAAACAAAAAAATAAAAAATATATATCTGTGTTTTATGATATGATTTGGGAAGTGATATTAACAAGTGATAACGAGCAATCTGAGTTTGTGTAAAGTACCAAAACTGGATTCTCTAGGCTCTGTATTTGATGCGCTGGTAGGCACGAAGAATTTAACGGACTTGACTAGGTGCAGATGAACTTAAGGAATCTAGAGACTTGATAAGTATTGACCTAGATAGTTCCATTTAGCCTGACAATACGACGCTTGGATAGGTTGAGCAGGGAGATATACATAAGAATCCATCAGTCACATTAAGAGAACCCATATCTAGAACTGTGGTTTAACTTTTCCTAGATGTACGGATTCTGTCCTTAATTTTGGTATTGATGGAGCAACTGGGGAATTCCGATAAAGTAGGTCTGTAGCAAAATTATTTTCTTTCTTTCTTACTGTTAGTCATATGTTGCCTCCTTTACGTGATTGGAAGAGATCCGACCTGGACTGCAACATATGCAAATCTATTTCTCTACATATTATATCTATGAAAATCCTCCTTGTCTCCTTTGCGTGATTAACAATCCGACCTGGTACACAGCATATGCAACCTTCTACTTCTCAATCCCTCTAAAAACTATAATTAATAATAATCTGAATTTATCCTCTCAATGAATAATAGTATGCTCACCTAAAGTAAGGAGTATCTCGGAGGTTCTTGATTATTGGGGTATATCAGGAAGCGGGAAACATGTTTTAGTACATCTAAAATTGAACAATTATAGATTGTTTGTAGATTTTGCTGCTCAATTTAGGTGGAAAACAATATCCTTGGTCGTCGTCAGATAGATGGTCCTTAGGAATTCTATCTAGTAACTTAGGGTTAATCTGTCTTGTCATTTATAGCATGTCCAAATTTGTCACAAAATTTTTCGTGTTTAAATGGACCACAATACCAACGATCGACTAGATTTATTCATGAAGGAGAAGGAACTGATAAATGAACAACGATTGTTTAACAACTTTGATCCCTAATCTCAATAGGTTAAAATAATTTATATAGGATTAAAATTAAAATTTAATTCTTTGTCGTTAATAGTATTTCCATTTTATTTTATTTTATTTTAGTCTATTCTATTTTATTTTTATTTTTATTTTTATTTTTATCTTAGTTAATAAGTTTACTTTTAGTTTTTATTTTTAAAATCCTTAGGAATAATAAATTTTAGTCATTTAATCCTCAAAATCGTTTGTTATCGAAAAAAAAAGGTTGAGTATGAGTCTCGGTTTTAATTATTAAAAAGGTGAGGGGGAGGAAATGAAAAACTTTTGTGTATATATAGGGTGTGTGCGGTGAGACTATCACCGGCACTGTTTCCATTTGCCTTTTTCTCAACCGCACACAAATAGTTTTCTCTCTCACTAATCTTTGAATATTCCAATATTTTTCTTGAAATCAAAGCTCTTACCTGGTAATTATCATGAACACGGCTCAAAAATCGAATTGTTTATGAAAAATCATTCATCGTTTGCTATTTAATCGAAATGTCAATTATTTCGTATGTAAGTGCGACCGCACACGGTGTCTGCGGCCGCACACGGGCGTGTGCGGCTGAACCGTGTGCAGCTACATTAACTTGTGAGCGGTTGAGTGTGTGCGGCTGCGGCTGCACACTTGCATGTGTGCGGCTGTGTGCACTTTTATGTGCGGTTGCACCATTTTCAAAATTAATTTTTCCCTAATGATTACTTGTGTTTATTTTCAGATTAAGATGGGAGACATGGAATTTTCTAAGGTCCACAACTCTGCCATTTTTCTTGAACACCCTCCTGCAGCTCACAATGACTTAAAGTTCATTGTTGATGGTTTGAAGAAATCTTGACTGGTCCATGCTTTAACCACATGCCCTGTAATTTACCAGAATCTGATCAAGGATTTCTGGAGGAGCGCAATTGTGAAAAAGAATAATCAGGGTGAAAAGTTCATTGAAGCAACAATTGAAGAAAAGAAAATTCAAGTGACAGAGAGCATCATTCGAGAATCTCTCCAAATAGACAACAAATCTGAATACACTATGGAGATTGACATTCATCAAATCCAGGATGTCTTAGAACACATGGGGTACGAGGGAACTTTTCCCCCTATCATCAAGAAGTTGCTTCCTCCTTGTTGGAAATATTTAGCCCACGTGTTTGTGAGCTGTATTTCCGGCAGGAGATCAGGTGCAAATGAAATCTCCCTAGCTAACACAGGAGCAATCGCAACCTTGGCTGCAGGATTTGAGTTCAACTTCTCCAAGTTCATAATGCATGAGCTGGTTCTAAACCTTGAAGGGAGCAAGAGGGATAAGTTCTTGATGTACCCAAGATTTTTGCAAATCATCTTCAATGTAAAGCATCCCGAGCTGCAGAGAGGAAATGAAACCTTGAATCTCAAATCCGTTGGTCCAAGTGCTTTTGGGCTAATGAAACAAAAGAGAGGCGGAAAGTTTGTGTTTGAAGGAAAATTTCCATTGATAAAATTCGGAATCTTCGAAGAGAGTGATCGATCAGAATCAGGAGAGCAATCCATTCCTATGGAACCTGAAGACATTGTTCATTCAACCTCCGAGCCAGAATTTGAGGAGGTCCATGATTCTCCTTCAGCTGTTGTGGCTGAGGAACATAATTATTAGAAAGAAGATGAAACGTTATCTGCTCAAGAGGATGATGATGATGATCTTTATGGTGACGTAGAGTTTTTGAAGGAAATTGACTTTACAGGGATTAGTGATGACATCCCGACAAATATAGAATTTGATCTTGACGATGAAGATTTCGTTCCTTTTCCTGGAATTCCCAGCAGCTGTGTTAATAAAGTCGATGAAGTTGCTTCATCAGCAACCAAGACTGGAGAAGAAGGAAACGTTCTCAAGATTTTGCTCTCTACTTCAAAGCCCCCGGAGGTTGCATCAAGCTAAGGAGATGTGACATCATAGATTCCTCCCTTTGTGTCATCCATCTCAACATCTGCTCCAATTGTTCCTGACTCAACTCAGCCCTGGACCTCTCAGTCTTCGATGAAAACAAGCCAATCATTTGCAAGCTTGGAGGTACCTACTATGGGCAGTGCACCTCAAGTTCTCTCTATAATCACTGCTACCACTGCTTACTCTCCTCCAAAACAATCTGATGAAGGTCCGAGTACTATGTTTGAGACTGGTGGCTCATCATCCATTCTAGAATATTCTCCCACCAGACCTTCATTAGATGAAGCTTCTATAAGGTTGGCAAAACACCTGGCCCAACATAGTCCATCCTCCTCTCGTGGCAAAGGAATATCATTTGGAGAGGAGCGGACAGGTGATGACAAATCTTCCTCACCTGATCTTCGTGAAGAAATTGGGATTCTTCGTCAAGAGCTCATTGAAAAGACAATTCAGATGGATCAGCTCACTTCTTACATTGAAGAGCTCAGAGCGAATGATGAAGAGAAAACCAAACATATTCAAGATCTACAGACAAGTCTTGGTTCTGTAACAGCTAACTACTTCAATTTTAAGAACGTTCTGTATGATGCATTCGGTGAAAAGTCAAAGTTCTTTTCCAACAGCTGCACGGAATCGATGATCCTCCCACAGCTCACTCATATTCTACATCTGATGATCTTCCAGTCGATCCACCTGCTCCAAGATCAAACATTGTTGTCGACAGATTTGAAAAGGAGCCAGAAGGAAGCAGAGCCCGAATTACGATCAACCAGGGAAAAAGAACTGTAACAGCCAAACAAAGCGAAGGTCTTCTATTCAAGAAAAAACTCAAATGAGAATCGCAAAGCAAAAGACCCTATTTTGACCGTCACGGATTTAAAGAAAAGAAAATTCGGTGAAGAGTTTGGAGACAGGTCTGGAATCCGAATGTGGGCCTCTGATCCAGAGACAAATATGTGGGTAGTAAAATGAAACTCAGGAACCTCTGAGTTTTACAAAAGCACCCACGATTTCAACTCTTGGACCAAAGTTGATCTAGCTGAATTATCCAGAGTCCCATTCCACAATCCCTCGGAAGATTCAAGTGCTTCAAACTTCAAGAGGTTTCTTGACAGGCAAGTCAAAGAAAATTTTCCCAAAATGAAGACTGCAAGAGCCCTATACAGAAAAGATAAAGAGTTTCTTGATCCAGAATCAGGCGAACCCATGAAGATCATTCTTTGGCCTGCTACGAAACAGCAAAAAGAAATTCCTATCCCTCGACACTTCCATATCTTGATAAAATGGAATTTTGGGCTTATGATGACGAAACTGCAACTGCTGCTATTAAATTCAAGGATCGGGAACAGGTTCTAAGGTTGATTAGTGCCAAAGATCTTCTTTGATTCAGAGAGAGGGATATCAGGACTCTAGCTCATCACCAGATCATTTGCAGAAAAGACGTCATGGAGGTTGCTGCTAAAGAATTCACTATAATGGTGGCTACAATCATTAATGGAAGAATGTGGATGGGCTCGATGGGAAGATCAGACCTAAAGTTGTATAAGAAGACAGCCGAGAAGCCAAATGAATGAAGATCAAGACTATGCTAGCCTCAAACCATGGGAGAGATTGAAAGTCCATAATATTGTGGTTTGAGCTAGGCATTAATTTTGTATAGATCTGATTAGGGTGGAAGTGTATGTATGGTAGTGTAGTGATTTGAACTTGATGTATGTGTGCAGCCTCACACGTGTGTGCGGCCGCACACAGTGTGTGCGGCCGCACACGCGTGTATGGCTGCACACTCGTGTGCTGGTGGGGATACTATTTATAGTAGCTGATTTGTGTCAGATTGTACTTGTTGCTGAACACTGCAGTGGGTGTACTTTCTCAAGGTGTACTTGACATTTATGATATAGATGTGTGCATGCTTGATGTTATCTTTCTTCTACTACTTCTACACTTCATTTTGATTGTTGTTTACTTCATTGATTACTGAATTGGATCCATAATTTGGGGACTAACAATCAGTAATTATATTCTTGCTATCTGATACTTCCAACTTGACATTAGTGCCAACTTCTTTAACTAAATCTATGGTGGTAACTATAGATCATGTTCTAATCCAAAATCATTATAAGAGCGTAGTGAATCCTTCAATCGGAGTTCTAGTTTTAACTCTAGATTAGACGGTTCATGAACACACTAAATTTTAGCACAACATCCTTGATCAAGATCCTCTAATCCTGCAAGTTTGAGTTTAACTTCAAGTGGTTTCTAGTTGACATTGTCTTTATGCATGTTAATCTGTCTTTTTGTTTGGAACTAGTGCTAGAACTGAATTTTCGCTCTCCTGCGATAACTAGCCAGCTATAACGGCTAATAACTTAAAGGCGCAAATTTCACTGCATCCCGATGGTTTCTTATGTAAATTCCTCTAAAAGAAACAAGATTAATGTCAATAGAACCTTTCATGAATCGGGGAGTAATTCTAATTAAATACATTGCACTATAGACTCGCCATTATAGACCTAGTATCTTTAGCTACCATAGAGGAACGCAAAACATCAAATCCTCCATAATGTAGGCTCTTCTTTAACACTATCTATTAGGCAAACATTCCAAGAAAGAACATGAACCACAATGAAGCATGTATGACACATTTTTGTTATTTAGTAATTAAGATTCAAAATCTTGAATGTAAATAATCATCATCTAAGACTTGTTTAGTATTCAATACTAAGTGGAAGAGAAAAAAAATTATGCACTCACAAAACAAAAAGCTAGAAAATGACATCATCTTTTAAAAAGGGTTTGGTTAAAAGACTAAATAAGGCACTAAATTAGAAGCCAATAAGACATCAACAAAAACGGAAGTACCTCATTCTTTTTATTACCTAGTAAACAAATAAATAAAACTTAAAGAACATGTTGGCTACAAAATAATCTCATCAAGATATTTACCAAAAAGGTATGAAAATGTTTAGACTTATCGATTTTTGAGTGTTATAATATGTGTTCGCATCATGTCAAACACCTGGTGGGTGAAGTTAAACTTTCATAGGTCCTGTATCCAAACACCAATTTCATCCAAATTAAACATATTGATATCGATATTGACTTACTTAAGAAAATGTGGAGTTATCGATCATCATTAGTTCAAGGAATTCATGAAAATCGGTTCAAAATAAGGTAATTCGATCTTGATTGTTGCTTGGATTTTGAAGAAAATAAATGGGTTTTCCAAAATAATTTTGAGAAACATAAAATTTGAGGAATTTTTTTGAAGAAGATAGAATTAATGAACCTGGTTGGAAAAGCAAGCTGCAAGAGCGAAAGAATTGATGAATTTGCAGAGTACACATCTTCATGGACAAGCCATAGGCATGAAATCAGATGGATGGTGAACCTATTCAATGGAACCATGGTTTTCGATGGGAGATGATAACGAAATGTGCCTCCTAGAATTCGTGAACCTGGGAAATAAAACGAAAAAATGTTCCCAGGATTAATCAAGAACCGATGTTCTGGAAATGATGATATTGAATCAAAAAGATTTTTAGCGGAGGAAGTCTTAGGAAAATAAAGAAAAAATCAGAATTGTGATAAATCATATCCCTTATCAAATGACGTAGTTTTAAATGCTCGGATACCTAAACTTATATACTCTCGAGGATATATTCACTTTTCCATATATATATATATATATATATATATATATATATATATATATATATATATATATATATATATATATATATATATATATATATATATATATATATATATATATATATTTCATTGATGAATTGTCCTTCAAATTTCAAAATTCCTAAACTAAAACACCATTAGTTTCCTTTGTTTATTTATCTAAATTATTTGTTTAAATTTAAAAGAAAAAAAAAGCACTTTAATTTTAATAATTTAATAATTTTCTCACTATTCTTATAAATTAAAACTTCTCAAATGTTTAGACATTCATATTTAACTTTTCTTTTAAATAAACTCACGTCATACATGGGTCTCACAACTAGTACTCAAATAAATAAAAATCTTTTTTTGCCACATATTACACTCTTGTTTATTTTTCCATATGTCATTTTTTGGTTATTTTAAAATAATTTTTTTACATGTCATTTTATATTTTTTTTCCATTTTCTTTAAATTCCACATAGTATTTTAATATAATAATTATTATAAATATAATAACAAATGTATATCAATTTCATCAATTCAACTTTCCCTCTAATTTCAAAATTCCTAAATTAAAGCCCAATTATTTTCTTTGTTTATTTATTTAAATTACCTGTTTAAATTTAAAAGATAAATGTTTATTTCAATTTCAATAATTCAATATTTTTCTCACTTTCTACATAAATTCACAGTCCTAAAATCTTTATACCTTCATATAGAATATTTTTTTAAATAAACTCGTGCAGTATACAAGTCTCACAAATAATTTTAGTAATAAAGGCTATATTCATAAATATTTTCGGATTTCCAGCAACATCCAAGACAAATAATGATTTTCATCACATTCAACAACACATTTAAGCAATAATAAGTATTGTCATCAAGATTAATCAACAATAACCTTCATAAATTAGAACAAGAAAAGCATCAGAAATAAGAGGTGCAAACTTTTTTAGTTTTTAGAGGAAAATCCAGTGGTTTAAACCATCGGAGTGTAGTTGGTCTTGATAGTGAATGAAGAAGATTGTGGTGATAAGCTGAATAAGATCGGTAGTTATGGGAGTAGTCGATGATAAGTAGGAAGCGATGGATGTCGTTGATGACTATGGATGGTTATCAAGGCAGTTGTTGTAGACGGCTACTGGTGTGGAAGGCAGCAACAATGAGACGATAAGGATGACCAGTGAAGGACGGAGGTTTGAATTGCAAGAAGGAAGGAGGCATTGATATGTCGAGGGAAATAATATGCATGTGCTTTTTTGGTTTGGAATAAAGTGTGTTGACCTTAGAAGACTTAAGTACAAGTTTGTGCCATGAAGACCTTGCGTAGATATTTTTATGCCTCTCGACTTCATAAAAACAAACACACTGCAATTTGTAGGGTGCAGACAGAAAAGGTTGTACATATATGTAGACAAAAAATAAACAACCCCTGAGTCTTCTATCAAAAACCAAACACCTATGCTCTCATTTTGCATTTTCTCTTCTCTTTATTTGCGGGTTCACTTTTTCTATGTCAACCTTCCCCCGAAGTGACCTCTATAATGAATACGTTCTCAATACTCATGATGTAACAACCGAATTTGATTCCGTCAGCTATTTTAGCTCTGTTACATAGATATTTATTTTCATAGGATTGTTCCAGTTTTAAGGTTATAAAAATAAAAAAAATATGTATATATGTAATTTAATATCCAGAATAATTCTATAATAACTATGAGGAAATAATTTAATTAAATGGCTTTGTGAAAAAAAATAAGGCAAATATAATTCTTTAGAAATCGTATAATTGGATTTTACGGGTAAAAGGGGTCATTAAAAGAAACTCAATATGTTAGATTATTTAAGGTTAGGGTTGAAAGGGTGCAAGAGTAATACATGAGGACTATATGGAAAAAATAGGATTAAAACCCCATGAGCTTCAATCTACGTGTTTATGGAGTGTTAAAGCTATATGTGTTTTTTCCCTTGGGCTTCATACGTTCCATCAAAAAAATCAAGTCTCTTCCCACTTTTTTTGTATGTGTCAATCAACATCAAGGAAGAAAAAAAACTGAACTTGAAGGAGAAGGGTAGGCGACATCGATCTTACGACATGGGAGATGAGAGAGTCAACGAGTTTGATTTGGGATTGAAATTAAGGATGCAATTGATATTCAATCTTATGAAGTTTCTTGATTTTACTTCTTCGTCATGTGTTATTTCATCAATTTGTTTGAAATCAGTTGCACCTTGAGGTCAAATTAATTTCTTTTGGTGTAATTCTTATTGTTTCTTTGATCTCATTCATCTCAATTCTCATGGCTTCTCATTTGGAGTTGTACATTCTGTTTTATGCTTAAAACACTAAACAGGGGTCGAGATGGAAAATTATAATATATATATATATATATATATATATATATATATATAATTTAGTATAAATTTGTATTTTTTGAAACACGTACTTTATTTATTAATTACTTGTTATGTGTGGTTTTTAGGTGAGGCCTTGATAACTTCAAGTGAGTTCAAGACTTGGAGTAGATGGAGAGTTTCATCAAGACTAAAGGTGAGTTCATGGTTTTAACTCAATAAGATGTATAATTGATATGTGCAATCTATAGATGGTGATTTGATTCATATTAGGATTACATTGTTATTACTTTTGCGTGATGATGATATGATATTTGTAGTGTTACTATATACTTTGTGCTATTTCTATCTTATGAGTTAATTGCTATGTTACTTACACTTTGATGAACTTGATGTATATGGAATGCTACCTTAAGTTGCTTGAAATAATGTTGTATGCCTTCGATGTATTGGTTGTGAATATAATGCATGTTTTAGTACACATTTACATGGTACGAATCTCATGCTTTATTTAATGTATAATACCATGGCGTGGTTATGCGTAGAGGGTTTAGGTAGTTGATGATCTTGGCCTAAAGCCTTATCCATATCATTTATGATACTTACTAGGTTGAAAAAGTACATATATGAAGAGCTATAGCCACAAAGGTTGTTAGTTTCTTGTCCTTTTAGATGGTTGCGGGCACTTCGGTGTTCGTGGATTAGAGTGATGTTGGTCCTTCGTTCGTGTCAAGTACAAGCATCATGTAAGAGTAGCAAGGTATTGTGGTAGAATTGGCACTGTTTTACTGCTTCCTGAATAACACCATGAAGTACTTTTACTTTGCAAAGTCGGAGTAGCGAAAGAGTAGTCAGGGGTTGGTAGAAGTAAGGGACACTTGTCTATCTATCGGTTGAATAGATATCATAAAAGTTTATATCAATTTAGTTATGAACTTAGACACCTTAATCCAACACATTTGTCATAACACTCTAAAAATTTAAGGCAATTTAAACTTTTCAAAAACAACCCGGTTTCATAAAGTTATTACAAAAAGGTTTTCAATACAATTATTATCAGAGTCTTCCTAGAAACATATCATAAAACATAATCATGAGGAGCAGTACGATCACGCCTTTGCCTTGCCACGGTCTCCTAAAGAACCTGAAAAACATTAAACCACAACTGTAAGCCCGGAAGCTTAGTGAGATACCCCCAAAATACCAACCACATATACCATACACGCACAACATGACATAACATAACAGAACATAGAACAACCATGCACTTTAGGTCTACTGTGTGACTGGTCCGCCTCACCGGGCCTTCAGTCTACCTGGTCCACCCCCCGAGTCTAGCCATGTCCATCGAGTATGCAGTGTGGTTTGTCCGCCCGCACCGGACCTTCAACCCATCTGGTCCACTCTTTGCGTCTACAGTATGACTGGTCCGCCCGCACTGGGCCTTCAGTCGGCCTGGTCCACTCTCTGAGCCTCGGCACATCTGGTCCACCCTCTTGGGGCCTACAGCCTATCCAGACCGCTCGCTGGGCCTTCGGGATAACCGGTCCATCCTGGGTGTGTTGGCCTACAACACAAAGCAGGACCCGCCTCAACCCAATCCCCGTCCAACAACCATGTGCAGATAAACATACAATCATATACAATGCATATCCAATCAAACCAATCTACAGATCACATAGCATGTCATACTCTAAACAGGATACCGACCTAACCGGTCACTAGCATAGCATCATCCTATATACTAGGATACCGACCTTAACCAGGTATCTAACAAATACCATCCTAACTACCAGGATGCAAACATAGCCAAGCAATAATATAACAACGATACCCGGATTACAATCCGATAAAGGGCCGGCCTTGGTGCCGTAGACCCTGTTGATATAGTGAGGATAACTCACCTCGCAACTGCCGAAACTCTGAAATGAAGAAGTAGATTCCCGAATCACCGCCTCACCGAAAATCCCGAACTATCCGAAGCAGCAAAATAACCATTAGACCAAATACAATATCCTTCCAAGGGTAAATTGACCAATTTACCCTTAACTCAATCCGGTCCATGACTAAGGCCCACAATCAAAATATGAAAGGCCCATCACTAGATAAGCTCTCAAGCCCATTAATGGCCCAAAGACCAAAAGTCTGAAGCAAAGCCTAATATTGGCCCAATTTACTAAATTGGGCCCACCTCACCAAATGGGCCTAGATCCAAGGTCCATAATAATTAGTGAGTCCACAATACTCCATCCATAATGTCCAGTCACGACCCAAGATCTAGCAGCCCAATAACAGCCCAATCTCCTAAGGCCCAAAATGAAAACCCAATAGAGGGAGTACGTTGGGCGTACCCTCTCTGGTACGCTGGGCGTACCACGATGCTTGCGAATTAGAATCGGGACACAGACCCACTACGCTGGGCGTAAGTCCGCTGAACTACAACTTCTCATAAGATCTTAATGGCTTTATCTCTTAAGTCCAAACTTCAAATCCATAGACCAAATATGCCTAGGATTCATAAAGTCTCAAACTTTATTACTTGGGACGTCCATAAAGCTCTTAATCCAAGGTCTTAATCCAATAAGACCTATCTATAACAAATGTGAGACTACCAAAGCCCTTGGGACCTCATTTTTCTTACTCAAGACCTCTCTTAAGGTCTAAAAGGACAGCTAATCTCAACCAACTTGAAACATGCATCAAGATGAGGGTTTTTGGGACAAGAATGATGTTAAAACTTCACTAGACATATATCTACACAATATGATTGCCAAGCTAGAGACTTTTTACCTCAAAAGAGCCTCAGAATATGATGTCTTTCCAGATCTACAAGCTCCAGCCACACAACTCCTTCTTTGACAACTTCCTCTTTCTTCTTCAAGACTCTCTTTTGCCAAAACAAGCTTTCCAAGGCCAAACACACCCACAATGGAGGTGGGACTGCTATCTAGGGTTTCTGAGGTTAAGAGAGTGCTTATGGAGGCTAGGGTAAGAACCATTATGTTCCTTATATAGTGGCTGACCCTAAATTTAGGGTTTCTAGATGACAGACGTACGCTGGGCGTACGCCAAGAGACCTCCGTGTTCCTTTCCTCCACTACGTTGGGCGTACATCCAGCTTACGTTGGGCGTACCCAGCCAACCACAAGCGCGCATGCAAGGCATGCATGGTGCCCCTTTGTTAATCCCCTCCATCAAGCCGTTCCCGCTAAAGTCTATATCCACATCAAGGACCGAAACGCCCTTACTCTTGCTCTCGGGATCCCATATATAGATATTTCAAGAACGGGGCGTTACAATTGTCTATCAATCGGTTGGATAAATATAATAAAAGTTGAATAAATAACAAAATGTTAGTTGTACATTAAAATGTTGAATATATAACAAAACAATGGTTATTAATAAAATGTTAAATAAATAAAGGTTGCTTATATATGAAATGTGAATATTTATGTGATGCGCAGTTCTTTATATGGTATTTGGTTGATCATATATGTTTTTTGGTAGAACCGTGCTTAAAAATATATGAATGTATGTGGTCGAATATGAGATTAAATAATTATGATATACAGTTGTTTTCTTAGAGATATTTGTCTATCATTTTTATGTTTCATCATAAAATGAATTATTGACCTTGTATGTTATGTCATGTACCAAGTCTGGGGACCCGTGCTTATAAAGCATGTCATGGCATTGAGCAATGTTAATGTCTTAGTTCTACTGTTGAGATAGAGGAAATGAGCTGAGTCCCACATGTTTTTACTAAGAGATCGATCTTGTATTTTATATCATGTACCAAGTTTGGCGACTCGTATGCCTTAAGCTTGACAAGTCAGTATCATTGAACTTGTCGATCCATTCTCCAAGCAAATGTCATTGATCAAGTATGATAGTCAGACAAGGTCAAAGGATCAACTATGATAGTCACATAAGGTCAAAGGCAATAGATTTGCAAATGAACTGGCTTGAGCATATTTAATTTAGTTTGTTTTGTGTTTCGGAACTTAAGCAATACAAGTCTTTGTTTGTTTTGGGATCATTAAGTGGAGACCTTAATTAGTCATTTCATTAGTTAATCATTGTGTTCCCCGTTTACATGTTTAGTACCACTTCAAGAATATTAATTTATTCAAAAATCAAACATCAATCCTAATCTTGTTCAATATTGACCCCTTTCCATTTGAAATCATATAAATTATTTTTCTTTACATTTGAAACCGTGTATATATATATATATATATATATATATATATATATATATATATATATATATATATGTATGTATATATATATATATATATATATATATATATATATATGTATGTATGTATATATATTTATTTAAAAACCACATTTTTATATAAATACAATGTTCTTTTTACATTTAAACCATAATGTTATGTACAAATATATTAATTATATTATAATCGTACTTATCATCAAATAGACAACTTTTATATGAGCTTGGAGATGCAAATAGTAAGATAATCTAATTTAATCTCAAGAACACGAGGGTTTGGGGTTGCTTTAATTACCAAGTGACCGTTCGTTATATATATTTATGATTTTTGGTTCTTACATATATATACTTTTTCTCCACTTAACATTACTATGCAAAAATCTTCTCTCAAAGAATATCAAAGAGGCTAAATGTATTTTTGTTTCGGAATTTTAGATTTTATATGAAATCCAAATTAAGTTTTATTGGATTATCCAAAATGTGGTTTCAAGTTAATCAGTTATCTTGTCACGCCAGCGCCACATAATCAAACAATATATGAAAAATACAGCTATAATATAATTAATACATATTTATAAATAACATTATGATTTAAATATAAATAACATTGTATATATACAAAAAAAAGATATGGTTTTAAAATGCAAAAACCATATTATCAATAAAAAAATATATTTATGTGGTTTCAAATATAAAAAAATTATTTATACAATTTCAATTGTAAAAAAACAATATTAAACAAGAAAATGAAGTGTCGTTTTTAAAACGTACAAAATTAAAAAAAAATGATGTTCGATTCGGAATAAAAAAATGACAACATTAAAAAAGAAATTAAAAAAAATAATGTTCGATTTTGAACAAACTATGTGCCAAAATTGAAAAAAAAAACATAGTTTGAAAATTTACATCATCATAACACGTCAACAGACAACCTAGTCAATATAGTTAAAATTATAACAAATTAATAAATGAAATGTTAAATGTAAAAAATAACATAGACTCAAAACTTTTATGAAAAAATTTTCAATTTTTTATTCCTAAAATGGGTGACAATAATTGTCCTTAATTTTTTCATTATTTTGTAATACAAAATTAAAGAAAATAGTTTTTTCTTTTCTCTAAATATTATTTGATTTAGGTCTAGAGGCGCGTGCAAAGAGTAAACCGTGGAACAGCATGTTCAACGCCTCTTCATCTCTAACCTACAGACAAACGTGGAAGCATCCCCCCGTTAAAAAATAGGAGGCGAAGGCCGTTAGGTACAACATCTCAATCATCACACCGTCGTTACACAAACGACCAAATTTAATAATTCCAAAAATAAATAATTAAAAATAAATAAAATACCGCACGAAGCTTTGAACGGCCAATGCCAGAGAGATAATGCCTGAGACTCTGCAGTGGTCGTTATATTCACCACAACTTCCATGCCGGAACTTCCCTTTGTCTCTCTCGTCGTTTTCTGTGTTATGCGGCGGTGGTCGACGTTTTTATGGCTGACGACGACTAGCTCAATTCCGCCCCTCAGGAGGAGGCGGAGATACCGCCTGAAGTAATCGCAAAGCGTTGACATCTCCCTCTCTCTCAGTCTTATGTCGTCGGCATTTGAACTTGCTGTTATCCCTGGTGTTCGACTCCGTGAAGCTCCTGTTCTCTTGTTGTTGCACTTTCACAATGCTCTTCGTGAAGAAGTTACTGACCTCCGTCGTACTGCGGCGGAGGCGTTGGACAGCAGGATCTACGGTGTTGACTTGATTCAGGAACTCCGCCGTAGATTTGAGTTTCTGAAGCTTGTTAATAAGTATCACTCCGTTGCTGAAGATGAGGTTTCTTCATTTTCCTGAATCTGATTTCTGTTTACTAATAATTTAACACCGACACTAATTACTCTATGTTGAAACCACCGTCGAATAGCTTATTACCTTTTTCATGAACTTTTCCCTCGGGTTGACTTTTAAACTTTGAATTTTTCTGCTTATAATTAAGGATTTGTTTCGAATTGATTGTTTGTGAGCTAAATGCTTAAGTAATCCAATTGACTATGATGATATTTGAGGTTTTTAGGCACATTTCACTTGATTAATTTCAGGTGATTTTTAGAGCTCTGGATGTACATGTAAAGAATGTGGTGTCTGCGTATTCACTTGAGCACACAAGCTCAGAGGATATTTTGGACTCGATTTTCCATTATTTAGATGTTTTGGAGAAGGAAGATGAAAGGTCTATTTCCAAGCCATTTCAAGAACTTGTGTACTTCATCTGTACATTGCAATCCAGCATTTGCAAACATATGGCCAAAGAAGAAGAACAGGTATGACACACATTCTTGCTTAATGCTCACAATCATATTAAATTGGGTTCCTCATTTGTGGAGATTATGGGCATTTGTCCTGAGATCCCATTTTCATTTGTACGATTATGCTACATATATACGTACTAATTTGGCATGAGGTCCTTATGCTTGAAGGAAACAAAGACCATGATTAAACAGCTCTGTATAAACACACATTACCTTCTAATAGACTTGGCTAACTACAAATTTGGAATTATTTGCACTGAAATATAGTACAACTCTGAAACTTTCCCTTTAAATATATCATAACAAAAACACAATATTATTGAATTTCGGAATATAGATACCAATTAATCTCAACATTCCACAATAAGTTAAATGCATCCAGTCTTTTGCAAGGGTTTCGTTAGAATATCTGAAAATGTTGCACTCTAGGATTATGGATCAATCAACTACAGAAACCAAAACCTTTTCTTGGTAGTTAGCTTGAATTCGATGGCCTAATTTTATGAATCAAAAGACAAAGATTAGGGTTATGTGGAGAGATCGAGATTGAAACGAAAAAGGAATGCGAGAAAGATCTGTTTGTAAAGAACAGATGGCCAGACCCAGAGCAGTGGTTGCCACCTCTACCTGACTGACGGGAGAAACCATCCAAACGCCGCAATGCCCGCCATTGCCGTCACAGCCACCGGAACAAATTCCACCACCGCTGCCACAAATATAAAGTCTGCTGCACACAACAGCAGAATAAAGTAGTGTAGCGGTGATTAAAACCATTGCAGTTGTTGCAAACAGAGTAAGGGCGATAAGTGGTCCTCCGATGGCGACGGCGGCAGGAGATTCCGGCGATTGCCTAAACCACCGCAATCTTTATAATCACAAGCCCACAAATATCTCATCTTCGTTTCATTGCCTACACCTTAACCCAGTGGGGTGCGAGGGGTTGCAGTGTCGCCGGAGATCTGTTGGAGAAGACCCAAAACCTAAACAGGCAATAGCCGGTAAAATTCTACATTTTGGTCGGTATTATTGACCCTTGTTTAATTCAGTTTTTTCAAAATAGAAGAAGCTTATTAAAATGATCAAAGATAGATGGGTTATTATTACAAAATGATTGTGGTTTAAATAAATACATAAAATGACTATGAAGATAGAAGTTTGTGAAATATTTATTTAAGAAACTTTTTTTTTTCTGCAAAATCACTTGACTTTTCATAAAATGTTATGTGATATAAAGTGTAAGCTGACATAGTATGTGCAAGAGATATAAAGTTAATTATCTCCTATCTCTACCACCACCATACGTCTGTTCAAGTGATATAAAGTTTTTAAACTTTCATCTTTCGTAGAGAGGTCTATTATCATCCATGACTTAAAAGTGTTGAGTCAGATAATGAAATGCTAATTTGTTCAACGTGGATTCCTTACAACCATATCCTATTAAGCTTTACACTGAACTTCTCTTGTGAACTCCATTTAAATTTACTACTTGATCATTATTCGACTCAAAACACATCATTGGTTGAATTCATATGAACATTTACAATGGAACAGGTTTTTCCATTGCTGACTCAGCAGTTCACTACAGAGGAACAGGCGTCATTCGTCTGGCAGTTCATCTGTAGTGTTCCTATGTTACTCTTAGAAGACTTTTTTCAGTGGATGAACTCCTTTCTCTCTTCAGACGAAAGGGAAAATGTTCTACAATGTCTTAGAGAAGTTGTCCCTAAAGATATATTCCTACAAGAGGTATATATAAAGATTTAAATCTGAAAACAATTGTTTTATTTAATTTTTTTGACATATATCCATTTTTTGAAGGTTGTAATATCGTGTCTTAAAGCAAAGGAGGAAAATACGAGTGTGGACTTTGATAAATATGGAAAAGGGTCTTTATTCCTGAATGGGCAGGCGAATTTCCGGAAGATTCTAGAAGTTTATTCATCCGAGGGTGATGTTGAAGAACATCCAATCCCAGGACCTATTCAATACAGTCCATGGGATGGTGCACGTTTATGGCATGCTGCCTTTAGTAAGGATCTTCTAGATGTTTTGGAGGAGCTATATTCAATTCAAGATTCGAATGATTTTTCTGGCCTAGTTCCTGCAATTGTGCAGTTAAAGTTTTTTGCTGATGCCATCATATTCTACAGGTAATAATATATATAAAATAGAATCAATTAATTAATTTATGAAAAATTTACATGATTGGTCCTTACGGTTTGGCAGAATTTACATGGTGAGGACAACTATCAAAACGTCTACACGTTTGTCTCTATGGTTTCGGTTTTTACTTGCATGGTCGTGTTTGTCCCTAATTTGATTTTTTAACTTTTTAATTATAAACAAAAAGAAACGTAGTTGGACCCCACCACTCCCACCTACTCATCCACCCCTCTTATTTCGATCATTTGGACAAGAACCACTTCAAAATTGCAAGAAATTGAAACGACAGGGACCAAACGGGTAAAAGTTTTGATAGTTGTCCTCACCAAATCATGGGACCAATCTTGTAATTTTGTGTTAATTTTTTGATTTGTTGAAACTTCATGCTTGATGCAGAAATCTGATGAATTATTTAAAATTTTCAGCAATGCATTGGATAAACTGTTCTACTCTATGTGCATTGAATTGGCTGAAGACTGCCCAGCTCCTTCTTATCAACGTTTCTTGGATGACAGTCAAATCGAAGGGTTGCAGTTGTTGCTATATAGCAAGAATGAAAATGTATTGTCAGCAAGAGACTTTTTGGAGAAGCTATGTCACAAACTCAAAATATCTGCCATAGGGATCCGCAAATACCTCACGTTTGTTGAAAAAGATGTAAGATTCTTTTTTACTGATATTTGTTTGATAAAACTGAATCATTTAGTTCTAAATGATTCAAACCTCTGAACGGTTAAGGAACGGTGCTTCCTTAACTATTCAGAAGATTTTGATCCTTATAGAATTAGTTCTATTCAGAGGTTATCAAACAGCCTGTTAATATGAACTTACCAACATCTCGCATTCTCGTTTCCTGGCAGGTTTTCCCTTATATGGGTATGAACTGCAGCCGTAACATGCAGCGGCGGCTATTATACGCGAGCCTCGAGATGATGCCACTTGGGTTACTCAAATGCATATTTACCTGGTTCTCAAGTCGTTTATCTGAGGAACAATCAAAGTCCATTATGCATAGCATAAAACAAGGAGGCCTCCTTATCAACAATTCGCTATCTTCCCTTTTACACGAATGGGTACGAATCGGTTACTCTGGCAAAACATCTGTGGAAAAATTCAGAATGGAGTTACGTGAGGTTTTTGATAAAAGATGTTCATTTGTTTCTGAACATATCAAAAACGATTCCGGGTTCCCGTATTTCCAATTGGACACACAACTCACCAGATCCAACATATCCAACACATCGTACTCTACCGGGATCAACTATCGTGTATTTTTCCCTCAAAAACCACAAATCACAGCTCCTTTTTCAACATATCCAATAGGGAACAACAATAATAATAATCATACAGAAAGTTCTTTTCGATACCTAGAGTCAAAACCAGTGGATCACATCTTTTTCTTCCATAAAGCTTTGAAAAAAGACATGGAACATCTCGCTTCTCTTTCCGCCAGCCTGGCGGGTGAGAAGAACTATGATTTGTTCTCAAATTTTTATAAACGATTCCATCTTTTACGTGTTCTACACAAAGTACACAGTGATGCAGAGGATGAAATCGCGTTTCCAGTTTTAGAAGCAAAAGAAATCATTCAAAACATTAGTCAGTCGTATTCCATTGATCATAAAATGGACATTGAATATTTTAACCGAATTTCATATGTTCTTGATCAAATCTCGAAATTTCATTTCGAGAATGGGGATGATGTCATCTATCGTCAGCTATGCGTGAAGCTTCACGACATGTGTAAATGCATGAATAAAATGCTGTCTGACCATGTTGACCATGAGGAAATCGAGCTATGGCCTTTGTTTAGAGAACATTTGTCTCCTAAAGAGCAAGAAAAGATCATTGGATGTATGCTTGGAAGAACAAGAGCAGAAACTTTACAAGAAATGATCCCATGGCTTATGGCTTTTCTCACAGTTGAAGAACAGAACGCGATGATGTCATTATGGCGTAAGGTTACCAAGAACACAATGTTTGATCAATGGTTAGGAGAATGGTGGGAGGGTATGAAGAGGTATGATGTTCCCAATGTTGAAAAGTCAACTCAGTTGACCAAGTTAACCCGGTCAACTCCAGATGCGATGGAAATCGTCTCGAAATACTCACCAAGAGGAAATATGGGAGATTTATCAGAAATGAATACCATGAATCAGAAAATGATTCACCATGAAGATGATAGAGATAGGAAATCAAGCAAAAAACAAGATGTTCATGATTGTAAAGTGTGCAGTGAGATGAACAATACAAGCACACAAATATCAAGTGAAAAAGGTGTGAATTTAGTATTGAGTCAAGAGGAGTTGGAGGCTACGATTAGAAGAGTGCATTGTGATGAATCATTGGAGCCTCAGACGAAATCAATCATGATACAGAATCTGATAATGAGGTTAATATCGGCTTTATATTTGAGAAAATTACAAAAATAACAAAAATAGGTGGATGATTTTAACAAAATGACCATACTTTTTTTTTACTATTTATACAAAATGACCACATATTTTGTAATGTGCCCTGCAAAATCATTTTTTCTTTATTATTATTATTATTATTATTATTATTATTATTATTTTTAGTTATAAGATTCTTTAGTTGTGGGACCATATAAAAAGTCATTTCGCTTCGAGCCCATTGGGACAATTTAGTCATGTTATGTAAAAGAGTAAAAAAAGTGGTTATTTACATATTTTGCAGGGTTGTAAAAATCCTGACTAGGTCCCTCTGATCAGTCCTTAGGCGCTACCTGACCGCCTAAAAGGCACCTAACGATTAATCACTACCTATAAAATGAGCGAAGCAGTAGCAAACGATGAAATGTTAACATTTTGAAGAAGATCCATCTCAATAGAAACTATTTGAGGAATGATTCGTGTTGTATTAATCATATTAACCTATTTTGTTATGATATTAGTTATATTTAATTTTTTAAAATTTAAAGAATTAGCAAATTAGGGTCCGTACTTAATCCCCTGAATAATCTCTGTTTAGCCGATTAATCCCTTAACACCATACCACCGATTAGCTAACGTCGAATGTTTTTTACAACCTTGATATTTTGTTAGAAACATCCACCTATTTTGGTTTCTTTGTGATTTTCTCTTTATATTTTCCTTTTCTTGCTATGTTTTAATCATAATATTGTAGCTTAATATTCGAATTTTTCTCAGCCCTTGGATCAACACGCAAAGAAAATCTGATGACATGGATGCTAATGAGGAAATAATTCCCGGCATATGTCCATCTTATCGTGACTCTGACAAATTAGTGTTTGGATGCAAACATTACAAGCGCAACTGCAAACTTCTTGCTTCCTGTTGCAACAAATTATTCTCTTGCAGACGTTGCCATGATGATGCCACTGATCACTCAATGGATAGGTATGCATCTTTTCTAGACCAACTGATCTTTCCTGAACAAGACTAAATGACCAGTTTACCCTTCTATATGTATCTGTCCCATTACGTCTATTAATTCAAAAAGAAACAAACATTAAGACGCTGCTTTTTTTATTCAATATAAAAAATCCAATACGAAAAGTGTTTGAACATGAGTAAATGACCATTTTACCCTTACACTTCAACACACAATTTGTCAATATGCAGAAAAGCAACAACAATGATGATGTGCATGAAATGCTTGATAATCCAACCCGTTGGTCCAACATGTTCAACCGTTTCATGTAACGGTTTATCCATGGCCAGATACTACTGCTCAATCTGCAAACTTTTTGACGACGAGAGGTGACTTTTTCATTATTTATTTTCCATTGTTTTTTTTTTAAAGCATTTAAACATACTCAAAAAATAATAATAATATAAATTTGTGTTGTAAAACAGGCAAATATACCACTGTCCTTACTGTAACCTCTGTAGAGTTGGAAAAGGCCTGGGACTTGACTACTTCCATTGCATGAATTGCAATGCATGCATGTCAAAGTCTCTTTCAGTTCATATTTGTAGAGAGAAGTGTCTTGAAGACAATTGCCCGATATGTCATGAGTATATCTTTACTTCAAGCAATCCTGTTAAATCCCTTCCATGTGGTCATATAATGCATTCTTCTTGTTTTAAGGTATTAATCTCATCTCATCTCAATAAATAGCAATGTACTTTTTAATTATTTTTTATTCAAATTTTTTTATTGACTCTTTAATGCTACTCTTAGGAGTACACATGTTCCAACTATACCTGCCCCATTTGCAGCAAGTCATTAGGCGATATGCAGGTGAGTTTTTTAGCAACCTACTTTGAGAAGTTTCTTTTTTTATATAATTATATATTTATATTCATAAATTATTTTGTTAAAGTTGAATTTTTGTTGACTCCTAGGTATACTTTGCGATGTTGGATGCAATGTTGGCTGAAGAGACAATTCCAGACGAGTATTCCGGAAGGACTCAGGTGAATAAATAGTTAAATACTAAACACACTCTCTCTCACACACACACACACACACTTGATGTATGTTCTATGTTAAGATTTTAAATTTGAAAAAATGATTTTTCAGGATATTTTATGCAATGATTGTGAGAAGAGAGGAACTACGTCGTTCCATTGGTTGTACCATAAATGCCCTGGGTGTGGTTCGTACAATACACGGGTTATCTGACGTGGATATAATGTGAGTAGCTTTAGTTTAAATTCTTTGAGTGTTGTAAATTTTTTTTTTTTTTTATATAAAATATATGTGATAACATTTAGGTTTTAGTGTATCCTTGTTTATATGAATCTTACAAAGACTCTCAAATGTACACGACATTTCAAATGATCAAAGCTTCCTACAGAAAGAAATGAAACAATTAAAAAGCAAGAATTGAATCCGAGTATAAATAATTTGTGTACTTTTAAAAGAGTAAATTACCTTTTTGGTACCAAAAAAAAATTCTTCCACAGTTTAGGTATTTATTTGAGATTTTGTAACGTTTTTTGTTTCTATTCCATATATATATATATATATATATATATATATATATATATATATATATATATATATATATATATATATATATATATATATATATATATATATATATATATATATATATATATATATATATATATATGAGTACATTTTTGGCACCAAAATTGCAATAAGCTACACTCATTCAAGGACCAAAAGTCGTCATTTTACTTGAAAATAGACCAAATAAGGGCCAAACTTGTAAAAGGCAACTTATTGAGACCCAAATTGAAAAAATCGGCTATATTCAAGGTCCAAAAATGTAATTTACTCTACTTTTTAAGTTGCAGACACTGATGTGGCTAAAAGAGTACATGGATATGTCCGAGCTGCCACGTTGGATCAAGATTTAGAATTATGTCACAATGCTTATTTACTTCAAAGTTCAAACATCAAAACTTGTGTTATGAAAATAAAACTAGGATCAAACCGAAGCGCCAATTTGATTCTTCACTCTCATGGACCATTTTGTGTATATAACTTTGAATCTTATTTAACATGTTTAAGTTTGTTTCTGTAAAAGGCTTTCAAACACGTTTCAATAAGCCAAAAAAATTATATATTTTAAGGTAAGACTTGAAAGCATATATATTTCATGTGTGGTATATAACATTAAAAAAAATGTTGAAAAAATGTTGCTTTGGTTATTTTTTTAGGGAAATCTATAGAAAAGTCATACTATTTTAGTTTAATTTATGAAAAAATCTCAAACTAAATTTTGTTTATAGAAAATTACAAAATACTAGCTAAAATTTTGAAAAAACCATTTTTGTCTAGTTTCTTTAGTTTTGATAGAATATAGAGATTTTTTTTTAAACTTACAAAATAACCAAAATATTATGATTTTTCTAAAAATTATCATAAAATTAATGGATATTTTAATTAACAAATCATTTATAAATAACAAATATTTTTATTATAAACAAATGAAATATATTTGTTGCTAATTTATAAAAATATAATAGTGGACTAAGTATTCATCTATTGTTTACTGATCACCACTTCAAACTTTTTATGTTCCTTATATTCATCATTATGGGTGTCACGATGCGATGTATCATGTGAGTGTTCCTCTAATGTCGGTGTTCATGTTAAGTTCTTTAAACTAACTACAACCCAACATCCATACCTCACCTGGTAACAACTATCGGCAAACGCACATCTATCGAATGTGAAAAGTGAACCGTGAATGACAATTTACGTGACAACCAAGAAAATTTATGTCACCAACCACCGTTAGGAAATAGTATGGAAAGATAAATGTAATAGCTTAACATTGTAAGGTTTGATTTTATTTGAAAATATAATCAAATGTGCTATTATATTTAGAGATAATTCGACGTTTAGACTAAAAAATAAGCGTCCAAAAAGTTGTACCATCTTTTAAAATGGTTAATGTATTCGGAAAGTACTCGTTGACGTGATTCCGAGGATATACACTTGATAAAAATCCGACTCTAATTGGAGGAGTTATGTTAGAATTCGTAATGTTTAGTTGTGTCAATTTGTAACGCATTGAGTTCGCATGTTTTGTAATGTCAATGTCTTTACTTTGTGTGATTTGTTTAAGTTTCGAATTCACATATTTTTTGTTACCTTAAGTTCGTAGTTTATCAGTTGGCTTCAGATGCCTTTATGATATTCTTTTGAGGCGTATATAAAGGAAAATTAGTTAGAAGAATGAGTTAGAGTTTTGGATAGAATAGCTCTTTGCGTATGTATCGAATTATTCTATTGACTCGTTAATCAAAGGGGAATCTTATTTACATCGTGTGTTCTTGTGAATCTCTTTATCGTTTATTGTGAATCTAATCGTTCCATCAATTGGTATCAGAGCGGGAGATCATTTGATTTTTTTTTTCAAATCTCGATTTTGTCGTTGTTAATTGTGTTCATCGTGTTTTTCCAGATTTGTTCATCGAATTCTAGATTTATTCTGCATTTTTCAAATCTCTTTGCAAATTGATCTTTAATTCCATGTTTGGATCTTTCAATTTGATTCTAAAACTCTTTTTCAAGTTCGTTGATCCGATTCTTGTTTCATTTCATTCAAAATTTCAAAACAGGATTCACACTCAATTACGTTTAACCTTCCAAGTAGTATCGGTTCTACATTGAGAATTCTTATTCTATTTCCTAAAGACTATGAAGTTTGGGTTCTTCACTTTGAGGATTATGTTCTAGGGATTGAAACTCATGTATCTAACATTTAGCACACAATCACAAAAGAAACATCAAGTATTCCAAGACGAAAACTGAAGTCAGAATTCAAGAAGATTTTGACACCATTGCTATTGATGACACTGAAATTGATTATGTGGAGGAAGACAAATTGATGTGCAAACTGAAAGGATTAAGAATCATAAGGTTTGCTCTTCCTACTGACACTTTTCATTTAGTCTGTTCTTATCAAACTACAAAAGAAATATAGGACAGTTTGAAAGAATTATATTTTGGAGATGCTGATCTCACTCATTCTCTGCAAACATCACTTCTCTCCGAATTTGGATCTTTTGAGCAAAAGTACAATGAAACTATTAAAGAAACAGTCAATTGATTTAATCATATTTTGAGTCGTATGCTAAAACACAATTTTAAAAGAGAAGTCATTGAACAAAAGGCTAGGTTCATGAATAGTTTGAGGCCAGAATGGAAGTCGATTGTTTCTATTATTAAAGGTCATGAACAATTCAAAAATTACTCTCTTGCACAAAATGTTGGTATTCTAAAGTCTCATGAAGATGAAATTATAAAGGAAGCAAAGTTGGTTACAAGTGTTGGTTCGTTAGCCTTGGTGACGAAAAGTGAAAGTTCAAAGCAAAAGAAGACAAAGATTGTGGTTGAAGATTCCGAATTTGAATTCTTAGATGAAGAACTTACAAAAGAAGACAAAGTTCTTATGGTAACTAATCCAAAGAAAATATTCAAAAACAACTTCTCTCGTTTCAAAAGAACATCGAAAACAAATATGCTCGAAATAATTACAAGCAAGGATGTTCAAACTCTGAAAAATCAAGAAGTGAAGTTTCAAAAATTATCAAAGGGATGATGAAAAGAAGGAGAAGAAGTTACTTGGTGACTCAGGCTTTGACTGCAACTATTGTCTTGGAAAGAATCATTTTGCAAAGGAGTGATTATTACAAAAACAGAATGAGAAGAAAGAAAAGGACAAAGATGGAGCCTATTATGTGAATAAAATTGAAGAAATTCGCAAGAATTCTAGTGTAACACTTGGTTTCGGATTTGCTCCATTATTCGGGGCTGCGAGCTAATCTTCAATGGTGATGAGACTTAGGGCCTTGGGAAAGAAAGAATTTGGCCCTTCTTGGGTGTGGGTGTTATGGCCTAAGTGATCCAAGTGTTCGATTGTGTCTTCGGAGGCCAAAGGTATAATTGTAATTTGATAACTCGGTCTTTTATGGATTTTGGGTTTTGTTCAAGAGATTTTAAGACTTGGGTGTGTTGTTAGAAGCGTAGGGATTCGTGCCACCTTTCTGTGGATATAAGGTGCGTTGGAAACAGACCTAAGATGAGGAAGTTATGGCATTTTGAAGATTTTGGCAGAAACGACACTTATAGGAAAAGGCTTGCATTTCAGTCCCATGCGTTCATGGCAGAAGGCACGTGCCTGGGTGAGTATGCCCATCGTAAGCTAGGGGTATGCCCAACCTAATGATCAGACTGCCAAACCCTAATTTTTAGGCTTTGGACACTGTTTAAGCATCTTTATGAGCTTAAGGCTCTTTCCTTTCTCAGCCCCCATTGCATTCTAGCCTCATTTTGGAAACCTTAATCTCATTTTGAGTGTTTGAGAGATCTGAGTGTTCCTTTTGGTGTGTTCTTGCTTATTTTCAAGAAAAGGCTCCTTGGTGCTAGCTTGTGGTTCAAAGGAGGACGTTTAGATCCAGACTTTTGGCTTCATTTCCAGTTCATTCAAGGTAAAATGTTCTCATCTTGACTTCTTATTGTGCAAGTTTGAGTTTAGGACAAGGTTAAGGGTTTTTATGGTGTATTAAGTTCTCATTGTGAGTTTGAGCCACTCCAGGAGCTTGGGGTGATAGATCTTGCCCCTTCTGATGTTCCTAGTTCATAAAAATGCTTTCTTGATGTTTAAGAATGGTGCATGCATGTTCTAATTGGATTATGTTGGGACTTAATTGATTAAGTTGGTTCTTGGGCCCCATTGAGTTAAGTAAATGCATAAAGGTGTCGACTTTATGCATCAAGAACTTATTTTAAAGGTTTTTTGAGGTTTGGGTGCAAAGGACTTAAAGGATTAAGTCATAAATCGAGTTTTGGAAAAGTCCCTGTATGCCCCACATAAATGTAAGTCCGCCTCGCGTACTAATTTAAGGCCCCAATCAATATCTTCGAGTATGCTGAGCGTACCTAGGGGGTACGCCCCGTGTACGTTCAGCTGTGGACTTTTAGGCTTGTTCACATTTGGGCTTCAGACTTATGTTTGGGATTTGTGTGTTGGGTTATTAGTTAGAGGAATCTTAGAGTCCTGGACTCTTGTTCGGGCATGTCTAGTTGGGCCTAGGTTTTTGTATTGGGCCTTTGTAGCCCCCAATGGTTTTGGGCTTTAGTGGGCCCCATAGGCTTGGGCCGTTGGTCCATCGGAGATTTATTATTGGCTAAGGACTTATTGAGCTTTAGGATAAGGCCCATATGGGGTTGGGCCCAATTTGAAAAATTGGGCAATTAGTGGGCTTTTATGGATCTTGTAGTTTTTGGTCATTCTAGTTTTGTGCTTGGGCCTCAGTTGTGGTTCATGTTGGTTCAGGGGTAAAATGGTCCTTTTACCCCAAGTATGTCTTATGGATCATAGTTTGGAACCCAATTGCTAATTGGGTGTTATTTTGATATTGATTGTCGGAGGAGTCGTCAGAGCAACAACTAGGGATTTCTTTCAGTGAGCTTCTGCATTCGAGGTGAGTCTCCTCATTATTCTATGAGTTAAAGGAACCAACGTCATCCCATTTGGTTTATGTGTTGTAGGAAGACATAGGGATAACCCTTGGCGGTTTGTATGAAAGACCAAGAGGCGGCTCCTGGCGAACTGTATGCAAGACCAGAGTCTGAACTCTGATAGTTAATTAGTTAAGTAATGTAGATTGTATGATAGTTGTCTTTATGATGCTTGCATGGAAGACCCGGAGGTGGCTCTTGGCACTTGTCTGTAAGACCCATGGTTTTGGCCCCCGGCCTGGCAAGGAAGACCACGAGGTGGCTCGTGGCATAATTGCAAGACTATGGTTGGAACATAACACTTTTATTTATTGATTGGATATGTATGTCATGTATGGCTTGTATGATATGTATGGCACATAGCACTTTTATTGATTGATTGGATATGTATGTCATGTATGGCTCGTATGATATGTATAGTATGTGGTATTTGGGGAGCTCACTAAGCATTGTGCTTATAGTTTGTGGTTTATGGTTTCAGGTACTTCCAGTTCGAAAGGAAAGGGTCCGGCTTGACAACAGTGCACACACCTATGTTTTTCCACAAGTTATGATTTTGGGAGTTACTCTGATAATTGTTTTAATTTGGAATATCATAATGTTTGGATAAATGTAAATGGATGTTGGAATTTATATATTTAAAATGAAATTTTTACCCTTGATTTTCGGGATGTTACAAGTTGGTATCAAAGCCTTGGTTTGAGGGATTCGGGTATACTCTCAGGTGTGCCTAGAATCAAACTGAGGGTTTAGTGAATTTTTTTATAAAATAAACATTTAAATAAAAAGAAATTTCTAATCAACGAAAGTTGTGTGATGCGTGCAATCGGCCGAACTCAAGTAAGTGGTTCCCAGAATACTAATACATGTTTATTATGATATATGCTATGATTATGAGAATTGCATGCTAGATTAGGGCTAAGGATCTGCTCAGTATCATATGATAGGAGAGATGCCTTTTTATGTCTGATTGTATGAGGTTTAGAATTGCATGCTAGTATGATTCCAGATGAGTGGATAAACGGGCTTGGTTAGTGTATGCTGGTTAGATTTTTCCGTTGTCCGAATGCTGCTTGCTTAGTGCTTTGCGGGACTATTAGTGATATGAATTGACTGCTAAGTGAATATGCTAAGTCATGTGGTACAGGTTAAATAATCTTAGAGTGGTGGATTTGACGCTATTGCACAACTCTTGTTTGAGTCCAACCATTCTAGGGTTGATTCTTTTACTCGAAGGATTATCCGATCTCTGTTGTATGTAACTATATTCATGAGGAAGCTAGTTGACATTGGTAGTTGTCTTTCAACAGCTAAGGATTGGGTGAGGTCGGGAACCTAGGATAGCCTAGGATATGCTTCAGTGGGTTTAGTGGTGTGGTTTAGTGAGTTTTGGTGCATTGGTTTGAGGAAGTGACTTAGAAAATTCGGGAGGATTGCTAAGGAAAGTATAGATAGGTGTGGAAGGTAGGATTAGGCCCATACTATTGAAAGCACAAGATCCATACTCGAATCAGTGAGAGTCTTGGAGAATCTAAAAAGCTTATGGGAGAAGGATTAGTGGGCATGTTTTGATCTTTGGCATGTTGTATTTCAGTTTGGAGATGAGCATACAGGGAGGTGGTTCTGGTTCTGGTTCGAGTTCCGGCTCAGGTGCAGGTGCTGAGCCGATTAGCGAGCAGATGCTGGAGTTCATCTCATCGGAGATTTCTCGCACTATTTCAAAGATCTTGGATTTGCGCTTCGGCGCATTCCGTGCTGAGATTATGGTTGTCATTAGAGCTTGCACTCTTTCTTTCTGAGATTTCCGACTGTTCTGTGCTTGTGGAGCTCATGCATTCCATGGGGAGAGGGACCCTATTGTTAGTAGGAGGTGGTTAGCGGATATGGCTAATGCGTTCAGGATGGGTTTTTGCCCTGAGGAGGCGAATGTCAGATATGCTTCCTGATATTGAATGACAGGGCACAAGATTGGTGGGAAGAGGTTAGTAGTGAGTTGGATGATGATGGTGTTGATGCCATGTCATGGGATGACTTCTCGAACAGGTTCCGAGTTGAGTTTGCACTGGCTATTGAGGTGCAGCAGTTGGCACATGAGTTTCTGGATCTCCGTCAGACTATTGAGACTATGGCAGAGATCACTGCCAAGTTTCGGAAGGGCTTTATTGGCACTGCAATATGCAACATATGAGGAATGAAGAAGGCGAGGTATCATGATATGCTGCGGGATGATATCAGGGAGTTTGTGATTATTTCAGGGTGCGAGACCCTGAATGATATGATTTCTTGAGTAGGAGATTGATTTGGAGCACCTCGGGAAGAGGGGGGATTGATTTGGAGCACCTCGGGAAGAAGAGATTGTCCTTAGGGGCAAGCCTGATATGTTTTCACTACGATCAGGTGGGCCACAAAAAGGCGACTGCCCGATGTTGAGGGGAGGAGCAGTGAGTGCGCCTGATCCGACTACTTTGAGGATCATGGATAGACGAGAAGCTAGTGCAGGATCCCCATCGGAGAGGAGTCGGGCTTTGCAATGTCAGACATGGGAGGTGAGGACTCAAGCAGGCGATGTTGCGGGTATGTATCTTTTGCTTTCTTTTCGGATTTTGTTAGTATTTATGTTGTTAGAATCTTGCATCGGTTCGGGTAAGCGTATCTGGATTCATTTCTCTACTTGTTTTCGATTATATTTTCAATAAATGTTATATGCCAATTGCATGCCATGAATTATTAGTGGTTTATGTAACAACGTGAATTTTCAAAATAATTTTTCATTTTTAAAACATTCATTCATTCATAAATAATGTTAAACACATTGTATCAAATATTATTATCACAAAACATCTCCCCAGAATCTCTATAAAAACTCCAATGCGTGTGTGTACGAATCATGCCGGCGCCTTCCCGCGCTCATCACTAGTACCTGAAACACATAACACAACAACTGTAAGCATAAATGCTTAGTGAGTTCCCCAAAATACCACATACAGCACATACACCACTCAAGGCTATAATACGACCCTCCGGTCAATGTGTCTCAGCGGGACCCTCCAGTCCCATAGCTCGTTGGACCCTTAGGTCCGATCATAGCTCGTTGGACCCTCCGGTCCGGTCTATATCATCATAAAACATACAAATATCACATAGCATAAAATCTCATACATAACATATAAGACCCTCTAGTCATCACATAGTACCACTCTAAGTAACGTATAGTGAGAAGACTCACCTCGATGTCTCGGTAAATATCTGACTCGGAAGAAGTGTGATCTAGCCTCCGCCTAATCACATAAAGTAATACTCTCATAAATACAACTGAACTCAATCCTAAAGTCAACAAGGTCAACGGTAAAACTTGACCCGACTCGGCGAGTGCACTAGGGCGATTCGGCGAGTCTACACGTGTCCACTGACTCTCTTAGATTCTCTCTTCGCACGTCGAGTACTTCCCTTGACTCGACGAGTCCACCTGGCATGAATCGCGGGGCCACCCCGACTCAACTCGCCGAGTCTCAAGAACAACTCGGCGAGTTCCAACTTGAACTCAGACCCCTGACTCTCCCTGACTCACCGAGTCATACCCCCAACTCGGCAAGTCCACTCATTGAGTGATTAACGGACAACCTTCATACTACTCGCCGAGTAGTCATACCCCAAACTCGGCAAGTCCACTCACTAAGTGATTAACGGGCAACCTTCATACTACTCACTGAGTCTGTTCTTGGGACTCGGCGAGTTCATGCCATGCACAAACTAAAAACAACTTCTGAGGTCAGATCTGTTCCATACAATCTGGCCTCCCCAAGCATGATAATCACGTAAAGTTTGGACCTTGACACACATATAACATAGAAATGGTCCAAAATGGTGATTTAGCCCCAAAAATGTCATTCCAAGCTCATGACTTCCAAAATGACTCATAAAGCTCCAAGGGTTAAGGTCTTTGGACCTCTTTGGGTCCAGATCCAGAACACAAACTCGAGGAGGGACCAAATACACCACTTAATCAATCTCTAAAAGGGTTAGGAAAACCCTAACACTAAGAATCAACACCAAAACTGAAGAAGGTCCGAGAATAATACCTCAATGCAATCTCTATGAGCTCAAAACCACCAAAAATCGCACCTCCTTCAGCCTCCTCTTGCCTTAAGCACTTCCTTCTTGCAAAAACACCCACCAAATATCAAGATTGGCCTCTCCTTCCTCACAAACGCTCTAGATCTCTTTAGGGTTTCTCTCTGGGGTGGATGGCCGCAAATGACGGCCATAAGGCCCTTTAAATAGGTCTTAAACCCTGGAAATTAGGGTTTCATTAAACAACGTGGACTCGCCGAGTCTAGCTGTGAACTCGCGTACAAATCCACGACTATACTCGGCGTGTGTAGACGCCAACTCGCCGAGTTCCCCCACAATACCCAAAAATAAAAGAACAAAATATCATACATGGGAATCCGGGTGTTACAATTCTCCCCCACTAGAATCAGACTTCGCCCTCGAAGTCTCACTCTGCAAACAACTCCGGATGCTGCTCCCGCATCTCACGCTCCGGTTCCCAAGTCAACTCTGACCCTTTCCGATGTTGCCACTAGACCTGCACCAACGACACTTCTTTGTTCCTCAAAACCTTGATCTTCTGATCCCTGATCACCACCGGTCTCTCGGCATACTTCAGGCTCGCATCCACCTGAATATCTTCTAATGGCACCACTGCCGACTCGTCGGCTATACACTTTCGCAACTGTGATACATGGAAAGTGTCATGAATCTGACTTAACTCTGCTGGCAACTCCAAACGATAGGCTACCTTGCCTACCCTCGCGATCACCCTGAAAGGTCCAATATATTGGGGCCCCAACTATCCCCTCTTCCTGAACCGGATCAATCCTTTCCAAGGAGAGACCTTCAGGAGTACGAAGTCGCCGACCTGAAACTCGAGCTCGGACCGGCGTCTGTCCGCATAACTCTTCTGATGACTCTGAGCGGTCAACAGCCTCTGCCTGACCTGCTGGATCTGCTCTTTCGTCTGAAGCACAATCTCGGTGCTGCCCATCACACGCTGCCCTACTTCTCCCCAGCAAATAGGGGTTCGACACCTCCTCCCATAAAACAGCTCAAAGGGCGGCATGCCAATGCTCGAATGATGGCTGTTGTTATAAGAAAACTCCGCCAAGGGCAAATATGTGTCCCAACTCCCGCTAAAATCCAACACACATGCCCGGAGGATGTCCTCGAGCGTTTGAATCGTCCGCTCACTCTGCCCGTCAGTCTGTGGGTGGTATGCAGTACTAAAATGCAGTTTCGTACCCAATTCCTCATGAAACTTCTTCCAGAATCTGGAAGTGAAACGTACATCTAGATCTGAGACAATCGAGATCGGTACTCCATGCCGCGATACCACCTCTCTCACGTACATCTCTACCAACTTCTCCGCGAAAGAGCTCTCACTGATGGCCAGGAAGTGAGCACTCTTCGTCAATCTGTCCACAATCACCCAAATTGCATCGACACCACTCGCGGTTCTTGGCAATTTGGTGATGAAATCCATGGTAATCTATTCCCATTTCCATTTGGGAATCTCTAATGGCTGCAGCTTACCATGTGGACGCTGGTGTTCGGCCTTCACCCTGCGACAGGTCAAGCACCTCTCCACAAACCATGCGACATCCCTCTTCATACAGGGCCACCAATAATCCTTTTTCAGGTCTAAAAACATCTTAGTGGCCCCGAGATGGATCGAGAATTTCGATTGATGAGCCTCTTCCAAAAAATGGTACGCGTTCCTCCCACCGACGGTACCCAAAACCGGCCCTGAAATGTCATAAGCCCCCGACTATCGGTAACAAATTCCGATACCAGCCCGACAACTCGCTCCCTCTTCTGGCTCTCTGGATCCACAGCCTCAGCTTGGGCCCCACGAATAGCATCCAGCACCGGGGTCATCACTGACAATCTCAAACAAACATCTCGAATTGGGGCGCCCTCCGCCCTACGACTCAATGCATTAGCTACCACATTAGCCTCGCCCGGGTGGTACAGGATCTCACAATCATAATCCTTGACCACGTCCAAACACCTCCTCTGGCGCATATTCAGGTTGGGCTGATCCATCAAATACTTCAAGCTCTTGTGGTCCGTGTATATCGTACACCGAACCCCATACAAATAATGTCGCCAGATATTAAGAGCGAACACTACCGCTCCCAACTCCAAATCATAAGTGGGGTATCTCGACACATGAGGCTTAAGCTGCCTTGATGCATATGCAATCACATGCCCCCTTTGCATAAGCACCGCTCCCAATCCGGATATCGATGCATCACAAAATACCACAAAATCTTCCATCCCTTCTGGAAGGGCTAACACAAGGGCCTCGCATAATTTTTTAATTCATTAGCAAAAATTTTCTCAAATCCTCAGTTTGAGTTCAGATACGCCTGAAGATGCATCCGAATCCCTCAAACCAAGGCTCCGATACCAACTTGTAACAACGTGAATTTTCAAAATAGTTTTTCATTTTTAAAACATTCATTCATTCATAAATAATGTCAAACACATTGTATCAAATATTATTATCACAAAACATCTTCCCAGAATCTCTATAAAAACTCCAATGCGTGTGTGTACGAATCATGCCGGCGCCTTCCCGTGCTCATCACTAGTACCTGAAACACATAACACAACAACTGTAAGCATAAATGCTTAGTGAGTTCCCCAAAATACCACATACAACACATACGCCACTCAAGGCTATAATACGACCCTCCGGTCAATGTGTCTCAGCGGGACCCTCCAGTCCCATAGCTCGTTGGACCCTTAGGTCCGGTCATAGGTCGTTGGACCCTCCGGTCCGGTCTATATCATCATACAACATACAAATAACACATAAGACCCTCTAGTCATCACATAGTACCACTCTAAGTAACGTATAGTGAGAAGACTCACCTCGATGTCTCGGTAAATATCTGACTCGGAAGAAGTGTGATCTAGCCTCCGCCTAATCACATAAAGTAATACTCTCATAAATACAACTGAACTCAATCCTAAAGTCAACAAGGTCAACGGTAAAACTTGACCCGACTCGGCGAGTGCACTAGGGCGACTCGGCGAGTTTACACGTGTCCACTGACTCTCTTAGATTCTCTCTTCGCACGTCGAGTACTTCCCTTGACTTGACGAGTCCACCTGGCATGAATCGCGGGCCACCCCGACTCAACTCGCCGAGTCTCAAGAACAACTCGGCGAGTTCCAACTTGAACTCAGACCCCTGACTCTCCCTGACTCACCGAGTCATACCCCCACCTCGGCAAGTCTACTCACTGAGTGATTAACGGGCAACCTTCATACTACTCGTCGAGTCTGTTCTTGGGACTCGGCGAGTTCATGTCATGCACAAACTCAAAAAAACTTCTGAGGTCAGATCTGTTCCATACAATCATAGATTTGGCCTCCCCAAGCATGATAATCACGTAAAGTTCGGAACTTGACACACATACAACATAGAAATGGTCCAAAATGGTGATTTAGCCCTAAAAATGTCATTCCAAGCTCATGACTTCCAAAATGACTCATAAAGCTCCAAGGGTTAAGGTCTTTGGACCTCTTTGGGTCCAGATCCAGAACACAAACTCGAAGAGGGACCAAATATACCACTTAATCAATCTCTAAAAGGGTTAGGAAAACCCTAACACTAAGAATCAACACCAAAACTAAAGAACGTCCGAGAATAATACCTCAATGCAATCTCTATGAGCTCAAAACCACCAAAAATCGCACCTCCTTCAGCCTCCTCTTGCCTTAAACACTTCCTTCTTGCAAAAACACCTACCAAATATCAAGATTGGCCTCTCCTTCCTCACAAACACTCTAGATCTCTTTAGGGTTTCTCTGTGGGGTGGATGGCCACAAATGACGGCCATAAGGCCCTTTAAATAGGTCTCAAACCTTGGAAATTAGGGTTTCATTAAACAGCGTGGACTCGCCGAGTCCGCTCATAAACTCGCCGAGTCCAGCTGTGAACTCGCGTACAAATCCACGACCATACTCGGCAAGTCTAGACGCCAACTCGCCGAGTTCCCCCACAAAACCCAAAAATAAAAGAACAAAATATCATACCTGGGAATCCGGGTGTTACAGTTTAGTGGAGGGTTGTTTCTCTTATAGCGGGTTTGGAGTCTTTGGTGTTATATTGGTTTGTATTCGAGATCAGTTCAGGGGAATTTTGTGGAAGGTTTATCGTCAAGATTCAGCAGGTTAGGTACCTAGTATCGCCAGGATTTAGTGGTTTTAGCAATTGTGCTTGGATTTGCTTTTGGGGGTGTCGAGGAAGTGTTCTGTTGCTGAGGTTTTGGTTGGAGCATCCGTCCTATGGACTTCAAGATTTGAGTGTGATATCATTTGAAGCATTTAGGGTTATCAGTGTTGCTGGGATTCGAGAAGTGTTCAGCAGGCCTTCAGGGGTTGTGTGGTCTTTTGGGATGGTTAGTGATGGAACACTAGCATTAGTAAGTGATGGTTGTCATCAGATCGATCATTAGAGAGTAAGAAGGATTGTGAATCCTTCAATTCTCGTGTGTTGTGAAGTGGGGGAGAATCGTTCAGGTATTCAGGAACACGAGCAGTTGTGAAACTAGGATGGGTTTCGCATCCCTTTCGGGGAGGAAGATGGCCCAAGTGGCTGTTTGGATTAAGGATTATGTGAGTTCGGAATTCGGGAAACTTCCCAACATTGGGTTCGTGTCTTCTTGGTGTATGATAGTAGGCTTTAGGGGACCCAAGTTGGGGTTCCATTCATGACTCAAGTTCATCTTGGGTGTTTGGTTGAGTACGTGCTCGACTCTTGGTGTGTTCGAATTAATAGATTAGTGGTATGGCATTGGGCGGCGGTTGTGTCAAGGAGGAAGTGATGTAAGACCGAAGGGTGGCCCGTAGCATTCACTAGTTAGCAGTTAGTATAGAAGTGTTGTAAGACTGCGGGGTGGCCCGTAGCGGTCGGTTACTATGGTAAGTGTTGTAAGACTGCGAGGTGGCCCATAGCATTTACCGATCCCTATGCAGCGGTGAGATTGTGGCAAATATGTGATTTGCTCACAGATTTCTTCAGATGGTTTAGGCCAAGGTGGGTCTTGTTGGAACCTAAAAGTGAACCTCTTGCAATCTCTATCCTTTGAATGTTCCGAAGTAAGTCAGTTCCGAAGTGAATGGTGTTCCATAGTTAGCTTGTGTTCTGGAGTCAAATTGGTGTCCGAAATAAAGAAAATGTTTATGTGTTGATGTTCCGAGATGGTGTATGCTTCCGAATCAGTCTGTCCGTCTTATCATTTATTGTTCTTGTCTTTTAGTCTGATGTAACAGCTCACAAGACTCAGTTTATTTTGTTAAAGGGATAATCAGAGCGTTAGATGTAACTCTTTTATCCAGTCCTATGGTACGCGGATATTTATGAATTGGATCATTGATGGTTATAGGTGTTGGAGTTTGGGGCAGTGTTTCGGGAGCGTGATTTCGTGGTTCAGTCCGGTATTGCATGGTGAGTTATCCTCACTATACTAAGGGGTCTAAGGCACCAAGGCCGGCCCATTGGATTTGATATCCTAGTAGTTATTGATATGTTGGATTTGAGTTAGTGATGTATGCCAGTTGATATGCTAGTCAGGTAGATCTGTAGGATTACCTTTGATACTGTATGATTATATGTATGTGCATTAGTTATGTTATATGTCGACATATTATGTGGGATGGGTTGAGGTTGTACTGCTCCGTGCGGTAGCCAACAAACCCTAGAGTATTCCAGATATGAGCTGAGGGCCGGGAAAGGCATGTCAGACTCATACTGAGGACTTGGAAGCATTCCAGATACGATTTGAGGGCTGGGTAGGGCATGCTAGACTCGTACTGTAGGCTCGGTGGCGATCCAGATGTGAGCTGTGGGCCCGGAAGGCAATCCAGACTCACATTGTGGGCCCAGGGGTAATCCAGTCTGTAAAGCTGTAGACCCATCGTATGTTGTTCAGTTTGTTATGTTATGATATTGCTGATATTGTTGTGGACTGTATGTGTATTGGTATTTTGGGGGTAACTCACTAAGCTTTCGGGCTTACAGTTTTAGTTTATGGTTTCAGGTTCAGCGGATGACCGCGGGTAGGCGAAGGCGTGACCGTACACTTCCTCGATTGACGATCTTGATTTCTGGGAACTCTAATGTATAAACTATTTTGAAAACAAATTGTAATAATTGAATGGTTTCAAATGATTTAAAAAGTTTTAAATTTGCTCGAATTTTATGGGTGTTACAGTTACACCGATATATTTACATTAAATTTACACTTATTAGGACTTTGTGACAGATTTCCAATAGTTTCGTTACTGATTTCTAACGAATTTATGACGTATTATGAAGAATTTACACTAAATTTTACACTCGGCAGTAAAATTTGAGGGATTTTCCATGCCACCCCAGGATGCCAAGTAGGTTTGCCCATGTTTGTAAAAGAGATTTCACTCGTGCTGACATGTATTACTACATCCCTTATGGAACCCCAACAGACACTAAGCCCAATCTTTTTGCTTCTGGCAAGCTTGTGGTTGACTCAACCCTCTATCGAAGCCTTGTTTGGTCTCTACAATATCTGACATTCACTCGTCCAGATATTGCATATGCGGTTCAACAAATTTTCCAATACGTGCATGATCCTCACGTACCACATTTTCTTGAACTAAAGTACATTTTGCGTTACCTTTAGGTTACATTAACATATGGTCACTACATATGCATGTCTCATGCCGATTGTTTGGTAACTTATTCAGAAGCTGATTGGGTTGGTTGTCCTTAGACATGCCAGTCCAGTTTTGGGTTTTGTGTCTATCTTGATGACCCGTTACTCGAAATTTCATGTCTATTATCTCGTACTAGACATAGTGTTATGTACTTATATTTTTTTAGGCTACCCGTGAAAATAGACTTATATTTTGTTAGGCTACCTAATATGATACCAATTTCATGCGTAGGAACCAACATGGAGGATAATGTTAAGGGATTTCCATCAGTGAACACCATTTCCACACCGTAGTAAGTGTGGAGTGGATTGGTGGTTCTTATGGATCTTCATAGACACCATTCTCTCTATCTCTCTCTACTTTCACCTCTTTTTCTCTCTTGTTCGTTACTTGTTCATTAGTGAACACCATTTCTACAACCTAGTGAAATGGTTAAATGATGATGTGACTTACTCTTCACTACCTTTTCACCAATGAGGATACCGAATAGCCTTAGGGAATGCGTTGCCATCGGCCATGCACACGTTTTGCATGTTCTATCTACTTATAAGTTTGTTGATATATGTATAGTGTATTTATTTTTTATACATATAGTGTAGATTCTACGGTGTAATTATTATATTTTGTCTGTACTATTTGAAGGAGGATGTAATATACAGAAACCCTAGTGGGTCTTTACATAAAATATCAAACTGTTTAATTGCTCAAAATGAAGTTTTCTATCTTTAAGATTTTTTCAAATATTTTATTATTGATTAGGATCCTTATTCTACTCCATTTGGATTTGCTACGATTATTGAAAGAAACTATCCATCTTGGAATTCGGATTTTTTTTGTTCGTTTTAGTTGTGATCGGTAGTTCAACCAGTCTTTTGGTGTTAGAAGTTTTTGTTTGTTTAGAAGTACGTAATCAACAATTCTTGATAATTGATTCTAGTTGTCGATCAATTTAAAAAAAAAATGTTTGATTTTGTGTTATGTCTGTGCTTCTATTAATTCTTTGGTTTGGTCTAGTAATCAATGGAAGAGCTTGCACCATGAATTAATAATAATGATAATACTGTCTATAATAAAAAAAAAAAAATTTAAAACAAGGATAGAGTAATAATTTTCACATACTTAACAGATGAGTTGTTAACAAAAATGGAGTAATTAGAACCATAATCGTTATCGTTATAAAACATCAAAAAGAAAAACCAAAACTGAAATCCAATTCTTTAAACACCAACTGAAAAAAATAATAATAATAACTCAAGAACCAAATTAATTTCTAAGTTACCCTATTAGTATTTTTTTATGATTTTAAAGTTTGACTATTTAGTTCTAGACGTCCAAAATGAAAATTGATATAGGTGTAAAGAGTTAAGGTGCAGCATGTTCAATGCCTCTTCCACTTTAACCCACAGTCAAACATGCATGGAAGCGTTTTACCATTAAAAAAATAGGGAGGCGATATTGCCGTTTGGTATAACGTCTCAATTATAAATGATTCACCAAGAACTGAAGATCATAGAGAAAAGATATCAAGCAAAGATCACGCTGTTGAGGATTTTAAAGTTTGCAGTGAGGTTGACAAGAGAAGCACGGAGATACCAAAGGTTGCTGGTCAAACAGAGTCAACAGAAAAATCTGTAAATCTTGTGATAGCATTAAGTGAAGAGGAACATGAGGCTACGATTAGATTATTCAAAAGAAAATCAATCATTATTCCGAATCTGCTAATGGGATTGATTTGTTGATATTAGTCTTACATTTTTCCTCATTTGTTTGTCAATGATCATAACTTGTGACATTTTTTCTCAGCCGTTGGATCAACATGCAAAGAAATTCTGAACCAGAGGTTGATATGGAAGCTAAGGAAGAAAGGATTCCAGGTTTACATCCATCTTATCGTGACTCTGAAAAACTAGAGTTTGGATGTAAGCACTACAAGCGGAACTGCAAACTTGTTGCTTCCTGTTGCAACAAATCATACACTTGCAGACACTGCCATGATGAGGCCACTGATCACGTAATGGATAGGTATGCATAAGGCCATTATTTTCTATTAAGTGCTGCAGAGATAAATGATCTGTTTTCATGAGCTAGTAAGTGTTGTATTGAAAAGCTGTTTCTTTTTCAGACAGAATGAATTCAGATCTCTGAATGTGAGTAAAAAGGAAAATGACTTATAAGTCCAATGAAGTTTTTAAACCGTTCAAAAAACTCAATTATGTTTTTTCTGTTCAATAAAACTCAACGAAGTTAACCTTTTGTCTAAAAAAATCCAACTAGCTTACACTTTGTTTCACTTATAATTTAGGGTCAACCGGCTAATGAAAGTCAACTAATGACATGGCTTATGACGTATAATTAAATATCAGAAAATGACTGGTAAGATCAAAGAAGTTTCAGAACCATTCAAAAAACTCCAATCATGTTTTGTTTGTTGAAAAAAACCCAACGGAATTATGTTTTTTTTCAATTGTTATTAGAGACAACCAGATTCATTACGTATACAACTCGTTGACAAATGACATGACATTATATTTGATGACATGGAATAAACAGATTAGAATTTCCCTTTATATATCAATTTAGGGCTTGAAGAAGAGAAGTACAAATGGCATTTGTGTTCGATCTCTTATAATAGTTACTTCTTATTCTTCCTCTCAATCGTTGATGTTCAACTCAAGATCTAAAAAGAAGATATTTGATGATGAAAACCCTTGTGGATGTGGATGCTCTTCTTGGATTTGGACATCTAGAACGGATGATCATCCATAGAAAAAAGTTCAGGGCTTGTTCGAACAGATGGGTAAATGTAATTGAAAGCTTTATCATGTCCATATTCTATCTATTTGTTTGGTTTCTTTCAAAAACAAAAACTTATTAAAATGGACATAATAAAGCTTTCAATTACACTTACCCATCTGTTCGAATAAGCCCTAAACATTATCTTTGGATAATTCTCCATTCTAGATGTCCAAATCCGAGAAGGGCGTCCACATCCACAAGAGTATGTATCATCAAATATCTTCTTTGTATATCTTGAGTTGGACATCAACGATTGAGAGGAAGAAAAAGAAGTGGCTATTACAAGAGATCGAACACATATATCATTCATTTTTCTCTTCTCCAAGCCCTAAATCGATATATAAAGGGCAATTCTAATTTGTTTATTCCATGTCATTAAATATAATGCCATGTCATTTGCTAACTAGTTGTATACCTAATTAATCTGGTTGCCTCTAATGAGAATTGAACAAAAACATAAGTTCGTTGGGTTGTTTTCAACAAACAAAACATGATTGGAGTTTTGTGAACGGTTTTGAAACTTCATTGGTCTTGCAAGTCTTTTTTCGATATTTACTTACACGTCATAAGCCATATCATCCATTGACTTTCATTAGCCGATTGACCCTAAATGAGAAGTGTAATTTAGTTGGGCTTTTTAGACAAAATGTTAAGTTCATTTGGTTTACTTGAAAAGACAAAACATAATTAGGGTTTTTTGAACGGTTTGGAAACTTCGTTGGGCTAATAATTCATTTCCCCGTGAGTAAAATGACCATTTTACTCTTTGAGTATATATTAAGGCATCCATAATTCATTAAACTTTATAGAGTTCAATGAATTGTCACACCATCCATTAATCACCTATACAGCAATGCCCACAATCCATTAAACTCTTATTCAATCTTAATCACGACTTTATTCTTTCTATCGAACCATTCAATGATCATTTAGCTTTCCTGTATGTCATCACCTACACTCCATTCAACTCTTATTCAATCTTAATCATCACCCATTCAACTCTTATACTACTTGCATTGTGGATGGTCTTAAGTAGAAGAATTGCCCTTTTATATCTGTCCCCAATAAGAGCAACCATTTCGGTGGTAGTGCTTGCAGTTCTGTTGTAAATGTCACATGTAGATTGTTTGCAAGACACGTCATTAGATATTATTATTTTATTAAGAAGGTAATATATTAATTAGTTTATAATATTTAGATATGATTATTTGATTAAAAATAACATATCACTTTGCAAGCCTTTTATAATTTGAAAGATGAAGTCTAAATGGCATTCAATTTTGAGCGAGTGGCATTGCATGGAACTTTTGAAAGACCGGATGTGGAAGGTCTTCAGTCCCATAAGTAAATTTAAGTAAATGACCATTTTACCATTCGACTAGATGAGAATGTAAGTTTCATATATACTTTTGTGTTGCTTTTGATTGACATGCAGAAAAGCAACAACCATGATGATGTGCATGAAATGCTTGATAATCCAACCCATTGGTCCAACATGCTCAACCGTGTCATGTAACAATTTATCTATGGCTAGATACTACTGCTCAATCTGCAAACTTTTTGATGATGAGAGGTCATTTTATCATAAATGTTGTTCCTTTAATCTGTGTTTTATTTATGCATTTAAGCCTGTCCAGAAAGAAATAATATAGATTTCTTTTAAAAGCAGGCAAATCTACCACTGTCCTCACTGTGACCTCTGCAGAATTGGGGAAGGCCTGGGGATTGACTTTTTCCATTGCATGAATTGCAATGCATGCATGTCAAAGTCTCTTTCGAAGCATATTTGTAGGGAGAAGTGTCTTGAAGTCGATTGTCCAATATGCCATGAATACATCTTCACATCAAGCACTCCTCTTAGAGCCCTTTCCTGCGGTCATATAATGCATTCTTCTTGTTTTGATGTATATATTCATCGCTTCTAATACCTTTCCCTTTTACAGATAACTTCAAGAAATAACTTAAAACACTTCTTTAATGACTCTTTAATGCTGCTGGTGTCAGGCATACACGTCTACTAACTATACGTGTCCAATATGCAGCAAGTCGTTGGGGGATATGCAGGTGAGTAACTTTGCATATCACGTTTTCATATTCATTAATTATTTAATTCAAGTTGATTTTTTATCATCTCCCAGGTATACTTTGGGATGATAGATGCAATGTTGGCAGAAGAGACAATTCCGGAAGAATATGCTGGCCAGACTCAGGTTGATTAATAAATACTAAACACACACACACACAAAAACTTGATGCATGTTGTCAAAATTTTAATTTGACAAATGGTTTTTCAGGAAATTTTATGCAATGATTGTGAGAAGAGAGGAATTGTGTCATTCCATTGGCTGTATCATAAATGCCCCAGTTGCGGTTCCTACAACACCCGCCTTGTTTGAGTTGGATATAATGTGAGTGGGCTTTAGTTTAAGTTCTTTGGTGTTGCATAGAAGCACCGTCTTTAATGTATGTCATAAAGTTAAGTATCTTATGTAGACCCTAAAAAAGCTTTTATTTATACCAACATTTAGAAATGGAAGATTGGGTCAATGCTATCATAAGAATTCATATGTACTGATGTACACAACATTTTAAATGATCAAAGTTTCCTACAGAAAGATATACAAAAGATTTTAAGCACTAAATGAATCCAAGTAAAAGTAATTTGCATACCTTTTAAGTTGCAGACACTTGTGTGAATAAGGGACTGCATGGATCTGTCCGAGTTGTCGCTGAAATTCGGATCAAGATTTCGAATTATGCTACAATGGTTATTTACTTGAAAGTTGTGTATATGTTGTGTATTTTCAGATTAAAATAAAACTAGGATCAGAATAAAGCACTAAATTGATTCTTCATTCACCAGGACCATTTTGTGTATAAATATGTATTGAATGGTAGTATATATATACTGTGTTAATTTTGTGTGTAAAGGCTTTCAATGGTTACATGCCATCTCCTTGGAATCAAGGATAGGATTTTATCATAATCATGCATGATATGCATCCATTGTTAACTTATGTGTGCGCATTATTCGGGATTATTTTTGTATATACTCGTAATTACTAGTATATATTTATTATTGTATTTGTATGTTTGTACTAGTATATATTTAGTATTGTATTTGTATATTTGTTTTTTGCACTTCTTTCTTCGAAGGTATATATATATATATATATATATATATATATATATATATATATATATATATATATATATATATATATATATATATGGGAAAAATGAATATACCCTTAAGGGTATATAAGCTTAGGTACCCAAACTCCTCATAATACGTTGTTTTGTATCATATAATACATTCTAATTGTCTAATGTTCTTATAATTTAACTTCTAACTTGATTTACTTCCAAGATTTTTATAAATTACATATTTATCTTTCTCTTACATAATTTTCATTTTCATCTACAATATATAGCCTAATAAGTATTCGGCAAAAAGATGTGATGTAAGAGAAAGATTATACGGAAATTTCGAATATCTTGAAAGTAAATCAACTTAATATTGAAGTTTATGAACATTATAATGAATATATCAAACAAAACGACGTATTATGGTGTGTTCGGGTACCTAAGCTTATATACCCTTAAGGGTATATTCACTTTTCCATATATATATATATATATATATATATATATATATATATATATATATATATATATATATATATATATATATATATACATGTATATATATATATATATATATATATATATATATATATATATATATAGGTTTCATGTGTTTTTTATATTTATTGTGTGCTAAAATGCACTAATAGAAATTTAATAAAATTAAATAATTAATTAATTAATTAAAGATAGATATTAAACGATTTCCATAATTGTATATATGTTAAATTATATCCCTAATTATAATTCTCTTTTTTTATGAAAACTAATTAAATTTGTTATTAATGTCAGCAACGACATTCTTTCGGAATGAATTCGTATCTTAGTATTCATGTATTGGTTCGTGTTTTGTTTATAGACACATTCACTTAAAATACAACAAAGTTGCATGAAACATGAAGAACGAAAGTACATTCTAGTAGAATACTGTAACATCCCAAAATACAGGCCAAAAATTTCATTTTTAATTAAGTGATTTGTAAAAGCATTTGTAACAATATATCATACGATCATAACATTTGGCAAAACATGTCTCGAGACCATAAAGCAAAACATAAAACATGATAATGTCAGAGTACAAATCCCAGAATAACTCATAGTGCGGAAAACAAAGAGTGTGTGTGATGAGCCGCTACCGCGCCAGCTCCTTCCCCTTGACTGAAGAGGTAATTGAAACAACAACCGAAAACCGTAAGCACAAAGCTTAGTGAGTTCCTCCACTATACCACATACCATATAACCACATAACATACATATATTGTCAGGCATATCTGGGTGCTCGACCTACCCCTTCGGTCCTCTCGACCGGATACTGACTAGCATATCTTGGTGCAGGCCTCCCCTTCGGTCCTCTCGAACGGAACTAGCATATATGGGTGCTGGTCTCCCCTTCGGTCCTCTCGACCGGATGCTGGGGACTATTTCACCCCTACTACTACCACATAACACATATCACATACTCTATCTAGCATAGCTGGGCATGACCGCCCCTTCGACCCTATCGACCGGAAATCTGAGGACTATCTCCCCCTACTGTCACTAGCACATAACATTATATCATATTAGCACATAAACATATCACAGGTAGTAGCAACCCTAGATGAATATCACAGAGACAATCATCTAACATACAACTCCTACTGGAGGGCCGGCATTGTGGTCGTAGACCCACCGCTACTGGAAGGTAACTCACCTCGAAAGTAGCTGCTGAAGTCTGCTTGCTGAGCGCCTGACTGCTGGATTAGGAACCCTCTGGCTATAAATCATAAACATAAGTTAGCCTCTCTTACACACCCTTAGGTCAGATGACTGACCCACCCTTAGTCCAAGGTCAACTCCTTGGTCAAGGTCAACTTCCAGTTGACTGGACTCGCCGAGTCCTTCTTCCACTAACGCGGTCCCACTCTACAAGCCCCTTTTTCCCACTCACCGAGTCGCCCTTAACTCACTACTCGGGACAATAGGACCAGCTCACGACCCGACTCGCTGAGTCCAAGGACAACTCGCCAATCCATGCGAGCAGACTTCCCACTCGCTTTCAGATCCTTATCTGAACATCCTTCATGAGAATTTGGAGTTTCTGGGACTATCGCAACACGTTAGATTGCTAATTCTATGTGCAAACACGAAGGGTTGGACTCCTGACACTTAAACCCTTCTCACCCCGAACAGTTCATACGACTCGTCAAGTTTGAAGAATAACTCGCCGAGTACCAGGCAATCTTCATAGGACTCGCCGAGTTGTTCTTCCAACTCGCCGAGTCTAAGGCCATCTTCATAGAACTCGCCGAGTTCCACTTTGGGACTCGCCGAGTCCCTACGTCCCACTTCCCAAACAGGCCAAAACTGGGACATGCAACGCTTCTAACTCATAGATCCATGCTCCTAGGGCATGCTTATCACGTAAAGTTGCAAACTTTACGTGCATGCATGGACCTATAAGCTCAAGAAGGCAAATCTAAGCTCTTTACGGGGTCAAACACTCAAAAGGGACCTCAATAACCCCAACCACAGAGACTTTATACTTTTAGGATGTCCGTAAGATCCCAATCCGAAGTCCTTTAAGAAGTTAAAGCATAAATGCATGAAATTTGAGGTTTTAGGGCTTGAAACCACTAATTTGGGACAAAAAGGGGATCTAATGAACTAATGAACAAGGTAAGAACTTTTCTACCTGAATGGAAGCTTCTCACAGTGTAGATTCCGGATCTACCTCCCCTCCTTGCTCACTTCAACCTCCGCTTCTTTCCTCTAAGCTCCAAACCTTCTCCACTAAGCCAAAATCACTCTCAAGAACAATATGGGGGCTAGGATCTCTTACTACGGTTCTCTGGAAGTGCTAGGGACTAAGGAGACCAAGTTAGAGTGTTTAAATAGGGTGCAAACACCTGGATTAGGGTTTTTGTCCAAATAGGGTCTACTCGCCGAGTCCAGGTACCGACTCGCCGAGTACAAAGTTCAAACCCCGCGCCTTGTCCCGCTCCTACTCGGCGAGTTGGTCCTTCAACTCGCCGAGTCCAGGGCAAAAATGCATAAAATTAAAATATAATACGCAAGGAGTACGTACCAGGAACCAGGTGCTATAAATACACTCTCATTCTGTTAGAATATACTCTCATTCTTCTACAATAATTTCTAATTCTACTAGAATACACTCTCGTTCTCCGTGTTCTAAGCAATTTTGTTGTATTTTGAGTGAGTGAGTAATGAAACAAAATACGAACCAATACATGAAAAACTAGATGCAAATTCATCATGAAATAATATTATTTATGATATTAATGACGAATTTAATTAGTTTCCATAAAAAAATATAATTATGGATAACATTTAATATACATATAATTATGGAAATTATTTAATATTTATATTTATTTGATTAACTAATAATTTAATTTTTATTAAATATTTATTGGTGCATTCTAGCATACAATAAATGTGAGAAACATTTAAACTTAGCTCTCTCTCTCTCTCTCTCTTTATATATATATATATATATGTATATATATATATATATATATATATATATATATATATATATATATATATATAAGAGCTTGGGGTAATACTCCATCATCTCTTCCACCGGCTCCCAAGTCCACTCTGATCCCTTCCGGTGTTGCCATTGCACCTTCACGAGTTCCACCCTCTTGTTCCTTAGATCCTTCGACTTCCTGTCGAGGATTGCCATAGGCCGCTCGATGTAATTCAGGCTGTCATCAACCTGAATATCCACCAAAGGCACCACGGCCGAGTCGTCCACCAAACACTTTCGCAATTGAGAGACGTGGAAAGTGTTGTGAATCTGGCTAAGTTCGGCTGCCAGATCCAACCTATATGCCACCTTGCCCACCCGGGCTACAACCCTGAACGGTCCAATGTATCTCGGGCCCAACTTGCCCCAATTCCTAAATCGGATGACGCCGTTCCAAGGCGACACTTTTAGGAGAACCATATCCCCGACTTGGAATTCCAAGTCTGAACAACGCTTGTCGGCATAACTTTTCTGTCGACTTTGTGCAGTCTGAAGCCTACTCCGAACCTATTGGATCCTCTCAGTAGTCTTGAGCACCACTTCGGTGCTCCCCATGACCCTCTGGCCCACTTCACCCCAACATATCGGGGTCCTGCACCTCCGTCCGTACAACATCTCGAATGGAGGGCGGTCAATACTTGTGTGGTACCTGTTGTTTTACGAGAACTCAGCCAAGGGAAGATAGGTATCCCAACTACCACCGAAGTCTTGCGCGCACGCCCGTAGCATATCCTCCAGAGTCTGGATGGTGCGCTCGCTCTGACCATCCGTCTGCGGGTGAAAGGCGGTGCTAAAATGCAGACGAGTGCCCAACTCATCATGAAACTTCTTCCAAAACCTGGAAGTGAACCGCACATCTCGGTCTGATATCACTGACACTGGCACCCCGTGCCGCGCCACTATCTCCCTAATATAGATATCGGCCAACTTTTCGGCCGAGATACTCTCCTGGATCGGAATAAAATGGGCGCTCTTGGTCAATCGATCCACGATGACCCAAATCGAATCTACTCCACGCACAGTCCTGCGAAGTTTTGTGATAAAATCCATCGTAATATCTTCCCATTTCCATATTGGGATATCCAACGGCTGCATCTTGTCGTGTGGTCTCTGATGTTCGGCCTTGACCTTCTTGCAGGTCAAGCACCGCTCAACGTACCAAGCCACATCTCGCTTCATGCAGGGCCACCAATAGTCTAGACGAAGATCTCTATACATCTTCGTTGCCCCTGGATGAATAGAAAATCGGGATTTGTGCTCCTCCTCCATCAAGATTTGACGCACGCCTCCGTGATACGGCACCAACACCCTACGGTGTAGTGTCAATAATCCTCGGCTATCATAATCGAAGGAAGTGACTTGACCCACTATCCGCTCGGTTTTCCGATGCTCCTCCTTCATAGCCTCCCGCTGAGCTTCCCGAATCTGCTCTAACAGTGGAGTCACCACCGTCATCCTCATACACACATCCCTGATCGGTGCCGCCTTATGGCTAAGTGCATCGGCCACCACATTGGCCTTCCCCGTGTGATAAAGGATCTCACAATCATAATCCTTCACCACATCTAACCACCGACGCTGCCTCATGTTCAGATTCGGCTGATCCATGAGGTACCTCAGACTCTTGTGGTCCGTGTAGATAGTACATCGGACCCCGTAGATGTAATGCCGCCAAATCTTGAGGGCGAAGACCACCGCCCCCAACTCCAAATCGTGTGTCGGGTAGTTCACCTCGTGAGACTTCAGCTGCCTCGAGGCATAAGCAATGACATGCCCCCTCTGCATCAGTACCGCGTCCAAACCCGAAATGGACGCGTCATAGAATGCCACAAAATCCTCTACGCCCTCGGCCAGGGCTAAGATTGGTGCCTCGCACAATCTCTGTCTGAGAGTCTCGAATGCTGCCTGCTGCTCAGGCCCCGATCGAAAGACTACGACTTTCTAAGTCAACCGTGTCAGGGGTACAACTATATTGGAGAAATCCTGGATGAATCTCCGATAGTAGCCTGCTAATCCTAGGAAACTACGAATCTCGGATGGAGACTTCGGAACCTCCCATCTCATCACGGCCTCGATCTTGGCCGGGTCGACCAATATGCCCTTCTGGTTGACAAGGTGCCCAAGGAATTGCACCTCGCGCAACCAGAACTCGCACTTGGAGAACTTAGCGTATAAGTTCTACCTCCCCAGGGTCTCCAAAACCTCCCTCAGATGCTGCTCGTGCTCCTCTTGCGTCTTGGAATAAATCAAGATGTCATCAATGAAAACTATCACAGACCGATCCAATATCGGTATGCACACGCGGTTCATGAGGTCCATGAACGCGGCAGGAGCATTGGTGAGCCCAAACGGCATCACCATGAACTCATAATGGCCATAACGCATCCGAAACGCGGTCTTCTGAACATCCTCCTCTCTGACCCTCATCTGATGATAACCTGAACGCAAATCGATCTTGGAGAACCAAGATGCTCCCTATAACTGATCAAAGAGGTCATCAATCCTCGGGAGTGGGTAACAGTTCTTCACCGTTACCTTATTTAGTTCCTGGTAATCTATACACATCTGATGCGGCCTGTCCTTCTTCTTCACAAACAGGATCGGGGCTCCCCAGGGTGAACTGCTCGGTCGAATAAATCCCTTGTCTAGCAGCTCCTACAGCTGCGTAGACAACTTCTGCATCTCGGGAGGAGCCAACCGATAGGGTGCCTTGGCTATCGGAGCCACACCAGGAACTAGGTCGATCCTGAACTCTACCTGACGCTCTAGAGGTATTCCAGGAAGCTCCTCTGGGAACACATCAGTGTAGTCTCGCACCACTGGAACCTCGCTCACTGTCGCCTTACCCGTCTCCCGTGTATCCATAACGTACATGACATATCCCGCATAACCCTGCTGAAGGTAGCGCCTAGCTCTCACTGCTGAACATACTGTGGGTCCATGTTGTGGCCTCTCGTCGTGGATCACCAACTCTCCCCCACTTGGGGTCCTGATCCGCACTAGCTGCTGTGCGCAATCTATCACCACCCCATTAGGGCTCAACCAATCCATGCCTATAATCAATTTGTTCCCACGCAACGGAATGGGAACCAAATCCACCAAGTAGCGATCCCCGAATAACCTCATAACACAATCTCTGAATACCGCCGATGCCCGAACCGATCGATAATCGGCGATCTCTACCTCTAAAGGGCAATTCAACATGCCCGAAGACTAAGTGAACTTCTTGCTAAGCGCAAGAGAAACAAATGATCGGGTGGCACCCGAGTCAAACAACACCTGAACAGGGATACCGTTCACATGGAACGATCCCTTCACCACATCGGGTGCGGCGCGTGCCTCCTCGGTAGTTAGCTGAAACACCCGACTCCTCACCACTGGAGCCTCTGCCTTACCCTGCCGGCCATCTGTAATCCGCAAGGTAGTTGGAGCTGGCGCCTTAACCGGAGTTGATGTTGTCAACTGGGGGCAATTGGCCTTCTTGTGGCCCCTCTGGTTGCAGTGGAAACACAGCAACTCCGTCGTTTGTATCACAGGTGCAGGGACGGTACAATCCCTGCTGAAGTGCCCTAACTTGCCGCACTTGTAGCAGCTTGACGATCCCAACTTGCACGCTCCCTCGTGCGTCTTGCCGCATTTCCTGCAGCGGCCCCGCCCCTGTTCGCCTTTCGGCACCGCGTCTGGTACCTTGGGCTTCTTCCCCAAAGCCCCCATAACATGCCCCTCTTCCGCCTTCCTCTTCCGGATGTGCTCCAGATCTATCTCTCTCTCCCTTGCCCTGGCAATTATAGAGTCTAGGGTAGGATAAGCTGAAAAACTGACATGCTCCCGGATATCAGCTCGTAGCATGTCGTGGTAGCGGGTCCTCCTCATGTCTTCATCACCTGCGTACTGGGGCACCAACAATGCCCTCTCCCAGAACCTGGCGGTGATCTCCGCCACAGTCTCTGTCGTCTGCCACATGTCCAAAAACTCCCTGGCCAGCTGCTGGAGCTCGACAGCCGGCGCAAATTCTGCACTGAACCTGGTCACAAAGTCCGACCAGGTCATAGCCTCGACAGCCGAGGCTCCCAATGAGTCACCAACGGACTCCCGCCAGTCCCTAGCCCGATCTCTCAAACATCATGCTGCAAATATCACCTTTGACCCCTCAGGGCAAAATCTAGTCAACTGTGCAGACTCAATGTCTGCAATCCATCGTCTGGCAGCTATGGGGTCCTTCGCCCCGTGAAAATCCGGCGCACCACTGCCCCTAAAGTCCTTGAAGGACAGTGTGTGAGATCCTGACTGGCCAGATGCCATGTCGCTCCTGAATGCCCGGAGGCGATCCTCCATCAATTCGATTATCCCTTCCTTGATCGACCGGAAGATAATGGGGGTCGACTCAAGGATACCCCTGGTGATCTCTGATGTGATGAACTCGCGTAGTCCCCCATCTATTGGCTCGGAACCTGTTCCCGAACCTAACCCCTCTCCTGAACCGCCATCTATCGGCCTCGATCGTAGTACCACCATTCTGTAATACATAAATAACATTTGTTAGTGATACTGATACTTCTCGAGGGATCACATCTACCACAAGTTCCCTGGTCTCATCTTGGCCTTCCTCGGTTCGGGTACGGATCCTCTACTTTCAGTAGTACAGGCCCATACTACCTTCCACATCTATTCGTACCTTCTTCAAGGACTACCTCGACTCCATCAGATTCCCTTTCACTACTGCTGATTACTGCTATTCTCATCCTAGGCTTGCCCTAGGGAAATCTCTGACTCCAACCTTCCAGGTCCTCAGCTGCTGAAGGCCTCCTTGTAATGCCAATTAGCCATTACCTGAATACCATCACATGTGATGAGGCTCAAATAATCCTTCGAGTAACAGACTCGTCCCTATAACGGTTAGACTCAAACGAGAGCTGCGCAATAGGGCCAAATCCAGCACTCTAAGATTATTCAACACTGATCACATGTGACGTGACGTATTCACCTAATGGATAACTCCCATCACTTAGAGTCCCACAAAGCACAAAGCAAGCAACATTCGAACAAAGGGAACAATCTCAAGCAAATCCGCTCTCATAGAGAGAAACTGAACTAGCATACAGAGCTAAACTCATACTATCAGACATAACCTAACAGACTATCCTACTGCTGTCTACTCAATTCTAGCATGCAATTTTCATACACTGAAGCACATAAAGCAGACACATAAGGCATCACTCCTAGATCCTTAGTCCTATTCTAGCATGATGTTCTACTAAAACTGATAAACATAACATAAGCTTGTATGGGTACTTTGGGTAATACTTACTTGAGCTCGGTCGGTCGTGCACATCACACACTTCGTTCCTTCTTAAAACACTTTACTTAACCTTTTAGAAAAAATTTTCTTTTTCAAAATCTTTTAATCCCTCGATTTGAGTTCAGACACCCCCGAAGGTGTTTCCGAATCCCTCAAACCAGGGCTCTGATACCAACTTGTAACGTCCCAAAATACCGGCCAAAAATTTCATTTTTAATTAAGTGATTTGTAAAAGCGTTTGTAACAATATATCATACGATCATAGCATTTGGTAAAACATGTCTCATGGCCATAAACCAAAACGTAAAACATGATAATGCCAGAGTACAAATCCCAGAATGACTCATAGTGCGGAAAACAAAGAGTGTGTGTGATGAGCCACTACCGCGCCTGCTCCTTCCCCTTGACTGAAGAGGTACCTGAAACAACAACCGAAATATGTAAGCACAAAGCTTAGTGAGTTCCCCCCACTGTACCACATACCATATAACCACATAACATACATATATTGTCAGGCATATCTGGGTGCCCGACCTACCCCTTCGGTCCTCTCGATCGGATACTGACTAGCATATCTGGGTGCTAGCTTCCCCTTCGGTCCTCTCGAACGGATACTGACTAGCATATCTGGGTGCTGGTCTCCCCTTCGGTCCTCTCGACCGAATGCTGGGGACTATTTCACCCCTACTACTACCACATAACACATATCACATACTCTATCTAGCATAGCTGGGCATGACCGCCCCTTCGACCCTATCGACCGAAAATCTGAGGACTATCTCCCCCTACTGTCACTAGCACATAGCATTATATCATACTAGCACATAAACATATCACAGGTAGTAGCAACCCTAGATGAATATCACCGAGACAATCATCTAACATACAACTCCTACTGGTGGGCCGGCATTGTGGTCGTAGACCTACCGCTACTGGAAGGTAACTCACCTCGAAAGTAGCTGCTGAAGTCTGCTTGCTGAGCGCCTGACTGCTGGATTGGGAACCCTCTGGCTATAAATCATAAACATAAGTTAGCCTCTCTTACACACCCTTAGGTCAGATGACTGACCCACCCTTAGTCCAAGGTCAACTTCCAGTTGACTGGACTCGCTGAGTCATGGCACCGACTCGCCGATTCCTTCTTCCACTAACCCGGTCCCACTCTACAAGCCCCTTTTTCCCACTCACTGAGTCGCCCTTAACTCACTACTTGGGATAATAGGACCGACTCGCGTCCCGACTCGCCGAGTCCAAGAACAACTCACCGAGTCCATGCGAGCAGACTTCCCACTCGCTTTCAGATCCTTATCCGAACATCCTTCATGAGAATTTGGAGTTTCCGGGACTATCGCAACACGTTAGATTGCTAATTCTACGTGCAAACATAAAGGGTTGGACTCCTGACACTTAAACCCTTCGTACCCTGAACAGTTCATACGACTCGCCGAGTTTGAAGAACAACTCGCCGAGTACCAGGCAATCTTCATAGGACTCGCCGAGTGGTTCTTCCAACTCGCCGAGTCTAAGGCCATCTTCATAGAACTCGCCGAGTTCCACTTTGGGACTCGCCGAGTCCCTACGAAGTCCTTTCAGAAGTTAAAGAATAAATGCATGAAATTTGAGGTTTTAGGGCTTGAAACCACTAATTTGGGACAAAAAGGGGATCTAATGAACTAATGAACAAGGTAAGAACTTTTCTACCTAAATGGAAGCTTCTCACAGTGTAGATTCCGGATCTACCTCCCCTCCTTGCTCACTTCAACCTCCTCTTCTTTCCTCTAAGCTCCAAGCCTTCTCCACTAAGCCAAAATCACTCTCAAGAACAATATGGGGGCTAGGATCTCTTACTACGGTTCTCTGGAAGTGCTAGGGACTAAGGAGACCAAGTTAGAGTGTTTAAATAGGGTGCAAACACCCAGATTAGTGTTTTTGTCCAAACAGAGTCTACTCGCCGAGTCCAGGTACCGACTCGCCGAGTACAAAGTTCAAACCCTGCGCCTTGTCCCGCTCATACTCGGCGAGTTGGTCCTTCAACTCGCCGAGTCCACGGCAAAAATGCATAAAATTAAAATATAATACGCAAGGAGTACGTACCAGGAACCAGGTGCTACAAATACACTCTCATTCTGTTAGAATATACTCTCATTCTTCTACAATAATTTCTAATTCTACTAGAATACACTCTAGTTCTCCGTGTTCTAAGCAATTTTGTTGTATTTTGAATGACTGAGTAATGAAACAAAATACGAATCAATACATGAAAAACTAGATGCAAATTCATCCTGAAATAATATTATTTATGATATTAATGATGAATTTAATTAGTTTCCATAAAAAAATATAATTATGGATAACATTTAATATACATATAATTATGGAAATTATTTAATATCTATATTTATTTGATTAAATAATAATTTAATTTTTATTAAATATTTATTGGTGCATTCTAGCATACAATAAATGTGAGAAACATTTAAACTTAACTCTCTCTCTCTCTCTCTCTCTATATATATATATATATATATATATATATATATATATATATATATATATATAGGTGATGGTTCACTTGAGATTAAAAAAAAATAGAGATCTTAAGATTCGACCTCAGCCACATATTTCTCATTTGCCACTCAAACGCTCCAGCATACCGTCAACAACGAGATATGCCTAATCATAAATGATTATATGGCAGAGAGGTATAATCATATATGATTATACATGTTTATACGTATATGTGATATTATAAATAATTATACATATATGTCTTTTCACAGATTGAATAATCATATATGATTATGACAGTTGGTAGCAGAAGAGGTGGTGGTGGCTGAGTTGGCAGAGGTATAAGTGACATAGGTGGCAGTGGTGAGATCGGTTGGTGTGAGGTGGTGTTGGTGGCTGTGGCGGTTGTAGTGGTGGGGAAGGTGGCGGTGGAGAAAGGAACGAACAACACTATATAATCATTTATGATTATTACAGGTCTGTCGCGCCGGTACGCCGGAGGGTTAGAGATACAGGTGTGAAATATATGGCTAAGGTTGAATCTCAAGATCTGTATTTTTTTTAATCTCAACGGAACCTATATATATATATATATATATATATATATATATATATATATATATATATATATATATATATATATATATATATATATATATGACGAAGTTATTACCGAAACTAAAAAAAGTGTGCGAACTTGCGAACTCATCATTTTTTCAACACCAAAACACCAATCTTCTCTAAGTGGTGTGTTTAAGCCATGTCTAGGCTCAAAAAAGTGATCTGACAATTTTTGTTATTTATTTTCAAAATTTTCATGTATGCATAATCATAGGTGTTCGGATTGCTGATTGTGCTCATCAACAGTCTGTACAATCGATTATTGTGCTCATCAGCAGTCATACAAAAAAAATCGTCAAATCTTTTTTTTGAGCCTAGATAAGGCTTAAACTCATAATTTGGAGAAGATTTGTGTTTTTTATAGTGAAAAATGATGGGTTGATTATGAGTTCGCAAGTTCTCACAAATCTTTTAGTTCTCAAAAGAATCTGCCTGTCTTTCTCTCTCTCTCTCTCTCTCTCTCTATATATATATATATATATATATATATATATATATAGGTGAGATCCATTGAGTACTCATAGTTTCCCAAAAACCCTAGAACTATAGGTAGAGCGTTAGATCAAAATTAACACATTAACGACATGATCGTCATCTTATCTATCTCATTTAATGTTTAATTTTTTGTGTTACTGAAAATATTAATAAAAAGATCAAAAAATTCACTTAATAAATCAAATTTTCGGATTTAAAAAAATAAATTTTGATTATTTAAAAAAATGTAGTTTTTTTAAATTTTTTTAGAAAACATGAATTTAAAAAATTCGAAACATATAGATTTTTTTTTAAAAAATTAAAATTTTTTTAAAAGTAATAAATTTGTAAAAATCAGTAAATTAAAATGGAATATTTAAAAAAAAACTATAATTTTTTATCCAACAAATTCAACGTTTTATGTACATATATGCAGATTTTTTGAAGTGCATATATGTATATTTCTTATAGTTTAATATTCATAAGTAAATCTCAGAAAAACCTATATTTACTAATCGATAAACACAATTGTACAAGTATTTTATTCAATTATAAATAAAGTACAAAAAAAAATTGCTACAAAACTTTAAAGCTTTTTCATATCTTTGTGTCAAGGTTTTCATTTTTTTTTCAATTTATCACTTTTCATCTCTTTTATATTTTCTACAAATTCTTTTAAATCTACAAGAAAATTAAAAAAAATTGATTAATACAAGAACGATCACAAAAAATGCATATGTATATATCATGTAAGGATCACATCTAATTATATCATGTAATACTTACATGTGATTATATAATATGATATTCACGTGTGATTGTATCTTTTAGATTTAAATTTGAAATTCACAAGAAAAATTAACGAATTAAGAGCACTCAAAAATAATGCATGTGTACATACAGACATAATTCATATGTGATTCACTTGTGATTTAGATGTGAATCACATGTTATTCATATGTGATTCACTTGTGATTAAGTGCTAGAAGGAAACAAATTAAGAAAAGCTATATAGCTAGAAAAAATAAGTAATTAATTTGATTTAGATGCTAATTGCATATGATTCATATGTGAATTACATGTGATTTACATGTGAATCCAATGTGATTCATAAGTGAATTACATGTAATTCATATGTGATTCAATTGTGATTTACCTCTATAGTTTGACTTTTTCATAGGGTTCTGTGTAAGAAAATCTATAAAGTCAAATTTGCAACTACCTTTAAGTGTTTTAAGGATTATAAATTTTCGGTTTTTCCATCTCCTATAGAAACCATAATCTTCTAGTAAAGATTCTTGAATTATGTTTCATTATTAAAGTTTTAATCATCTTTAGTCAATGATATATATATATATATATATATATATATATATATATATATATATATATATATATATATATATATATATATGAACTTTATGTTGGATTGGCTCAACATAAGGAAATTCTATATATGGGTATTATTTACGTTCTAAAATTTGATTATGATTACGACATCCCTTTTCATAATCTGAATTATGAGAAGTTGGCAAATAGAAATTGAAATATTATAGCAAAAGACTGGTCTAGTATCATGTCTTTATGTGAGACATCATGAATGTGTCCTATATGCTTCGGATATAGGATCGATTGCATGTGCTATAATATTCATATGTTCTAAATTTTTCCAAATGCCTAGAGCGTTAAGTGGGAAAAGTACTAGAACTAGATATGACTAATTTGATTAAGCAATTGTCGAGGACAATCTAAGGTTTACCAAAGATTGGTTGCTCAGGGACAGTTAGAAGTATGGTGTAAATTTTTGGAAAGGACATACTGACATATTCTGAAAAACAGGCAACTCTTGTTCAGAAGGGATATTCAAAATGAGAATAGGGAAATATTCCCATAGGTGGAAGTTATTCATTAAATTTGTGTAAGATTAGGAAACTTAATGCAAGAAGGATGTTCAAAGCAATGTACTTTGAATTTGAGACTTTATTTCCATGAAGTTAATCTTCATTGGAATACTCGTAATGACTGCTGACAAGTCTTTGTGACTTTGTGCATAATCATTACAAAAGGGTCGATGCATATAAGTTTAAAATCTAACAGATTTCGTTAAATGGCAGGAATTTGGAATTTTTGCGTTTGTGGTAAGGATTTGGGATTGTGAAATGAGAATCATTGGAATTATGTTCAATCGATATATTTCACAAAGTATAGATCATAGACAAAGTTAGTGTGCATACCTGGTGTATGGCATAACTAATGTTTGGAGAACCATAGTATTCACACTTAGTGTATGGCATGACTGGTGTTTAGAAAACATAGTGTACATGCTTGGAGCATGGGACAACTATTGTTTTAATTCAAGTATAAGTTGTTAATTTGAAACAGTATACAATGAATAATGTGTAATCAATATGGTGATAAATAAAAGATGTTCTATTTATATTCATAAGTTCTGAGACCATATTGGATTCGATTATTCTTGTGTTTCACTTTGCATGTTTTGACTTCCAGAAGAACTAGGTCATTCTTCCCGAATGACTAAGTTATTCAAATCATCCATTGTCGGTCATATGTTGGAAGTAGATATGAATCAAGACTGTCATGAAGCTGGACTATTGTGACATCCCCAAAATCACGGCCAGAAAAGACCGGTTTGTTTATGCTTTGTTTAAAAATCAGAGTTACATTTTAAATGAAAGTGTTGTGGAATTTGTCCCAAAACAAAAATATGATAAAGATTTATCAAAAGCATTTCTATAGAAATGTATTTCATTAAAAGACTCGGGATGTCATGTTCGTACAGATCAAAAGCATAAACAGTACAATATAAGCCTTACTACATTATTTCATATCTACAGGCCTATATCCGTAATCCCTCGTCCAAAACATCACACCTATGCTCATGCGCCACTACCTGTAATACATAAAACTGAGTGGGTCAGGCTTGGGAGCCTGGTGAGCACATAGGGTTTTCAACCCACAATAAATAAGTTTATTAATTTCATCGATCAACAATAACCCGATTACCCGTTCCCGTTATCCTCACTTTACGTCCCTAAACGCCTATCATAAGGGACCTAGCCTAAGGATCATCATCGGGACGGACACTACTGCTAAGGGGATTCCTCAGCAATAAATGTCCTAAAGGCAACCATGTGGGGGATGGAGTACACCGGTGAACATATCGTTCACAAACACCTACAGGTTGCAAGCCTGCTAGTGTTCCACTGGACTGTCTAGAAGAGTCCGTGGTCGTCATCCATACTCCGCTAGATGACAGAATCAACAACATCAACATCGAGGCCTCTCATCATTTTATCACACATCACCTATTGCATCTACCCATGTTTTACCCCAACATTTTCGTAGATATAAAATACATATACAGTTTAAATCATTGAAAACATGTATAACAACGTTCATCTAGCATAGATAGCAAGTATTCAGATAATATGCACACATAGCACGTAATTTATATAAAATACTTCATATCTATGTGTAAGTTGAAAGTAACTATGCACTCACTTGTTAAGGTGATGATTCCAAAGTCGGGCAGCGCTTGCTTCTAACGATTCTATTTTCCTTCGACGAAACCTAGCATTATTATCGCTAAATTTTAGTCTAATATTTACCGTGACCAACTATTAGTCTTAATATTATTATTATATAAGCGTTAAACAATATTTTCCAACCACTATGTACAGACAGGGGCCAGACATAAAACACCGGAGGGCAGGACCATTTTGGCATATAGCACTTCTGAAATCCAACAACCCTATGCGACCCTTTAAACCAGATTCCCCGTACCGCGAGTAGTTAAAAAAAATATTATAACGACACTTATATAAGTTATAATAATAGCTCAAATATTTATTATAAGTTCATAATAACAATACTAATTTTAAATATAAGCTATATTAAAATAAGGTAAGCATAACTTACTTACAAGGGGGTTTTAGCTAGGAGTCGGGCTCTGCAGGGGCAGAACTTCGTCGCTGAATCTTTCTAAGAAAGATTCGTGCAGCGCTTCAGCGCTCACCTTACTATACTAAGCTACAGAAAGAGAAGTCGAATCACGAGGGACCGAAATGCTCGGGGGATAAGGAGAGAAAGACTCTTGAATCAAGAGAATGGTGCAAGAAATATGAGAGCCCAAGGCTCTTATTTATACTAATTGAATTTTCAAAAACTACCCTCCATAATTACTTAATGACCTTTTAGTTATATAAACAACTAAACACCCCTCTATAATACTATTATAAATGGATTTAATGATATTTGTACTAAACTAATGTCGAAAGAACTCAACATTAGTCTTATAATGACCGCATCGTCGATACCTTTCTAATGATATATACATATGTATATATATGTGTACGTATACATGATTTATACTTTATTTTAATACGTAAATATGCTATTATAATTTGTAACTCGTTCATACGAACTCCGTTTTTGACGTTCTTTATATCCACGCGTAGGTGAAGACGTACTCTACAACTTTCGTTTAGACTCCGTCGGCTAATTTTGACTTTATTTTTAAAGTTATATTTTTAACAAGCCGGGACAGGATTGGTCTGTTTAAAATCTCATAACTTCTTCATACAAAGTCAGATTTGGGCGTTCTTTTTATCGATGTTCTTAGTTTAACATATTCTACGACTTTCGTTTAGATCACTAAGGCTAAATCTCGCTCTATCATAAATTCACTATTCACGCTTCCCGGTATCGTGCCGGTTCTGTCGTGAAACTTCGACGGGTCATAACTTCTTCGTTATAACTCGGATTTCGGCGTTCCTTATATGCACGGAAACCTTGAGACATATTCTACAACTTTATGTACAGATATCAGGTTTATCTCACACTTTAATTTTGACGCTTATTTTTATTATTTATTAATTATACATTTATAATTAAATTATAAGCACATAAATACACATAATTCACATAATACTCAAATATTTCATCTTTATTACTTCAAAAGAGTTACAAGAGTTGACCTAGACTATTACATTGACAAAAATGCTTAGCCCTGAAACCCGGGCGTTACAATTCTCTCCCCTTAGGATGATTCCGTCCCGGAATCATGCATCAGCAAACAGATGTGGATAGCGACTCATCATGTCATCCTCTGTTTCCCAAGTGAGATTCGGCCCATTCGAATGTTTCCATCGGACTAGCACCAAGTCGACCATCTTGCGTCGTAACTTCTTAGTCTTACGGTCAACAATTGCCTCAGGCTCTTCGATCAACCTTTTATTTTCATCCATCCTTAACTCTGAGATTGGAATTATGTCGGGAACATCTCCCGTGAATTTCCTCAAATAACACACATGGAAGGTGTTATGAATACCATTCAGTTCTTCGGGCAATTCCAGCTTGTAAGCTTGGTTCCCTATCTTCTGAAGAACTTTGAACGGTCCAATAAACCTTGGACTCAACTTTCCTCGTTTCCCAAATCGTATAAGTCCCTTCCACGGTGAGACTTTAAGCAAAACGGAATCCCCAACTTTGAAAGTTATCGGTCGTCTTTTCTTGTCAGCATAGCTCTTCTGACGATCCTGGGCTGCTAACATCCTTTCCCTAATCACCTTCAATTTCTCAGCAGTCTCATGGACTATCTCGGGGCCCATAAACTGCTTCTCTCCGGCTTCAAGCCAACAAGACGGCATACGACACTTCTGCCCATACAAGGCTTGATAAGGAGCCATCTTGATGCTCGAGTGAAAACTATTGTTGTAGGAAAATTCTACCAGAGGTAAGTGCTCGTCCCAATTCCCTTGGAATTCGAGGGTACATGCTCTCAACATATCTTCCAGCGTCTGAATCGTTCTTTCGCTCTGACCATCAGTTTGCGGATGGTAAGCAGTACTCAAACACAACTTTGTACCTAACTCCTCTTGTAGACTCCTCCAAAACCTTGACGTGAAACGACTATCACGATCTGATACAATCGTAAGAGGGACACCGTGAAGTCTTACAATTTCCTTCACGTAAGCATTTGCGAGCTTATCCATAGACCACTTCTCGTTGGCTGCTATGAAGTGTGCACTCTTGGTGAAACGATCCACGACTACCCAAATCATGTCGTGACCGTTCTTCGTCCTGGGCAGTTTAGTCACAAAATCCATGGTGATGTCTTCCCATTTACCCATGGGTACAGGTAAGGGTTCTAAACTCCCATACGGTTTCTGATGTTGTGCCTTAACCCTCGCACATGTTACGCACTCGGCCACATACTTCGCAACATCGAGCTTCATCGTCGGCCACCAGTAGTAGGGTTTTAGGTCCCTTTACATTTTAGTGCTACCGGGATGAATCGAGTACATGGTCTTGTGTGCTTCTTCCATTAGAAGATCTCTTATTCCTCCCGTCTTAGGTACCCAAATTCGATCTTGGAATACCTTCAGTCCACGACTGTTTGTACCGAACACTAACGTTCTTCCCAAACGTTCTTCCTTTCGGTCATTTTTCTCTAAAGCTTCTTCTTGAGCTTTCCTGATGCTTTCCACAATCGTCGAGACGACTTCAATTCTTAACGCTCTTGGCCTTTTCCTTTCAAGATTGACTTTCCGACTGAGAGCATCAGCAACAATATTTGCTTTACCTGGGTGGTAAAGTATCTCACAGTCGTAGTCCTTGAGAAGTTCTAGCCAACGTCGTTGCCTCATGTTCAACTCCTTCTGATTAAAGAGGTACTGGAGACTCTTATGATCAGTGAAGAGCTTGCACTTCGTGCCGTAGAGGTAATGCCTCCATATCTTTAAGGCAAATACTACCGCTGCCAACTCCAGATCATGAGTGGGGTAGTTCTTTTCGTGCTCTTTCAATTGTCGAGATGCGTATGCTATCACCTTTTCTCTTTGGGTCAGAACACAACCCAACCCGACTCCAGAAGCATCACTATAAACCGCGAAATCTTCGACTCCATCGGGTAGAGAAAGTATCGGTGCTTCACATAAAATCTTCTTTAGTTTCTCGAATGCCTCATCGTGTTTCTCACTCCACGTATATGTAGCTCCTTTATGAGTCAAAGCTGTTAATGGAGCAGCTATCGAAGAAAAGCCTTGGATAAATCGTCGATAATATCCGGCTAATCCTAGAAAGCTTCGAATTTCCGTGGGACTTTTCGGACGTTCCCACTTCATCACAGCCTCGATCTTTGCGGGGTCAACCATTATTCCCTCCTGGTTAACAACATGAACCAAGAATTGGACTTCCCGTATCCAAAAGTCGCATTTGGAGAACTTTGCAAAAAGCTTCTCCTTCTTCAACACTTCTAATACTTCCCGTAGATGCTTTCCATGCTCCTCTTGGCTTTTTGAGTAGATGAGAATGTCGTCGATGAACACTATCACGGATTTATCGAGGAATGGTTTACAAACCCTATTCATCAAATCCATGAATGCTGCGGGAGCATTGGTTAGCCCGAATGACATAACCAAGAACTCGTAGTGTCCATATCTCGTTCTGAATGCAGTCTTCTCAATATCCTGCTTTCTCACCTTTAGCTGATGATATCCTGACCTAAGATCGATCTTTGAGAAGTAGCTCGAACCTTGCAGCTGATCGAATAGGTCATCAATCCTCGGCAATGGATACTTGTTCTTCACCGTTGCCTTATTCAACTCTCGGTAGTCTATACACATTCTCATACTTCCGTCTTTCTTCTTCACGAATAACACCGGAGCTCCCTAGGGTGATGAACTAGGTCGAATAAAACCGTTGTCCAACAGCTCCTGAAGTTGCGTCATGAGCTCCTTCATCTCCGTCGGTGCTAATCGGTAAGGTGCCTTTGCTATCGGTGTTGTTCCTGGTAACAAGTCTATACGAAACTCCACTTGCCTATCAGGTGGTAATCCGGGAAGATCTTCGGGAAAGACTTCCGGATAATCACACACAACCGGTATATTCTGCACCTCTTTCTTCTCCTTCTTGGCATCGATTACGAATGCCAAGTATGATGCACATCCTTTGGACAAACCTTTCCTGGCTTTCATCAGGGAGATGATTCCAGAATTCACTCTGCGTTTGTCCCCATACACCATAAATGATTCTTTTCCGGGTGGGTTTACCTTTACTATCTTCTTTCGGCATTGAATCTCAGCATCGTTGGCGCTAAGCCAATCCACACCCAAAACGATGTCGAAACCGTTTAACTCTATGGGTAATAGCTCTTCGTGGAATTCGTTTCCGTTTAGGTCAATGACGATGTTCCTAATACGATTACTAACAGGTACGAATTTGCCACTGGCAACTTCTACAATCAGGGCATTATCTAGTTTTTTCTACAGGCAATGCTAATTTCCCACCAAATTTATGCGACACAAAGGAGTAGTTGGCTCCGGAATCAAATAGTATATTTGCAGGCAAACCATTTACAAGAAAGGTACCTGAAGCGACGTCTGCTGCCTCCTTTGCAACCTCGAGCGTCATCTGGAAGGCTCTCGCCTTCGGCTTCGGTGGTATGTTGGGTCTTCCTGTCTCCTTCTTCTTCGGGCAATCCCTTGAAATGTGCCCCTCCTCGTTGCACTCATAACAAACCTTCTTAGTGAACGTGCATTCATTGGCATAGTGCCCAGGCTTTCCGCATTTGTAACAAGTGACCCCTCCGTCACACTTCCCAGAGTGCTTTTTCTTGCACTTGTCACACCACTTCGCTTCTGATCCTCCTCCTCTCGAACCAGACTTCGAGAATCTACCCTTCTTACTGGACCTTGAGGATCCATCAAATTTCCTTTTCTCGCCAACCTCGACTTTGCTGGCAGCTCTTCCCTTAATCATATCCTCCACAGACTTGGCAGCCCAGATAGCTGCCTCCAAAGTAGGTGCCTGACGCACTGGCACTGCGTACTCCCATGGTAATCCCTTTGCGTACTTATCAATTTTCGTCAGCTCATCCGGAACAAGACGCAAGGCAAATTCCATCTTTTCTGTGAAGTTGTTCGTGTATTCATCGATTGACATGCTCCCCTTCTTTAGGGTTAGAAACTGGTTCTCTAGCTCGAGCAGGTTTTGAGCTGAGCAGTACTTTCGTTTGAATTGTACCAGAAATTCTGCCCATGTCAGTTCCAGGGGTTTGTTGGGGCTTAAAGTCTTCCCCAAAGTATTCCACCAACGTACAGCGCCTCCTCGAAACTGACGCACTGCAAACGTGGTCTGTAGCTTCCCTCTGCAACCGCATGTCATGAAAGCTAACTCCATCTCCGAGATCCAATCCATGACTCCGATTGGATCTTCCTTTCCCGTGAAAGTCGATGGCTTGCAAGTCTGAAAATCCTTGTACTTGCATCCATTTCTCTCGAATCCGTCATCCTGGTTATTTTCTTGAACTATTGGTTGGTTGACTTGACCAACAGTTCCACTGTAGTCTCCTTCCTCAGTCTGCCCTTCGTTCAACTCGGGCTGTTCGATTTGAATAGTGCCTTCCTCTCGATTTTGCTGGAGCAAACGTCTAGTTTCCTCCATTTGACGATCCAACATAGCCTGGATCATCGCTTGCACTCCGGCCATCGTGACTGGCTCAGGTGCAACTTCTTCTACAACAGGTATTTGTTGAACCACTGGGGGTTGGTTCCTATCTCCATTCGCGTTCATGTTTCCGCTACGAGTCCTTGCCATCTTGATCTATACACCGAATAAGGTGAATTTAGATCTTTATTTAGGATAGACGTTTAAATCGTCCTTATCACTCAGAAACGTTTACATGTTAGTTCTAATATCGTAGTCGTACGTTTAGAATCCTAAACACATAAAGTTTCCAGATCCGGTCGGCAACAGACCATAGATCCGAACAATTAACAGCATATTATGCACAAAGCATTTAGCACATAAAAGCATTTTAGGCACAATTCCTAAAATAGGCTAGTGCTCACACCTCACAATCATCGCTTAGCATTCTAAGTTTAAGTCTAGAAATCCTACAAATTCCTAGTTCGCTTAAACTAATGCTCTGATACCAACTGTGACATCCCCAAAATCACGGCCAGAAAAGACCGGTTTGTTTATGCTTTGTTTAAAAATCAGAGTTACATTTTAAATGAAAGTGTTGTGGAATTTGTCCCAAAACAAAAATATGATAAAGATTTATCAAAAGCATTTCCATAGAAATGTATTTCATTAAAAGACTCGGGATGTCATGTTCGTACAGATCAAAAGCATAAACAGTACAATATAAGCCTTACTACATTATTTCATATCTACAGGCCTATATCCGTAATCCCTCGTCCAAAACATCACACCTATGCTCATGCGCCACTACCTGTAATACATAAAACTGAGTGGGTCAGGCTTGGGAGCCTGGTGAGCACATAGGGTTTTCAACCCACAATAAATAAGTTTATTAATTTCATCGATCAACAATAACCCGATTACCCGTTCCCGTTATCCTCACTTTACGTCCCTAAACGCCTATCATAAGGGACCTAGCCTAAGGATCATCATCGGGACGGACACTACTGCTAAGGGGATTCCTCAGCAATAAATGTCCTAAAGGCAACCATGTGGGGGATGGAGTACACCGGTGAACATATCGTTCACAAACACCTACAGGTTGCGAGCCTGCTAGTGTTCCACTGGACTGTCTAGAAGAGTCCGTGGTCGTCATCCATACTCCGCTAGATGACAGAATCAACAACATCAACATCGAGGCCTCTCATCATTTTATCACACATCACCTATTGCATCTACCCATGTTTTACCCCAACATTTTCGTAGATATAAAATACATATACAGTTTAAATCATTGAAAACATGTATAACAACGTTCATCTAGCATAGATAGCAAGTATTCAGATAATATGCACACATAGCACGTAATTTATATAAAATACTTCATATCTATGTGTACGTTGAAAGTAACTATGCACTCACTTGTTAAGGTGATGATTCCAAAATCGGGCAGCGCTTGCTTCTAACGATTCTATTTTCCTTCGACGAAACCTAGCACTATTATCGCTAAATTTTAGTCTAATATTTACCGTGACCAACTATTAGTCTTAGTATTATTATTATATAAGCGTTAAACAATATTTTCCAACCACTATGTACAGACAGGGGCCAGACATAAAACACCGGAGGGCAGGACCATTTTGGCATATAGCACTTCTGAAATCCAACAACCCTATGCGGCCCTTTAAACCAGATTCCCCGTACCGCGAGTAGTTAAAAAAAATATTATAACGACACTTATATAAGTTATAATAATAGCTCAAATATTTATTATAAGTTCATAATAACAATACTAATTTTAAATATAAGCTATATTAAAATAAGGTAAGCATAACTTACTTACAAGGGGGTTTTAGCTAGGAGTCGGGCTCTGCAGGGGCAGAACTTCGTCGCTGAATCTTTCTAAGAAAGATTCGTGCAGCGCTTCAGCGCTCACCTTACTATACTAAGCTACAGAAAGAGAAGTCGAATCACGAGGGACCGAAATGCTCGGGGGATAAGGAGAGAAAGACTCTTGAATCAAGAGAATGGTGCAAGAAATATGAGAGCCCAAGGCTCTTATTTATACTAATTGAATTTTCAAAAACTACCCTCCATAATTACTTAATGACCTTTTAGTTATATAAACAACTAAACACCCCTCTATAATACTATTATAAATGGATTTAATGATATTTGTACTAAACTAATGTCGAAAGAACTCAACATTAGTCTTATAATGACCGCATCGTCGATACCTTTCTAATGATATATACATATGTATATATATGTGTACGTATACATGATTTATACTTTATTTTAATACGTAAATATGCTATTATAATTTGTAACTCGTTCATACGAACTCCGTTTTTGACGTTCTTTATATCCACGCGTAGGTGAAGACGTACTCTACAACTTTCGTTTAGACTCCGTCGGCTAATTTTGACTTTATTTTTAAAGTTATATTTTTAACAAGCCGGGACAGGATTGGTCTGTTTAAAATCTCATAACTTCTTCATACGAAGTTAGATTTGGGCGTTCTTTTTATCGATGTTCTTAGTTTAACATATTCTACGACTTTCGTTTAGATCACTAAGGCTAAATCTCGCTCTATCATAAATTCACTATTCACGCTTCCCAGTATCGTGCCGGTTCTGTCGTGAAACTTCGACGGGTCATAACTTCTTCGTTATAACTCGGATTTCGGCGTTCCTTATATGCACAGAAACCTTGAGACATATTCTACAACTTTATGTACAGATATCGGGTTTATCTCACACTTTAATTTTGACGCTTATTTTTATTATTTATTAATTATACATTTATAATTAAATTATAAGCACATAAATACACATAATACTCAAATATTTCATCTTTATTACTTCAAAAGAGTTACAAGAGTTGACCTAGACTATTACATTGACAAAAATGCTTAGCCTTGAAACCCGGGCGTTACAACTGTAGATGTCCAAGGTATGGGACATAGCAAGAGTTGCTACAACACTCATGAGTGCTCATAAGTTCTGATTATTGGTTTAAACTCAAGCTCATTTGAATCACTTCATGGATTTTATCACGAGTGATCATGAGATGATAATATCTTATATTCTTCAAACCTAGAGATATGACTTGTTGCCTATGAGTTGGTTATGCATTCATTGTATGAAAATGAATTGGTAACTCGATGTTATAAAACGTGCCTTTGTGTATGATTCAACAAGTAGTAGAACAAGCATTTGAGTTGAAGTTTATCCATTCCTTTTACCCTTAAAGGGAAAAAAGCAATATCTGTGGGCCCCTCGATGATTTAGTGGTGACACCCCGAAGTGCTTGACCAAGCCTGGATTGATTTGATTTGTTCAATTAGTCGGTCGTCATAAATCGAAAATTAGGAAACAACAGATGGACAGAGAGAATGATTATAATCCATGTCTCAGTCCATATGATAGACGCGTTATTGATTTGTTCAGAGTACGGCAACAACTTTAAGAGCTACCATTTCCAGTCAGGTTTTGAAGTCATACGCAATAATAGTTTTAGACTTATCCAAGTGGGAGACTATTGGATTAGTGTCTGAGTCCATAACTATAACTGGTATGTACTTGACCCGACTTGGCATGGTCCATTTGGGTTGCATGGCATCATGCATTTGGATAAATAAAATGAGAGAAATAACACTTAAGATTTATTAATATATTATTCTAATATATTAATAATATTATTTAATTAGTATTGATCAAGAATTAATTTGGAATTAATTAAGTGATCCAAAGGAGACTAATTAAATATATGGGTTGATTGTGTATAGTGGGCTAATGCTCCATGGTTTATCAAGTTGGGCTAAAACCTATTGGATACTCCATGGATGCTCCATGGTGTTTTTGAACCCATGGATCGAAGAAATGAAAGGCCATGACAATTAGGGTTTACATGGTATAACCCTAATCGTGACACACTATATAAGCATCATATTCTTACCAAAATCGGTGACCAGGCAAGAAGGGTGAGGGTTAGCCGATTTCATGAAGGGGTTCATTTCTCTCTAAGTTATTCCAAGTGTATTTGATGTTGTGTGAACCATTTGAGGTGTTACACTTGAGGCACTAGGCTCTTAAACTCCATGGAATCATGCTACATCAAAAGGTATCTCTTCTAACTTGCTTTATTACATATAAATCAATGTTTTGTTTGCTAGTTAGGATAATACATTGGAATATTCATATTTGCATATATAATAGAGAAAACATAGATCCAAGGTACTTAGGGTTGCATGTACACTTAGGAGTGTTAGAATGCTCAAAACCCAACAATAGTATCATAACCACCCGTTGTCTTGGGTAACTTAGTTACGAAATCCATCATAATCTGCTCCCACTTTCATTCAGGGATTTCAGATTGTTGCAATAAACCTGAAGGTTTCTGGTACTATACCTTAACTTTGGCACAAGTAAGGCACTTGCCCACAAAGGTAGTTATCTCAACATTCATGTTAGGACACCAGTAAAGTTTTTTAAGGTCCAGATACATCTTGTTTGAACCAGGATGAATGGAGTATCGGGCTCTGTGTGCTTCATTCATAACCATGTCGTCGTAGCCACCGAACTTTGGTGTCCAGATCTGGTTCATGAAACAATAAACTTCATCACTTCTAACTTCGAAGTTTTTATCCATTCCTCTAAGGGATTCATTTGTCATATTTTCAGGTTTTAAGGCCTCGAGTTGAGCCTGTTTGATCTGTGTGGACATATGTGAATGGATTGTCATGGTCAACGAATTTACTCAGCGTCCCGAGTATTCCTTTCTGCTAAGAGTGTCAGCTACCACATTGGATTTACCAGGGTGATAACGAATCTCACATTCGTAATCGTTCAGTAGCTTCACCCACCGTCGTTGTCTCATGTTTAGTTCTTTTTGGTCAAAGATATGCTAAAGACTTTTATGATCCGTGAATACAGTGCACTTTGTTCCATATAAGTAATGTCTCCAGATCTTCAGAGCAAATACCACTGCTCCTAGTTCAAGGTCGTACGTTGTGTAGTTGACCTCATGTGTCTTTAGCTGTCTTGAGACGTAGGATATAACCTTTCCTCGTTGCATAAGAACACATCCAAGCCCTTGGTTAGAAGCATCACAATACACTACGAAGTCTTCTGTCCCTTTAGGAAGAGACAAGATCGGTGCACTACACAGGGCTCGCTTCAGCGTTTGAAATGTTGTTTCTTGTTTTTCTCCCCAGCTAAAAGTTACACCCTTTTATGTCAAAGTGGTAAGCGGTTTAGCAACTCGGGATAAATTTTGGATGAATCTGCGATAGTAGCCAGCAAGACCTAAGAATTTTCTGATTTCTGTAGGTGTTTTGGGTGCTCACAAGTTCTCAATTGCCTTTATTTTGGAAGGTTCCACATGTATTCCTTCTTGACTGACCATGTGACCTAGGAAGTCTACCTTTCTGATCCAAAATTCACATTTTGAGAACTTCGCATAAAGTTTCTCTATTCTCAGGGTTTGCAACACTTGACGAAGATGTTGGCCATGCTCCTCTTCGCTTCTTGAGTAGATAAGGATGTCGTCAATGAAGACTATGACAAATTTGTGCAGGAACAGATGGCACACTCTGTTTGTTAAGTCCATGAACACTCTGTTCGCACCTTGAAGTTGGTCGAACAGATTGTCAATGCGAGGCAGAGGATAATGGTTCTTAACGGTAAGTTTATTCATCTCGCGATATTCTATGCACATACGGAATGATCCATCATTCCTTTTCACGAACAAGATTGGTGCTCCCCATGGTGAGAAACTTGGTCTTATGAAACCCTTGCTAAGGAGTTCGTTCAGCTGGCTGGAAAATTCCTGCATTTCTGAAGGTGTAGGACAATATGGGGATTTGGCTACAGGAGTAGCCCCTGGGATTAAGTCGATTCTGAATTCGACTTGACGTTCGGGAGGCACTCCTGGAAGATTGTCGGGAAAAATGTCGGGAAAGTTACAGACCTCAGGAATGCTCATGATGTTTTTCACCTCTTGCTTTTTGTCTATCACGTGAGCTAAGAAAGCACAATACTCCTTGTGAAGATATTTTTGTGCCTTGATACAAGAAATGATCTGAAGGTTTGTTCCGGGTTTGCTGCTATAGATGATAAGAGTTTCATTAGTTGGCAAGTTCCGACGAATGGTTCTTTTGTAACATAGGATGTCATCATGGTTAGAACACAACCAATCCATACCAATAATGACGTCAAAACTTTTGATAGAGACCGTCATAAGGTCTATTGGGAAACAAAAGTTATTCAAGGTAAGGGTACATCATATGTATATATCGTTAGTGTATTCGGATTTCCCATTGGTCATTTCTACTGTGAAGGTTTCATTTAGTGGTTGGGAGAGTTTTGTCTTAGTAAGTGTTCGAATTTATGGCTCACGAAGCTCTTCTCAGTACCACTATCAAATAGTATGCATGCATAAGTATTGTTGAGAAGAAACGTATCCGTGAGCACCGCAGGGTCTGCCACAGCCTCTTCGTGACCAATTTCCAGTATCCTTCAAAATCCACCGACATTTCTAGCTTTTGGACAATCTCTTTTGAAATGCCCAACATCACCGTATCCATAGCATGCTTGACCTACTCCAGTGGCAGGTACTTGGTTAATTGATTGGGGTGGGGATTTACAGAATCGAGCAGTATGCCCTTTTTTTGTTGCAGTTACGACACTGTATCTCCTAGCAATTTCCGTTGTGGTGAAAATTGCACTTGTTGCATTTGGGGAGATTACCAGCATAAGGCTTAGCTGGTGTAGGGTTAGCAGGAACAACAGCAGGCATAGTAGCAGCATGGACTGCCACTATCTGTTGCTTTTTCGAGGGCTCCTGAGATGATTTGCCCTTCCTTTTATTCTAATTATTCTTCTTCTTGTTGTTGTTTTTGTTGTTGTTGTTGTTGTTGTTGTTGTTTCCCTTGGATCTGGAGCAACGATCACTGAGTTTTCATGGGCTCCGTGATCGATAAGGGACTGTGCCAATTCTTTGGCACTATCAAAGGTAACATGCCTGGAAGAAATTACACTTCCCTGAATATGCGGAGACAGCCCCCAGATGTACTTTTCAATATTTTTGCTCTCCATAGCAACCATTTCTGGACATAGGATAGCTAAGTCGCAGAATCGATTAGTCTGAACCAACCATAGTAAGACCCTAGAGTTCTTGCTTGAGTTTTAGAATTTCACCTCACATACAGTATTCCCGCATCAGCATTGACTTGAGGTTCTCCCAACTTATCAAATTTGCCACCACTAAAGTCAGTGACTTAACATGGCCATTCCATCATGTTAGGGCTCTATCAGCAAAAGTACAAGCAGCAAATTTAACTTTGCTACCTTCCAGACAGGAGCATATTTCGAAGACTGCCTCTGTTTTCTCAATCCATTGCCTTAACACCATAACTCCCCCAGTCTCGTTGAATGTCCTAGGTTTGGCATTCAAAAAGTCCTTATAGGTGCACTCCCGATGGTGCCGTGACTATCACCCTGATTGGAAAGGTGTGCGCCACTCCCCGATCCACTAGCTGATGGGTTTTAGGTATAAGAAACAATCCTATGTGCTCATACAAACTCTAAAGCTTGGATCTAGGTTTCTCTATTGTACATGCTATGATTACAAGACTTGCAAACCTAGATCTAACATATATAATTCGAAATTATCATGATGAAAACAGATCTAAGTGATTACCTCTTCCAAGTAGCTTGAAATCCTCGTAATCTTCTTGATCTTGAGCTTAGAGTCACAATTGTAACTCCTCTAATGGTTCACAAACCCCACAAGCAAGAAGGTAATATGAGAGAGGTTGAGAGTTTCTGGAAATCGACCCTAGGGTTCTCTTAGAAGCATATGTAGTCGATTCCTATAGCCTAGGGGTCTTATTTATACTTGCAGACTACTAGGGTTTCAGTTTAAACCCTAATGGACAGCTAACCACCAAGCAACCCAAGGAGCCTTCTGGAATAAGGCGTTGGACGAAAATATGATTGATCCCCATCATAATTTTGTTCCCCCTTAAATCCATAAGGCTTCCTTAGCCTAAAACTCAACTATCATACATTTGACAGTTTATACCCCTTTATTTAATTAATCTCTTTTAGCCACCAAATTAATTCCTAATCAATTTATGACTAATACTAATTAAATAAATATGAATTCTACTTTAATATATTATTCTTATAATATATTAATAAATCATAATACTCTCTCTTTCTCCTTAAATTACCTTGTCAAGTTACTTTGGTGAAGGCAACCCAAAAGGACCATGCACAACCGGGTTAAGTACATACCAAATACAGTTACGGGCTTAGACACTATTCCAACAGTCTCCCACTTGGATAAGTCTAGTAACTATATCTCATATATGACTTTAGAATCCGATTAGCAATTGTAGCTCTTATACTTTGCTTCCAACTCTGATCAGTTTGTCCTTTAGATAAGGGATCGTATAGTCCTCTGTTTTGATATCGTGCAGACAATCTCATGAAACATTGTCATACTCATTTTCTAGCAATTAGTTTCTCGATCTCAGATTCATTTGACATAGAACTTAGTTGAACACATCAATTCAATCTTGACCGGGCCCGACACATAAGTCAAATCTAATCATCGAGGGGCCCTGATATTGCTTTTACCCTCTTAGGATAAAAGTAACATATAAACTTTGACTTATATGCATTTACTATTCACTAATCAACTATATACAACAATGTGTTTTATGACATTAATTTACTAATGCAGTTTCGCATTATCAATGCACAACTAACTAGTAAACAATAAACCATATATCTTGGTTTTAAGATAATATGCTATTATCGTCTTGCAATCACTTGTGGTACATTCCATAAATTGATTCCAGCAAGCGCTGGTTTATTCCAATGCTCAAAACTCTTTCATAAGCACTCATGAATGTTGTAACAAACTTTTGTTATGTCTAATACTTTTCAGACAATCTACACACTAATTCATGACAGTCTTCACTCATACCTAGTTCCAACATATGAACGACTATGGACCGTTTGAATAATTCGATTATTCTTAATAAACCCACTTATTCTGGAAGTCAAAACATGCAAAGTGAAACAATAGTTAAACAATTAACATAAGACAAAACCTTTAAACAATAGTCCTTTATTTAATCATCAAATGTCAATTACATTTACCTATTACAAGTTTCCAAACTATCTAATCCTAACTAATATCATCCTTCAGCCCAATGCTCCTAGCGTGCTGCAAGTGCTTAACCCTACTCAGTCCCTTCGTAAGCGGATCTGATGGGTTATTCTCTGACGATATCCTCTTAACTACGATGTGTCCTTCTTCTACTCGATGTCTAATAAAGTGATATTTTCTGTCAATATGCCGAGATCTACCATGATCCCTCGGTTCCTTAGTCAAGGCAACCGCTCCTTCATTATCACAGAAAATTTCCATAGGCTCCTTTATGGCAGGCACAACTCCAAGGCCACCAATGAAGTTCTTCAACCATATCCCCTCCTTTGACGCTTCGCTCGCTGCAATGTACTCTGATTCGCACGTTGAATCAGCCACGGTTTCCTGCTTGGAACTTTTCCAAGTCACTGCTCCTCCATTAAGGGTAAAGACCCAGGCCGACTGCGAACGATAGTTGTCCCTGTCGGTCTGGAAGCTGGCGTCACTATAACCTCGCACCTTTAAGTCATCACTCCCTCCGAGGACCAAAAACCATTCCTTGGTCCTCCGAAGGTACTTAAGGATATTCTTGACTGCGATCCAATGAGCTCTGTCAGGGTTCCCTTGATATCTACTGACCATGCTCAAATAAAAGGCCACATCAGGGCGAGTACAAGTCATAGCATACATGATTGAGCCAACTGCGGAAGCTTAAGGTAGTCGGCTCATCTCAGCTATCTCGGCTTCTATACTCAGACTTTGAGTCTTACTTAATTTGGCATTACTTTGTATCGGTAGTTCTCCCTTCTTCGAGTTTTCCATACTAAAACGTTTTAGTACCTTATCCAAGTAAGTATTCTGACTAAGTCATATTAATCTCTTACTTCGTTCTCTCACTATCCTTATTCCCAAAATATAGGAAGCCTCTCTGAGGTCCTTCATACCGAAGCACTTCCCGAGCCAGGACTTAACCTCCTGCAGAGTCGGGATGTCGTTTCCTATGAGTAGTATGTCATCAACATACAAAACGAGGAAGCTAACTATACTCCCACTGGCTTTGAAATATACACATGATTCACCTTCACTTCGTACAAATCCAAACTCTTTGACTTTCTCATCAAAGCAAAGATTCCATCAGCGAGATGATTGCTTAAGTCCATAAATTGACCTCTCAAGCTTGCACACTCTATCGGGATGCTTCGCATCGACAAAACCCTCTGACTGAGCCATGTAAACATCCTCAGCCAACTTCCCATTAAGGAAAGCGGTCTTGACATCCATCTGCCATATCTCATAATCATGAAATGCAGCAATGGCTAGCATCACCCTAATAGACTTTATTTTAGCAACTGGTGAGAAGGTCTCATCATAGTCAACTTCGGGAGTTTGAGTAAAGCCCTTCGCAACCAATCGCGCCTTATACGTGTGCACATTCCATCCATGTCGGTCTTCTTCTTGAAGATCCATTTGCACCCAACCGTCTTACGTCCGGGCACATTGTCAACCAAATTCCAAACTTCGTTGTCATACATGGACTGAATCTCGCTGTCCATCGCCTCTTTCCATTTTACAGACTCTGGGCCTGCCATGGCTTCCTTATAGCTATTAGGTTCATCTAGATTTATTAGTGTACCATCACTAATATACGTGTCCCCTTCGGTAGTAATATGAAAACCATAAAACTGGGGTTGAACTCTAACTCTTTCGGAACGTCTAAGAGGTAAGGACTCGTCAATTGGTCCAACCGGAGTTTCCTCCTCGGGTTGAGCGCCAGCGATAGAGGTTCCTTCATCACTCGACTCTTGAATCTCTTCAAGATCGATTTGCCTCCCACTGTCTCCTTGGTTTATGAGTTCTCGCTCTCGGAAAACCCCTCTCCTCTCAACGAAGACAACATTGTCACTCTGTTTATAGAAGAGATATCCAAAGGATTTCTGCGGGTAGCCGATGAAAATACATCGCTCACTACGAGGTTCGAGCTTGTCGTGAGTTTCTCGTCTTACGAAAACCTCACAACCCGAAACCTTGATATGTGCCAACGAGGGAGCTTTCCCTGTCCGCATATCATGAGGTGTTTTAGCAACCTTCTTTGTAGGGACTCCGTTAAGGATATGGGCGGCAGTCCTTAAGGCATACCCCCAGAATGAGATAGGTAGTGAAGCACGACTCATCATAGAATGAACCATTTCTAACAGGGTTCGATTACACCTTTCTGCCACACCATTCAACCGCGGTGTCCTAGGTGGCGTCAATTGCTAAACTATTCTGCATTCCTTGAGATAGTCGTGGAATTCAAGACTTAGGTACTCTCCTCCTCGATCGGATCGAAGCATCTTGATTTTCCTGCCCAATTGATTCCCCACTTCATGTTTGAACTCTTTGAAATTTTCAAAAGTTTCTGACTTGTGCTTGATTAAGTAAATATACCCATATCTACTATAATGATCGGTGAAAGTCACGTAGAAGTGGTTCGCATCCTATGTGGTGGATCTAAAGGGCCCGCAGATGTCGGTGTGTATGAGATCCAATAAACCCTCACCCCTCTCACAAGTGCCAGTGAAGGGTGACTTGGTCATCTTTCCAAGTAAACAAGATTCGCACGTGTCATCTTCCCTAAGGTCGAAGGACTCCAACACTCCAACCTTTTGGAGTTGGGCTATGCGCTTCTTGTTGACATGTCCAAGACGACAATGCCACAAGCATGCTTTATCCATACTATTGGAAGAATCCATACACAACACATCATTTCCTAGGTTATCTACAACCATAACAGTATCATAAATTCCATTACAAGGCATTGCTTCAAAATATAAAACACCATTTAGATAAGCATAAATCGAACCATTCTCATTATTAAACGAAAATCTAAATCCTTGTCCAAACAAACCATGAAATGAAATGATGTTTCTTGCTATATCTGGCGAGTATCAACAATTATTTAAATCTAAACCTAATCCATTACTAAGCACTAGAGAATGCACTCCAATCTTGGTGACAAGTGACGATCTTCTGTTCCCCATGATTAGATTTATTCTTCCACGATCCACATCCCTATTTCTTCTTAGTCCCTACAAATCAGAACAAATGTGATAACCACATCCTGTATCAAGAACCCAAGAAATAGCATGAGATGAATCATTATATTTAATTGTGTAAATACCTGTGAAAGACGGCTTGATCTTCCCATCCTTGATGGCTTGCAGATATTCCGGGCAACTTCTCTTCCAATGCCCTATTTTGTGGCAATAGTGGCACTCTGCCTCCTTTGGGTTTGAGTTAGGCTTAGCAGTGCCAACTTTGGTCCCACTAGAAGAGGAACCATCTTGGGACTTTCCCTTGTGGTGGCTCTTTGAAGGATCCTTCCTCTTCTTGCCCCTTCCTTGCCCAATAGCCAAAACAGGAGCAACGGGTGGAGTGGGAGTTAATGTAACAGACTTGTCTTTGAGGTTGCTCTTAGCAGTCCTTAGGAGCCCTTGGAGTTTGCTTAGGGTGGACTCTTCCTTGTTCATATGGTAGGTCATCCTAAATTGGTTGTAGCACGAGGGCAAGGAGTGAAGAACGATGTCGATAGCCAAGTCTTTCCCAAAGTTAACATTCAACTTGCGAAGACGATCAACAGATCTTTGCATCTTTTGCAAGTGCACGGTTAAAGACTCTCCACTTCCCATCTTAGCGGTGATCATGTTCGTGATGATCTCATAGCGCTCTTGCCTCGCGCTTTGGTGGTATCTCTCCATTAAGTCTTGATGGATTTCGTACGGGTACATGTCCTCATATGACTTTTGGAATTCGGGGTTCATTGTGGCTAGCATAATGCAATGGACTTTTGTTGCATCACGCTCATGGGTCTCAAAGACAGCCATTTCTTCGGGAGTAGCGATTTCTGGATTGATCTTTTCGAGCTTCTCGTCGAGGACATACTCTTTTTCCTCGTAGCGCGCAATCATGCGAATGTATATTATCCATTCACTAAAGTTCGATCCGTCAAAAGTCACATTTTGACAAACGCTCATTAGCGTGAATGAGCTAGTAGCAGCGTTGTTCGCGTTAGACATCTACAAATAGAAAGGAAAAAAGTTAGATTAGAATTAAATCCCTAATTAAACACCCAAAATGAAAAATTAGGGCTAGGACCCAACAACATTATTCACACATTAGAAAAGGGATGCCGTAATCCAACACGCAAATAATTTGGAGGTAAGTGAATGACGATTCACTAATTCTTCACCATGAAAAACATAAGCTTAAGTTTTAAATGTATCGAGAATTCCTAGTTTCCTTAGAGATTCATTGAACTTTTCAATGGCATGTTTAAATCTCGATATGCTCCTCTTGTTTGTGACTGGGATGCCGAGGATCACAAAGTGGGTGTGAATAACCATGCAAATCTACATGGTGCCTTCATTGTTACAGTCACGTCATATTAACCCATTAATGGAAATTACATGATATTAAAACCATGAGTTTTAAGTAAAGTCAAATATAAAATTATTAAGAATATCATATTTATAATGCGACATTAAAATACAAGAAAATTATAAACTCCAAAAGCGGTTGGCATTATTAAATGTCATTTCCTTAAACGACAAAGAATTACAATATTTTATTGAAATATTAACAACAAAGGTCAGGGCCAGGATACCTACATTCATTGTTAGAACCCACCATATCTGGGTATCCCAAAATGAACCATTTTATAGCTTACGACCCAGAACCACAAGGTCCCTTGGTTAAAGCCCTCCCGATTATAACTATTAATCCACAAAGAATGACTAACAACAAGTATAAGTGTTATATTAATGACCTTATATGGTTCAACCGCCCGTCTGGGAGTTGCTAGCTACAACGTCATCTAATGAGATGGATTTTTGGTGTTGACGTAAGTACTATTTGAACATTCCCTAGTGTATCCTAAGGTGAATGGCTCGAGCATACCCCTTTAAGATGTTAGAGCAGTGTGTGGTGTCATAAGTTCGGTTATAAATCGTTGTATAAACCTAAAAACCCCAATATTGTACGATTCGGTTAAGAATCAAGGAAAGTAAGAGGAGTTTACCTTACTGATACCCCATTTTCCTTCAAATTAACCATTAGTACGATTTGGTAAATAATCAAGGAAAGTAAGAGGAGATTACCTTACTAATACCCCATTTTCCTTCAAAGTAACCATTAGTATGATTCGGTAAAGAATCAAGGAAAATAAGAGGAGTTTACCTTACTAATACCCCATTTTCCTTCAAAGTAACCATTAGTACGATTCGGTAAAGAATCAAGGAAATTAAGAGGAGTTTACCTTACTAGGATTTCGTAGAATTCGAACTAACATATATGAAAACCGTTAGTAATAAATTAACATATGACGATTTGAGTATCCAAAAATCTAGTTGATTATAAATTTTAATCATGAATCATGTGACAATTAAATAAAGATCAAAAACGAGAAAAATGATTATTTTGTTTTCTTGAAAAATAAATAAAGAATTTTATTTTATACAAATGTAACTCTTTCCATATATATATATATATATATATATATATATATATATATATATATATATATATACACACACACACACACACACAATACTTTATGGAATCAAAACCTGTATAATTCACCAACAATTTTGTTGACGTATTTTAACATGTATTCTCAGGAAATTAAGGCAGGAAATTTATGCAAGGAGTATCGTATCGTCAACTTATGTTTTTGTAATACATTATGTTTTATGTCCTCTTTTTGCATCTATGAAGATTCGTAGTGAATCATGTAATAATGTAAGATATAAATATGAGTATGCGGTGTAAAACTTTAAGTGGATATTGTATTTTTTAATATATGCTTTGTGTTTGATGTTCGATCTAAGTCACCCTCCCAACATTTCCGTCGTTGCTGGGGGTGTGACAAAATTTTAATGCTTAACGCTCTTGGCTTTTTCCTTTCTAGGTTTATCTTTCTACCTAAAACATCTTCTACGATATTGTCCTTACCAGGGTGGTAAAGTATCTCGTTGTCATAGTCCTTTAATAATTCTAGCCAACGGCATTGACTCATATTCAACTCGTTTTAATCAAAGAGATATTGGAGACTCTTATGATTGGTGTAAAGCTTAGGCCTTGTACCATAAAGATAATGTCTTCATATATTTAGCGCAAAAACTACTGCTGCCAAATCAAGATCATGAGTGGGGAACCACTTGGGTTGTGGGGAATTGGTAAGGCAAGGGGAAGATATGGTGGATAACCTATTGACCCATGTTCAAATTCTAGTACTACTCAGCTCTTGTATTCATGGAGGTTCACCTGCAGTGACTCCAGGTCATGAGGCAAAGCCTTATGTTTGTATTGGGGGATTACTCGGTGCACAAAAGTTGGCCCGAAACCCTCGTTAGAGAAGTTCCCTTTCCAAGAAAATGATGAACATGGTAGATCTTCTTGTATTCATTCAGTTGTCGAGATGCATAGGCGATTACTTCATCCCTTTGGGTCAGAACACAACCTAACCCAACTCTAGATGCATCATTATAAGCGGTAAAGTCTTCAAATCCTTCGGGTAAAGAAATAACCAATGCTTCACATAATTTCTTCTTTAGCTTCTCAAAAGTTTCTTCGTGCTTCTCACTCCATGTATATGTAGCTCCTTAATGGGTTAAATATGTCAATGGAGCAGCTATCAAAGAAAAGCCTTGGAAAAACCTTTTGGAATATCCAACTAATCCTATAAAGCTTTGAATTTTGGTGGGACTTTTTGGTCATTCCCACTTCATTACTACTTCGATCATTGCTGGTTCAACCATTATTTCTTTCTGGTTAACCATGTGGTCCAAGAATTGGACTTCCCGAAACCAAAAATCACATTTGGAGAACTTTATATATAGCTTGTCCTTTTTCAAAGCTTCTAACACTCCGTGCAAGTGTTTGCCATGCTCTTGCTAGACCTTCGAGTACCTAAGAATATCATTGATGAACACTATTATAGATTTGTCTAGGAAAGGTTTACAAACCCTATTTATCTAATCTATAAATGCTGCTGGAGCATTGGTCAGTCCAAACAACATAACCAAAAACTCATAGTGTCCATATCTCATTCTGAGTGCAGTTTCTATTGGTCTGAATAAGCCTTTGAAATCAACTTCATAGATACTTTGAGGATTCAGAGACCCAGGATGTGGAGCATCGGACTCAATGATGTGTGTTGTAACATGAGTAGGATCTGAGTTTCGAATAAAATTAACATCAAAAGTGATATCAAAACTTTCTTTAAATACACGAGCTTTACGATTCAAAACTCTGTAAGCTTTAGACTTGACTGGGTATCCTAAAAACATGACTTCATCGACTTTTGGTTGAAACTTGGTGAGTTGATCATGGTTATTTTTGATAAAGCATCTACAACCAAAACTGTGTAAGAATGAAATACTTGGCTTTCGGCCATTCATTGCTTCATATAGTGCCATGTTGAGATGAAGATTGATGATGCTTCGATTTTGAGTGAAGCAAGCAGTGGAGACAGCTTCAACCCAAATATAGAGAGGAAGGTTTGCAAAGTTCAACAATGATCGAGCAGCTTCAATGGCAGTTTGGTTTCTTCTTTTAACAACACCATTTTTCTAAGGAGTGTAGGGAACAGATAAAGTGTGGTCGATGCCTTTGTTGGTGAGGAATTTCTCAATGGTAGCATTGTGAATTTAGAGCCATTGTCACTTCGGATTCTTCGAACATGAAGTTTAAATAGAACTTCAATTCCCTTAGTGAAATTAATGAGTTTAGAGGCGATTTTGGCTTTTAGCCCTAGGAAGAAGACCCAAGTGAACCTTGTGTAGTCATCAAAAATCACAAGAATATACTTTTTCTTATGTAACTCTACGGTAAATGGTCCATAGAGATCGATATGAAGAAGTTCGTGGTTCCGAAATGGACTTTTCAATTATCACATGATAACATTTCTTTGATTGCTTCCTACACTCACACACAACACAAAGATGATCATTTTTGAATTTGAGGAGTGGCAGACCTCAATCCATCTCACCAGAAACCAGATCATTCATGTATCGGAAATTGAGATGAGCGAGCCTCCGATAACAAAGCCAACTTACGTCCGGAATAGCCTTTCAAAGAAGACAAAGTTGAGGCTTTCCAATGATCATATTGATATCTAAAGGATACATATTTTTTATACAATCTGATTTGATAAGACATTCTTTCTGGTCTTCTATCATAACATAGTTATGCTTCTTGTAGAATTCAACTCTCCAGTTTGCATCAGTGAGTTGAGTCATACTAATCAGATTATGCTTAACATCAACTACATACGCCACATTAGAGACATAGAAATTTACATCGGTCAACATGCCATAAGCTCTAATTTTAGAATTTGAATTATTTTGTCACACCCCGGAACCAGACGATGGAAACGTCCGGGGGCTTATGCGTGACTTCATCTTGTAATATCATCACAATGTATATAATTGAAACAAGACAACACCATCATCATACATATCAAAATAGAACCAACATTGTTTACATCAAGTATAATATCATAAGTTACATGCCAAAAAGAAAGTTCAATGTATGATGATAGCAAAAATACAATAAATTCCACATTCCCTGCTGGCCTTTCCGCTTAACGATTTCCTAAGAGTACAAGTTATTTTGAAAACGTCAACATATATAATGTTGGTGAGTTCATAAGCATGTTTGAATAAAAGTTTTGCATGATTAGTAAAACACCAGAAAATCCGATATTTTCTGATAAATGGTTTGAATATGATGTGACCAAATCAAGTATTTTTGCACGTGTGTTTTCTATTTTTGGAAATGTATATGAAATGCAGCCCAAATTTTTTTTTCTACTGTAAGTAAAAGTAATGTATATATGTATTCATCCCAGAAAATCCGATGTTTTCTGTTTTTAAGAGTATTGTAATTGTAAATTCCCAAAACCGAGTGTCGATGAATGTATATTTTTAGTTTCATCAAGATTTGTATAAGTATACCGAAATCTTTGATGGACTTAGTATCCAAGTGAGCCATTACAACCATGATTCATAATGACTAATTTACCTGTCTTGGCGTTTTCAGGCGCCGGTTTGATTAAGGTAAGGTTTGTCGCCCTAGACTGGCCTAGTCTAGCTGTAGCGAACAACTAAGGTGTGGGGGTGTCACCCCCGTATAGATCTATATAATAACTCCTGCTCTCCCTCCAGGAGACTCTGGTTATAACTACAGGCTACGATCATACACTCAAAGGTGTCAACCGACAAGTCTCACTAGATCCTCAACTTGCTTATGAGTACTATATCACACCATGTATAAGGTGTACGTATACGTTTTAAGTTTTCAAATCCAAAGTATGTAAGTAATTGTATGAAGTCCATCAGATATGTAAGGGAAATTTAAGGCCCATTACTCATATGATTTTTAATCCAAGCCCAATTAGCATGTGGATGGACCACTAAGGCCCAATAAACATGAAAAAGGGTAATTCATGCATAATAGGTATATAAATGAACCACCAAGGCCCAATAAACATGTGATCCAAAACTTAGGCCCAAATTAACATGTAAATGGACCACAAAGGCCCAATTTAACATGACATGGAATTGTAGGCCTATTATTCACTTAAATGGATCCTTAAGGTTCATTAGCCATGTAACGAGAGTATTAGGCCTAATACACATGTTATCGATGTATTTCATCCATTCGTTATTATTTCATTGTTTGTTTTAGCTCGAGGTTTACGAAGACAACAAAAATATCTAACTTTTGTAATAGAGACATTTTTGGCCCGTTAGACTAAAAATATACAATTTTAGTCACCATTTTGGAAAATTTGACACTTTAAAAACCCTTATGGTTAAAAGTTTTCATTTTATGGGCTTACTTCTAATAAAATGACATTTGTGGCCCATTTTGGCTAAAATCTTCTTTTTCGGCCCAAAATCATAAATATTAACATTTTTGGCCCAACTGATTAAATATTGCTGTTTTCGGCCCATTTCTCTAAGAAGTTACATTTTAGACCATTTTTGATAAATATGGCAATTTTGGCCCAAATTTTATGAAAATAACATTTTGGCCCAAATTCAAAGATAGTGACATTGTCAGCCCCTAATTTCACAAATTTATATTTTTAGCTTAAAATTTGTATTAAGTGACAATTTATTCAATAAAAAATCAAGGTTTTTACATTTTAAGCCCAAGAAACCGTAATGGCCCAAATCAAGGCCCATTATGCAAAATTTTACACTTTTGGCCCCTTGGAAAATATTAATATCATAAGGACCCATTTTTATGAAATATGACTCCTTTGATCCTTGTAAAATCCTAAATGACACAAAAGTCTCAACTTTTTGTTTATTTGCCAAAATGACCCCTTTTAAGATTTTTTTTAGTTTGTTGTGGATCTTTACATGTTTAACCCATTTATCTTCATAGTGAATTGTAAGAAATGTTTTGGTTCACAAATATCACAACTTTTGGTTAGGATTTTCGAGATCTATAGTGTTTCTTCACCTAATCACAACTTAAATCAAGTAAAACACACATAACATGCACAAATACATAGATCTAGCACATATCAACTTGTATCCTCCTCCAAAACATTGTAAAAACTAAAAAAAAGGGGTATGAACTCACTTTGGGGTTTTAATTCGATTTGATGAAGAGTTTGAACAAGATTTTCGGCCTTGAGTGCTTTTTTTGAAGGAGTTTCGAACTTAGATGGTCCTAGGAAGCTAGAACACGAAATGAACCATGTAAGGAAGTGTTTTCTGCTTAAAAATGGAAAACAATGACTTATAGAAGACGACAACTTACCAATATGGTTTTGGATGAAGAACACTTAGGATCACTCACCAAAGTCACGAAAATTGCAAAGAAAATGAGTGAGTTTCTTCTTGAGTTTGAGAGGAACATGGGAAGGCTTGAATGAAGTTGGAGTGAAAATGTGGAGAAGGGGGAGGGCTCTTCGGCCGATAATAAGAGAAGAGAGAGAGGGTATGTGAGGTGATGTTGCATGGAAATCCACCATGCAACAATGATGTGTCAAGTGCAAGATTTTCCACTTTTTTTTTTAAACTATATATATATATATATATATATATATATATATATATATATATATATATATATATACAGATATATATGTATATATATATATATATATATATATATATATGTATTGGGCCGAGAGAGAGGAAAAGAGGTGAAAGGAGAATTAGTTTGGGCTTGATTTTGATAATATGGGGCCCAAGTAGATAGTTATCGGCCCATTAGGCCCTCATTGGTGTTCACGACCCTAATAAAATCCCAATAGGTTGTTTACGACCCAAAAGGGCTAATGGGACTAGTTAGGGCCCAACTTGGCCCATTAGGAATAAAATAAACCATTTTAGGTCCACATGGCCCAAAATGCTAAAGTTTTATGACTGTGGGTCAATTTAGAGCCCAATTAGGGTTTTTAGGCCCATAATCGTCAAATTGAATGCTTATTGGTCCATTAGGCCCAATAAGAAAATCCTAGTCCATAATAAACTTGAACCGGGATTTTAGAGTTTGCAACTTATAGCTGAACATATGAAGTGTATTTGAGTGAGCACAGAGTATGATATTCACTTAAAGTACAAGATTTGCAATAGACGATGTTTACATGATAATAGAACTTCCTAGCTAAAATGCTAGTTGTGACATATTTCCATAAGTAACGTAACCAACATTAAGAGCAAGCTTAACTTCACGTAGAAAGTCTTTCCGCCCAGTCATGTGCATGGAACAAGAACTATCAATATAACATATTGTATCTTATTTTGAAGCACAAAATGCCTGCAAAATCAGTGACTTTTGAAGTTTTTAGGCTACATGTTAGATTTAGGGACTTAAACATGGGCTTTGGAGATGGTTTGTGATTTCTGAGCAGTTGGCATCTCGGAAGCATTTTTCCGAGATTCTTTTGGAAAGAAGCATAACGTCAGGGTCTTTTCATTTATCCAAAATCATATTTAACTGACGGTTGTTTAAAATATTGCTTTTCTCGGAGGAAGGGTTTTCCCAGAAGTTGTAGGAATAATTGTGTTCACAGATGTTACAGTTGTGTTTTCAAACTTTTTCATTTTCCATTCAAACTTTTGTTTTGAGTCTTTGGAAGGTTTCTGAATAACATTGTTCCTAGCAACCTGTCCTTTGTTTGTTGCTTTCAATGGCATGTTAGATTCTAGAATTTTTTTGGTTTAAAAATCGTGTCATCCGATTCAGCAATAAACATTGAAGAAGAAACTATCCAAGGAGAGTAAGTTTTCACAGAAGAAGTCTCAACAGTAACCTTTTTATACAACTATTAACAAATTTCTTTTGAACATCCGAACTAGCAGGATTAGATAGCATCTTAAGGATGGAAACATGTATGAAAGTATTGTGGATCCTAGTAGTTGGATTAACTATTTGAGACACTTTCTTCTTGGATTTTTCAAGGAACCTAGAGTCTTGTCTAGATCTAGTTTATTTCTTAAGGGCTTTCCTAACTTCGGTCTTTGGATGAACAATATCTTTCTTGTTCAGCTAGGGTTTCTTACGAGATTCAGATGATGACTTGGAAGTTTGTCAAGTCGATGGATTGTTGAAATGATGCTTAATTAGTACTAGAATCGATTTTGATATCACATCAAAGTTAGAGATACAAGAGTCGGATGAGTGTTCACATAAACTTTCTCCATCTACATCACTGTAAAATGACGCCCAAAGAAAGTTGGATTTGTCATAGTCATGTCCATCTCAGGAATGATTTCCTCAATAACACAATTGTTTGGTGGACCAGAGTTTAGAAATTGAACTCAAGTACAACCGGTGTCAGGGAAGATTTCGAAGACTGATTCAAGTCCAAGGATATCAGAGGCAGAAGAGGGGTGGAATCAGGACATGTAATAGTGATAGGTTTGAATTCAGGAATCAGAGATTGAAACTTATTCAAAGTCTCACGAAGGGACAACAATGGTGAGACATGGGTATCCGAATAAGTATGGTTCAGAATGTCTCCCATAAACGTTAGGTTTTGAAGTTCCTTCAAGGGACGAACAATGGGTTTTGGAAACTCACTTCCGTGACCTGGTGCTTTGGATCATGGGTGATGAAAATTATGTGTCATATGTTCGTTTGCTTCAAGAACATCAATAGAGTTACGCAAAGCATCAACTTTGGCATTAAAATGTTTATTATCAGTAACTAAGATGTTTATTTCACTAAAAGTGATTTCATATTTGTCTTTCAAAATAATACATTCATCATTAGTCATTACAAGTTCTCTTTCTAATGATTCAATCTTAAGCTTGCACTCTTCAAAATGTAATCTAAGACGAGTAAATTCACTATCCAACTTCTCACTAGCTTTTATGGCAGACTCATAGGCTCTACGAATAACTATCATATCTGATTGAATTTGAGTTAGATAGGGTTCACAAATAGATAAATCAAAATTATTGTCAGTGGTCATGGATTTTACTTGTTGGATGATGCTTCTTCCATGTAGATCGTTGTTGCCTTGTAACAAAAGTTTAGCTCAACATTGTCATCATCTGCTTCTAAACCAGAAGAACAATAGCCTTCATCACACTCAGTTGATTGTCTAGCCATAAGACACATGGTCCTTGCAGATTTTTCTTCACCAAAAGAACAATACCCATCAACATTTATCAACATCATGGTAACAAAAGCCTTTTCACATTCAGGAAGTTCTTCCGCTCTACGAGCATAGTCGACAGAGTCTTTTACCTTTGGTTTTTGAGAAATTTTAGCCAAACAATCATTTGCAAAGTGGTTTCCGAGACCACATTTGTGACAAACAATCTTGGTTTTCAGTGATTTCAGAACTTCTTGAGGTTTTGAGGAGTGATTCGGAATGTTGGGTTGGTATACCAGTGGATTTTCATAGGTGTAGAGAAAGGTTGAGGATTGCTTTGATGGGTAGCTTCAAATCGGTTTTTGAAAAGGTTTATGACTGGGATTCCAGGGATGTTTGTACTTCAAAGACAGAAGTGTGAATTCTTGTTGAAAATGAAGTTCAGAATCAGCTGAAGAGATCAAGATTTTCATCAAATGAATGGTTTGGAACAGGTAGGATAGGTGGAGTAGGAAGTGTTGGTTGAGAAAATGAAATAGGTGGGATAGTTCCAAAAGGATCCGAAATAGATGGCTTCAAAATTAGTGGGTTAACAGAACTGACTAAGGCGAGAGGACCTCCTGACAGTTCTCTTAACATTTGAACATTAGATTCATGGCCTTGTACTTCGTAAAATAACTGATAGAGCTTTGGTTTCTTTAGAGATCCATTACTCTGAAGACATGACTTAACATTTCCCCATCCTTTTCTGAGGTTGTTGATGAACTTCAGATTGTACTCGAGTGGAGTTCTGACTATTCCATGTGCAATCATGTTGTTCACAATGTTCTTGTACCGATTTGAAGCAGAGGCTACAGATTCACCGGGAGTTGTAGTGAAAGTATCAAAGTTGTTACAATGGATGTCAAATGCTTATCCTTCATGTTCTCATAACCTTCGAACAAGTCTTGAAGTGTATCAAAAATCCCTTTGGCAGATTTACACAAATTTACGTGCTCATAGAGAAAAGGCGGAACACCAAACACCATTTCTGAGAATGCAATCTAATCTGCATGAAGCTTTTCGAGGTCTGATGCAATTAGAGGTGTTGGACTTTGTTCTTCTTGACCCAAGAGAGTAGCAGCAACATCTCTAACCATTTGTCTTACGAGAACATGAGGACCTTCTTTCACAGATCTCCTTATATCTTCACATTTTTCCTTACCAAGTGAAAATCTCTCCATTCTAACTTTCCAATGGTCATACTCTTCAAGAACTAGCAATGGGGCACATGTTGGGAAACCACGCTATTTGCTATTTGCATTGAATACATTTGTTGAGTTGGATTAGAAGCAACCATTGAAGTTAAAGTATTAGAGCTAAAGTGGTATATAGAAGAACTTTTATCCTGAACACTGAAATGATTGAGATACCAAGTTAATCTCAAATAAACTATAATCTGTTCTTATGGATTCAAAGGACAACCACTTAGGCTCTGGTACCAATTGAGAGTGAAAGAATATGTGTGCAGACAAGGTTTGAAAACTCAACCTTGAATTAACTTAATATCAATATTTGTTACTAATATTAAGAGTACAATCAAGTTTGGTAAACCATTCTTGTCTTGAATTAAGAATTCCAAAAGGTATTCAAGTATGTGAAATGAGTATGAACAATGTAAAGAGATTTTAAGAACAATTAGAATGCTAAGAATGATAGAGAGAATGATTTGACTTGAAAGATACTTGGAATTGATATGAAAGAGAATGTTGCACTAGTTGTTACATTGCATGAAGATTACATTTCCTTAAATAGACAAGGAGTGATAAAAAGACAAACTAGAAAGACTGCATGGCCTATGTAAAGCTAAAAAGTCAAAAAGCTGACACACATGATTTTCTCAATCTTGTCCCATAAACTTTACAATAAAACAAAGACTAAATGACAAGAAACATTAAGTGCAAATACATACTCAAAATAGCATTGAATACAAAGTGTTTCTTGGACAGGTCTTCATTTTGGACGTAGCTTCATTTCAAAATTCATCATACTTTGGAATGCACTTCACTTCAGATTGAGAAAGGTTCAATTTTCATGTATCAACACTAAGATCGATCTTCGAGAAATAGCTCGCACCTTGCAGCTAATTGAACAGGTCGTCAAGCCTTGGCAAAGGGTACTTGTACTTTTCTAATGGCTTGTTCAAATCTCTATAATCTATGCACATCCTCGTGCTCCCATCCTTTTTCTTTACGAATAACATAGGAGCTCCTCACGGTGATGAACTAGGTCTAATGAAAGCCTTGTCAACCGACTCATGAAGTTGTATCATTAGCTCTTTCAACTCTGTTGGCACTAATCGGTAAGGTGCTTTTGCTATACTTGTGGTTTCTGGTAACAATTCTATCCTAAACTCAACTTGTATATCAGGGGGTAATCCAGGAAGATCTTTGGCAAAGACTTCCGAAACGTTACACACCACAGGTATCATTTGCATCTCCTTCTTCTCCTTCTTTGCATCGACCACGAATGCCAAATATGATGTACATCCTTTGAGCAAACACTTTCTGGATTTCATCAAGGAGATGATTCTAGAATTTAGTCTACTTTTGTCCTCGTACATCGTAAATGGTTCTCTTCTAGGTGTTTTGATCACTACAATCTTCTTCCTACACTTGATGTAGGCATCATTTGCACTAAGCCTATCTATGCGAAATACTATGTCAAATCCATTTAACTCAACGGGAAATAGTTCCTCATGGATTTATTCCCATTCATGTCGATGACGATGGTCCTAATGCAATCACTAACATGTACGGATTTTCCACTAGAAATTTCTACTAAATTCATGCGATATAAAGGAGTAATTAGCTCCTGGATAAAACAGTATATTGGCGGGAAAATCATTTACAGGAAAGGTACTTGAAGCGACATATGCTTCCTCCCTTGCTGCTTCCAGTGTCATCTGAAATGCTCTGGCCTTTGGCCTAGGTGGCACATTAGGCTTTGCAACATCCTTCTTCTTTGGGAATTTCCTTGCTATATGTGCTTCTTTATTACATTTGTAACACACCTTCTTGTTGGATGTACACTCATTGGCATAATGACCAATCCTCCTACACTTGTAACACGTCAACTCCTCGCCACACTTCCAATAGTGCTTCTTCTTGCACTTCTCGCACCATTTTGCTTCTTCTTGCACTTCTCGCACCATTTTGCTTCTCCTCCACCTCCAAACTTTTTGGAATTAGATTTTAAAAATCTTATCTTATTGTTGGACCTTAAAGATCCATCAACATTTCTTTTCTCTCCAACCTTCGTTCTTTCCAGACCCTTCTCCCGAAGTTGGGTCTCCACATTCTTGGCTGCTCTGACGGCCACCTTCAAAGTGGTTTCCATATTTACCATTGGACCAATGTCTGTCGGTAGTCTGTTAGCAACTTCTCTATCGTGGGGAGTTCAGTAGGCACCAAGTAGGGGAATAGCTTCATATTTTCTATGAACATGGTGGCATACTCATCAATGCTTATCTTCCCATTCTTTAGGTTCTGAAACTCGTTGTTCATGTCTATGAAATCCACCTCCGAGCAGTACTGCATCTTCCACTACTCTAGAAATGCTTCCCAAGACATCCTCATGCCTTCTTCTTATGGAATTTTATATTCCAAAAAATTCCGCCAATTTAAACCTCAGTCTTCAGTTGTCTGACTGGTAGGATATTTGTCTACTTGCTATTGTAGTTGCAGCTCTCAAATACCATCTCCATCTTGGAGATCCAGTCCATAATCTTCACTTGCTTTAGACTTCCAGAAAGACTTGGTGACTTGGCACCCATGAAGTCTTTATACTTACACCCACGTCCCTCATTTCCTTCGTTCCTTCTCTCAGTTTTATCTCTTCTAACCACCTAAGGTTATGATCGACTAATAGTCCTACTATAATTTCCTTCCTCAGACTGTTCTATATAAAACTCAGGTAGCTCCACAGGTGCCATAGGCTCTCTACCATTCTTATAGAATCATTTCCTCTCTTTTTTCAGCAAATATAGCCATAATGGTTGCCATAGTCATAGGTTCAGCTACTAGCACTTTTTCGGGAGCATGTTCAATCACTCGTGGCTCAGGCTGTTGATTTCCACTAACGTTTCTTAAACCGCTGCATGTTCTCACCATGACGTTCTATACGCCGAAGCAAACGTTCTATGTAGAATGAAGAGAATTTAAGATAGGGAAGGTTTTATTTGATGTATAATCCTTTTTATTCCTCCAAAATATTGCATTCCATTTCTAATACCGTACTTAAACATTTACATCCTGAACACATAAAATTCCCAGATCCGATTGGTATTAGACCATCGATCTGATCAAATAATAGCATCCTAAAGCATATAAGGCATCTTATAGCTATAACATAAATCAATTAGTGCATAAAATAAATTTAGGCATCTTCCCGAAAATAAGTCAGTGCTCATGTCTATTCAGGCATACTTCTTAGATCTAGCAGACGCTCATCTCGCAGTCATCGCGTAGTATTCTAAGTTTAAGTCTAGAAAGCCTAAAAGTTCCTATTTCGCTTAAACTAATCATTTGATACCAACTGTGACATCCCCAATTCCACAGCCAGAAAAGACCGATTTATTTATGCTTATTTAAAGTCAGAGTATCCTTTTTAATGAATAGTATTGAAGAATTTGTTCCAAAAAACATGATAATGATATTATCAAAACATTTCTAAAGAAATGTATATATATTAAAAATGTTGGGATGCCATCGTCAATACAATACATACGCATAAACGGAAATAGTATTGTTGAGTTCGAAAGGTATTGTAAGGTGGCGAAATCTGTCTGAGCGTGTAAGTGTCGAAGCATGTTTGTATGTTTGTTTATTATAAGGGAATTTTGTATCAAAGCTTAAGTGTCTGAGTCTCTTATATTTTTTGTACAATTTTCTTATCCCTATATATATGGGATGAATACTAGAGTTAGCGAGCAGCTTTGACATTCAACTTGTACTCTCTATTTTTTCTCAGTATTTCTAAAAAGCGTAAATGAGCCAAATAGATTATATTAGGATCTTGTGTTCTTATTTCTTTCTTAACTCTGATCTCGTATTACATACTCAATTAAATCACAACTACAAGTACAGGACTTACAAACATATGTTATTCTACTGGCCTATAATACATAAATCTCACGCCAATCATCATATATGTACTCTCGTGCCACTACCTGTGATACAAGAAACTGAGTGGGTCAGACTTGGGAGCCTAGTGACCACATAGGGTTTTTAACCCACAATAATTATATTCTTTTAATTATATATTTTCATGAAAACATTCAACCCGATTACGCATTCCCTTTATCTTCACTTTTGTCCCTAAAACATCTAATTTCGGAGACGTATCCTAAGGATCATCATCTGGATAAACAATAATCCTCAGGGGATTCATTAGCAGTATACATCAATAATGAAACCATGGGGGGATGGAGTGCACCTGGTGAACACTTAGTTCAAAAACACCTATAGATTGTGAGCGTGCTAACATTACATTGGACTATCTAGAATAGCCCATGGTCGTCATCTATACATCGCTAGACAACTGGATTATCTTTAAATTCAAGGCCTCTCATCATCTATTTCGTCTTTCATATTTCATCTCTCATCGTCTATATCATCTTTCATCTACCCATCTCTACCCAATATATTTATAGGTATAAATACATATATAGTTTAGATCAAGTATAATATGTATAAATCGTTCATCTAGTATAGATATTGGGACAAACATATAATAGGCACATATATCATGTAATAATCTTAAATACTTTATATCTACATATAAGATGAAAGTAACTATCGATTCACTTGTTAAAGTGGGTGACTGGAGAGTTGGATAGTGCTTCGCTTCAACACTTGGCTTTTCCTTTTATATGACCTAGGATCAATTATCTCTATGTCTTAGTTTATTATCTCTTATGACTAATTAATAGCCTATATTTCTCAACAATCCCAATATTTACTGATCTATAACTGATAAGAGACAACCAGGTAGGATTATATTGGATGTAGGGTCCATTTGGTATACAGAGTATACTATTTGGAAATCTCACTCTAAACATGTCACTAAATCCAGCCTAGACATCACCCCCGTAAGTAGATCAATCAGTAATATGACATTGGAACCACTGATAAACCTTATTTATAAATTCATAACAACGACTATGAATTTTAAATATAAATTACACCAAAATAATATAGAGTGTAATTTAACTTACAGAGATTCCCTAGACAAAAGTCATGAAAATATATCGGCGGAACTTCGGGCTGATAGCTACTAGATGTCGGGCTCCTAGGAGTTGTAGGGCTACTCTGGAATACCAAAACTAGGGGAAATGGTCTAAAATCGATTATTATCGAGAGTGGGAGTTGTAGGGGTAAGGAAAATGGACAGGGGACTCGAGAATTGAAGCCTCGAGTCCTTCTCTGGAATACCAAAATGTATGTGGTGCTACGTCGCCCCCTTCTAGAAGGTATGCATGTCACACACTGCATGCGAGCTGATAGTTAGATTTTCAAAAATGCATAACTTCTTCATGTAGACTCCATTTTGGACATACTCTATATCTACATGTAGCTGTCGACGAGATCTACTACTTCCTTTAAACTCCATCGACTAGTTTTGAATTTATTTATTTCACACAGGCTTAATTTGTTAAAGTCCGTGTAAAATGCATAACTTTGTCATTCGACGTCCATTTTTTACTGTCTTTATATCTTCGAACTCCTAATAACGAGATCTTCAATTCTCATTTACATTATTTCGGCTAAAAATCGACTGATCTAAAATTCGATTTCTGAGTTGTATACCGCTACGCTGAATCTTAGAAAAATCATTACTTCCTCCAATGAAGTCAAATTTAGATGTTCTCTATATGCACGCTCTCAGTTTAATGACTACTACGACTTTAGTTTAGATCATTAAGGCTAAAAAGCGATCTATCTTCGATTCACTATATACGATTTCCGTAGTCGTATCAGGTCGAACGCGAAACTTCAACGGATCATAACTCCTTTGTTATAAGTCGGATTTAATTGGTCATTATATCTCCAAAATTCTTTTCATAGTTACTTCAACTTTCATCAAAGATATTCTTCTGAATTATTATTCTATTTATACGTGTATTTTATTCCTATTATATTATATTTCTATAAGTACGTATACTACAAATAATTTATACATAGGACACGTAGTTTTCATAAAATTTTCTCTTTTTATGTCGAATACGTTGCAATTGTTGAGTCTAACTATTATATCATCTTATTAATTGTCTAGCCGGAAACGCGGACGTTACAACTCTTACATTAAAACAATAGTTTTTGATGTTAAAAGAACAAAGAAAGAATGAATACTTACCTTGAACCTTGGTGACAAGGTAAAGTACCAAAAAAGAGATCAAGACAACATGGATTTGGGGGTAAACATGCAAGCTTTGAAGCTCTGCATTGACTTCGAAAAACTGCTCCTTATGGGGCTTTTTCATCATCAAATTTAGAAGCAAAAGAGAAGGGGTTCATGGGTGTTCAATCACTCAAAAACAACCTTGTTATTGGGGATGTTTTACCCCTTGAAGGCAGCAGCAAAAGCGAAGGAAAAGAGAGTGTTTAGGACTTGATAATCTCAAGAATTTCATGGGAGAAGAAGCTGGAACAAAAGGGGTGGAAGCCTTTTTCTTGTTCCTGGTTTTGTGTCTTCAAAGGAGAGGAATGGAGAGAGATATCAAGAGGAAGAGTATGATGGGTTTTGAGCACTACATCATTCCTATGGTGTACATGCAAACCCTAATAGTTGTGGATCTAGTTTGTCTAATGAACATGCAGTTGAATATCCAAAGCCATAAAGCCTAGATCTAACAAATTATAAATTGGATTAGAGTTTAGAGAATTACCTTTGATTGTTGTATAGCAATAAAAATCAATTCCTTGCTTTCATTGGCTTCAGAAAGCTTAGTGTCTCAAGTGTTGCACCTCTAATGGAGTCACAAACACCACTAAGCAACTAGATGAAGAAGAAAGAGAATGAGGCACCCAAAAACATCCAAAAACCCTAAGGGAAGTCTTAGCCACGTTTTTGGGGCCATAGGGGTCCTTTATATAGGTAGGCTATTAGGGTTTTCAACTAGGAAACCCTAATCTGACTGCTTAGGCCCTAAGCAGCCCATGGATTCCTTTAACATATCCCTTGGACGAATTCCTTATGGACTTCCCATAGAATTCGTCCAACCTATATATTATTAGGTAATCTATAGCCCAATTTCAATTATCTTATAATTACAAATCCAGTCCCCTAAGTTTAACTAATCACTTTTAGCCACCAAATTAATTCTTAATTAATTATTGACTAATATTAATTAAGCATTATGATTTCTCCTTTAATATATTATTCTCATAATATATTTATAAATCATAATTAATCCTTTCTCTCCTTAATTCATCCTACATATTGCTATGGTGAAGGCAACCCAAAAGGACCATGCTCATAATCGGTTCAAGTACATACCAAAATTGTTATGGACTTAGACACTAATCTAACAGTCTCCCACTTGGATAAGTCTAATAATTATTTTGCATAACTTCAGAACCTGATTAGCAATTGTAGCTTTCAAAAGCCGCTGTCAACTCAAATTTTATCAGATACGTGTGTCCTTTAGATAAGGGATCATATATTCCTCCATTCTCAAGATATCGTATAGACATAAGACATGATTTTAAACATTCTCTCTATATTGTTTCCCGGCTTCCGATTTATGACGACTGACAACATACTATAGTTGAACACAATAACTTAGTCCCGGCTTGGGCAAGCGCTTAGGTGTCATCACTAAATCATCGAGGGGCCCACATATATCGCTTTTATCCCACTTTGAGTAAAAGGAATGGATAAACTTCGACTCAAATGCTCACTTGCATTTACTGATTGAATCACACACAACAATAAGTTTTATAACACCAAGTTACTGGTGCGTTTACTTATTATCAATGTGCAACCGACCAACAAATAACAGCTCACACGTCTCGGTTTCAAGAACATACAATATTATCGACTCACAATCACTCACGATATAATCCATGACGTGATTCATGTGAGCGTGGGTTTAATCTAATACTCTAATCTTATCAAAGCAGTCATCAACTCTGCAGCAAACTTGTGCTATGTCTAAACTCTTCAGACAATCTACAGACTCTTCATGACAGTCTTCCTTCATACCTACTTCCAACGTATGACCGACTGTGGAGGTTCGAATAACCCAGTTATTCTGGAAGTCAAAACATGCAAAGTGAAACACAATGACAATATTTAATCCTATATGGCCCCAAAAAATTTGAGTGTAAATAAAACACTTTATTTAAAGACCATATTGATTACTCATTATTCATTGTTTACTTTTTCAAAAAATCAACTTATTACTCAAATTACAACAATAGTTGTCCCATGCACCAAGCATGCACACTATGTTTCCTATGGTCCTTACTTTGTGAAATAGGTCAATTGAAAAACTTTTCCAATGATGCTCATTTCACAATTCCCAATCCTTATCATTAGTGTAAGAACACAAGGTTCTTGCCACTATTAGAATATGCTAGATTCTAACTTTTTATGCAACGATCCTTTCGCAAAGTCATAGCACAAAAGTCACCTGGCCAATGAAATTACAAAGTACTCTATCAGAAAATGTTACAAGACAATTCCATAGACGCGAAGTCTCACATTCAAAGTACATTCCTTTGAACATCCTTCTTGCATAAAAGTTTCTAATCTAGACATAGACTCTCAATATCTAACTCCCAATATGGAAACGTTTCCATATTTGCCATATGACAACTCATTATTAATAGAATCTTATCTATTCATAATAATGTCGATATGGTCCGTCCAATACCATACTTCCAACTACTCACAAGCGACGAATCCTCAGTGAACTTTGGATCGTCCTTTGATAATTGTTTAATTATTTTAGTCAAAACCGATTCTAGTCCTTTTTCCCTCTTAATGCGCTAGACATTTGGAAAATTTTAGAATGGTCAAATATTATAGCATTTGCAATCGATCCTATACCTGAAGCGTATGGGACACGATGCATAATGTATTACATAAAGATTTGATACTTTATCAATCTTCTGTGATGATATTTTATGTGTCATGTTCTCACAATTCGAACCATGAAGAGGGATTCCGTAATCATAACCAAAATTTGAGAACACGCTATATATCCTTTGACTATATTTATTAAAATTTCTCAATCTAAGCTTTAGATTTTGAAACGAAGTATAATATTCTCTCCCTTAATTATAGCAAAACAACTTTTCAACTCTTGCGACATTGCAAAGTATAACTCTTGTTTTCTATAATTAATATTGCTAACTTGCAATACTTGCCTTAATAATCATACAAGCATAACATTTATGCTCCCACTATCATGATGATTATTATCATATAATCATAATACTTATGCTCCCACTAGCTTTGACATGTATTCAGAAAACAACTGAACTTCCAGAAAACAATATCTATTGAATTTCTGAAGTTCATATTTCTAATACCAGATGCTTCGATAAGCCTTTATCTAAGCTTCTTTACTTTATACATCTTTGCCTTAGATAGCTCAGATGTGTGTCTAGACAAATTCAGAACTATGTTACTAAGTCCCAAATGTTAGACTAATTGCCAAATCTCACAATTCGAACTATGGAAAGGGATGTCGTAACCATAATCGAATTTGAGAATACAATTTTCACAATTGCTATCTTTTTAAAATCTCTCTTAGTGAAAGCATTTCCTCATAATCATTTTCATGAAGGAGGGAATCTTATTACACTTAGATTTTATGGTGTATGTGTTCCTATCCATGTGAATTTCCCAAAACCAAAGTTTGCGACAAATCCAAACTCATATGGACCGAACTTTCTTAATCATGATTTCTTGCCTTATGGTAACATGAGTGCCCACCATGTCTTCCAAGTACTTTAGCAACTCATCCTTACATATCAATGTACTTTCCATTAATCAAGGTGCTTTGTCTTTATGCATTCAAATGAGAACTCATATAACTCACATACATAATTAACTCAATTGGAATGGCACAGAAACAAAATAATGTCAACACGATAGGTTGTAAACCTCAAGTCATGTGCTAGTGATGATCGATAAGGTTTATTCTTGATTTGTTCTTGAAACCTTTTTCAAGATCATTAAAACTCCCACTGACCTCTTGACATACATGATTCTCTTGTCAAGAAACTTTCCTAGACACAATAAATATTCAAGACTTAGTGTAGTTCTTATCATGACAAAACACTTCACATAATTGGTCCTAGTTGGTCTTTGTCTTATCCAAGACAGCACAACTTACCAATCTCAAATGTGCAAGAATAAGAAAACTTTTCCAAATTCCACATTTGCTGAGTGTTATAAACCTTCTTAAGACTTGTCACTCAATTCACAATCTTGGAGTATAACTCTAAGACTCGATGTTGGAACGAAGTATGATTGACTTCTTGATTTTAACCATTTCCACAATTCTCGATTCCTCTTCTTAGACATACAAATGTACTAAGACTCACTTAGAGGATCAATTGAGATATGGTTCTTAATCATTAAGACTTATCATAAAACACAATAAAAGTACTCTCCCTTCTTCCTAGAATAGAGAAACTTTTATCTTTCTGCCTACTTGATTCTTCTTATTTGTTCTGCTATTTATTGAAACCTTTTCAATCAACTCAGAATTATACTCAATCTTATAAGTATAATCAAATTTACCAAACTTTAGTAAATCATGATGTATATCTTTATCACTCTTGTGGTGGACTTGATCAACGCACAACCTAGTGTACTCGATCTCCTAGTCCTTCACTTGACACTTTGTCAAAGAATTAGTCTAATTTCCAAATATGAAGTCTCTCATTCATCACACAACCAAGTTGTATGATTCCAAGTTTCTGTCCAATTGAAACTTGGATGATGAGAAACTCTCCCTATTTGGTAAACTCTTGACATTTGCACAAATTACATAATTAAGAATCAAATCCATTATTGCTAATAATAGAAACATTCAAACATCAATTTTTCATACACGCCATTGCAAGGATAAATAAATAATATAAAATCAAAATTTATTTTATTGCGAAAAATTTTGTCCTTACAATGCAATTCAACTGAAAAACTGTGTTGTTACATACTCCTAAGCAATCTATTCTAACTCCAAGTAGTAGCTCAAGAATCCAATCTTCAAGCAATACGATCAAAATCCATTTCTTCACGATTAGATTCAGCTCACTTCTTCCCTTATGCTTCCTCTCTTTTCTTCGATCCTACAAAACATCAAAATGTAATCGTATCACATCATGTATTAAGAATATAGAATAGAAACTTAAAAGAGTTAGTTAATGGATTTTTACCTGAAGTAGAGCCATACGTCTTGACTCTCCCATCTCTTAGATCTCTCAGGTAAATAGGACAGCATCGTCTCCAATGCCCCTTCTCTTGGCAATAAAAGCAAATGGACTCTTTTGGAATGGCACAAGAAACTATCTCATAATTTACCTTTTCTAGATCTCCAATGTCACCATTTTCAATGTCCATTGAATTTTAGGAGTTTGATTCACCAGAAAAATTTGCTTGGCCAGCTCGCCAAATCATCGTTGATTCAGCAGCTATAAGCAAATAGGTCAAATCAATGAGAGTCACGTCATGATCCATCATATAGTACTCTCTAACGAACTCACTATATGATTCAGGAAGCGACTGAAGAACCTAGTCAATAGCCAACTCACCTGAAATCTCGACACCCAACATCCTTAACCTATCAATGTGTGACTTCATCTCTAAGACGTGTGCACACACATACTTTCCATCTTCATGCTTACTTGCCAATAGGGCTTGAGTGAGCTTGAACTTATCCAGCCTTCGAACTTATGGGTTAAGGAGAACAATTGGAGGAGGCGGAGGAAGTGAATCATGATTTCTTGTTCCTCGATCATATAGTGGAATATCATCTTCGTTTGGAATGCTTGTTCCATGGGATTTGGGAAGACCATGATTGCCAGAACTAGACATCTACAAAACGGGAGAAAATTCAAGTTGATTAGAATCCTTGATGTAACACCCAAATGAAACATCAAGGCTAGGATCCAACACAATAATCTACAACCAGAAGAGGGATGCCGTAATCTAGTTGCAGAATATTTGAAGGTAAGTAAATGACGATTTACCAATTTCCACCACGAAAAACGAAAAAGAAGTTTACGTTTTAAATGAATTGAAACTCCTAGATCTTTTGAGATTCATTGAACTTTTCAATGGCATGTTTAATCTCGATTATGCCCTTCTATTTGTGACTAGGATGCCGAGGACCACAAATAAGGTGTGAATAACCATACGAATCACGTGGTGCACCCAATGCTACTATCACCAAATCAATGTGATGGTTAGCCACACACGCTCCATTGATCTATGATAAACATCGAGCCACCCTTCGTTGCCAATGTCATCCCCAAATTAGTGTGCCGGTTAAACAAACACGCTCCACTAACGTTTGACAAGGGTACGAAGTGTATTTCCATGGATTAGCATACAATTTCACATTTTGCCTAAAGTAACTATGATTTGGGAATTTGTAAAAGCATGTAGTTACTTTGTACTTCATTATACTTATAATGGAAGGTTTATGTTCTATCCTACCCGTTTGGCTAACGACCCTCCACTAGTCAAGAGTGTGGTGGGTAAGAGTGGATACCCATTTAATCGCCATTTTATAGGCAAAATCCTTAAACACCGCTTATAGACCATCTTCGTGAATGAGGCCTAATAACGGTAAGACTGACTGTTTTTCTCATACATATATATAATATTAGACTTTTAATGTTATATATAGTATTGGGTGTATTTTACACTTTTAAAATACTATGTGGTTTTATTAACTTTCTCTTTTAATTAAACTTTTAATTAACTTAACAAAACCATGAGGGTGTAATTTGAACCTTTTCAAAATACTAGGGTTTTAGAATTTAACATTTCAAAATTAAACTTTTAAACAACTTTTAAATTCCAAAATTTGAGGGCATGTTTTGAAACATTTCAAAACATTAGGGTTTAGAATTTAAATATATTTCAAAATTAAACTTTTAATCAAAAATTTAAATTCCAAAACTTAAGGGCAAGTTTTGAAACTTTTCAAAACATTAGGGTTTAACTCTTTAAATTTCAAAAACAAAAACTTTTAATTTCAAATTTAAACTATAAAACCTAAATGGGAAATTTGAAACTATTCAAACTTTGTCAAGAACATTCTAGATCAACAATTCAAATAAGGCAATTATCTAATTTTGACCTAGTCCAATTTCTTACAAGATAATTCACCAAATAATTCAAATAATTAAACTTTATCATATAAGGAAATAATTATTCAATTAATATGAAAATATCTTTAATTTTGGCAAAGACAATCACCCAATATCATAAAAAACTGATTTCTATCAATAAAAAAACATTTTGGTAATTATCCCACAACAAAAATAGGCAAGAAACCTGAAAAATCCTGCATCTGACCATCTGACTCCTCGAGTCAGGCTTGGACTCGTCGGGTTCACTATGGACTCGGCGAGTCACCCAGTTGACTTGGCGAGTCAGGTCGAAAAACCGCAAAAACTTCAATTTTCAGCCAAAATTCGATCAAATAAGCATCAAATTCACTATCAAACAGCCCTAGGCTGTGATACCACTGATGCGTTTTGAGCACTACATCATTCCTATGGTGTACATGCAAATCCTAATAGCTTTGGATCTAGTTTGTCTAATGAACATGCAATTGAATATCCAAAGCCATAAACCCTAGATCTAACATATCATTCCAAAATTTGAGGGCAAGTTTTGAAACATTTCAAAACATTAGGGTTTAGAATTTAAATATATTTCAAAATTAAACTTTTAATCAAAAATTTAAATTCCAAAACTTAAGGGCAAGTTTTGAAACTTTTCAAAACATTAGGGTTTAACTCTTTAAATTTCAAAAACAAAAACTTTTAATTTCAAATTTAAACTATAAAACCTAAATGGGAAATTTGAAACTATTCAAACTTTGTCAAGAACATTCTAGATCAACAATTCAAATAAGGCAATTATCTAATTTTGACCTAGTCCAATTTCTTACAAGATAATTCACCAAATAATTCAAATAATTAAACTTTATCATATAAGGAAATAATTATTCAATTAATATGAAAATATCTTTAATTTTGGCAAAGACAATCACCCAATATCATAAAAAACTGATTTCTATCAATAAAAAAACATTTTGGTAATTATCCCACAACAAAAATAGGCAAGAAACCTGAAAAATCCTGCATCTGACCATCTGACTCCTCGAGTCAGGCTTGGACTCGTCGGGTTCACTATGGACTCGGCGAGTCACCCAGTTGACTTGGCGAGTCAGGTCGAAAAACCGCAAAAACTTCAATTTTCAGCCAAAATTCGATCAAATAAGCATCAAATTCACTATCAAACAGCCCTAGGCTGTGATACCACTGATGCGTTTTGAGCACTACATCATTCCTATGGTGTACATGCAAATCCTAATAGCTTTGGATCTAGTTTGTCTAATGAACATGCAATTGAATATCCAAAGCCATAAACCCTAGATCTAACATATTATAAACTGAATTAGGGTTTAGAGAATTACCTTTGATTGTCATATAGCAATAACAATCAATTCCTTGCTTTGATTGGCTTCAGAAAGCTTAGTGCCTCAAGTGTTTCACCTCTAATGGAGTCACAAACATAAGCAACTAGATGAAGAAGAAAGAAAATGAGGCACCCAAAAACGTCCAGAAACCCTAAGGGAAGTCTTAGCCACGTTTTTGGGTCCATAGGGGTCCTTTATATAGGTAGGCTATTATGGTTTTTAACTAGGAAACCCTAATCTGACTGCTTGGGCCCTAAGCAACCCATGGATTCCTTTAACATATCCCTTGGACGAATTCCTTATGGGATTCCCATAGAATTCGTCCAACCTATATATTATTAGGTAATCCATAGACCAATTCTAATTATCTTATAATTACAAATCTAGTCCCCTAAGTTTAATTAATCTCTTTTAGTCATAAAATTAATTCTTAATTAATTCTTGACTAATATTAATTAAGCATTATGATTTCTCCTTTAATTTATTATTCTCATAATATATTAATAAATCACAATTAATCCTTTCTCTCCTTAATTCATCCTACATATTGCTATGGTGATGGCAACCCAAAAGGACCATGCTCATAATCGGGTCAAGTACATACCAAAATAGTTATGGACTTAGACACTAATCCAACAGAGTATAGGTGAACAGTGAAAGAATATGTGAAGCAGGTGGGTATTATGAATCAAGACTTTACATGATTATTGTGTACTAGATTATCTATAATTGGATTTATAGTACAATGCATTATTTCCAAATATCTAGTGCATGTGCAAGTTAATGGAGAGAGCTTGAATTATGAGGAGAGAGATATGTGAGTTGTGAGAGAGAGGCAAGAAAGAATAAAAATTGATTATTTCCTTATACTAGCTAGATCAATCCATGGAAAATTTGTGTACTATAATATTTATTAGGATTGTATGCATGTGGTAATGGTTTAGGGTATTTGAAAACAATAATGAATATATGTATCACACCTTCCCCGACCATTGGCGGCAATGCCAAGTGGTGACGGTATTTACATAGATTATCCAAATCACAGAGCGCAAACCATAACTATATTTTTATTAAATCAATGATGTTTATTACAAGGAATAAATGAAATATATGTATCTATCTTCAAGCTAATTTCCATCCTTACATTGATCCTTACTCCATCCTAGGAACATATCCGATTTTTGAAAACGTCAACTTGATGTTGGCGAGTCCACAAGTTTTGAGATAAACATATAATAAACAATTTTGAAAACTTTTTAGGAATTTTTACAATGATTATGATTATTTTACTTCTATTCCTTGTTTCCTATGCTTTATTATATTATCTCTATCTTAATTTCCTTTTATCTGGAAACTTAATCTTATCTTATCTTTGTAGGATACTTTATTGCTCTTATCTTATTATCTTTTTAGGATATTCTACTAATCCTAATTTGTTATCTTTACAAGATACCTCACCAATCCTATCTTATTATTTTTTAGGATATTTTATCAATCTTATCTTATTATCTTTATATTTTAGTATATCTTTTAGATCTCATAATTATCTAGTGTGTGTGTGTGTGTCTCTCTCTCTCTCTCTCTCTCTATATATATATATATATATATATATATATATCAGTCTTTACTTTTCGCCTGTGAGACGTATCCCGCTCCTATAGCATGATCAAGCTACGGAGACATCTAGGGATTTATATAGGGTAGGAGACTGTGGGTCCTCAATTTTATGCTTATCTTGATAGTTGCATTATAGAGCCACCACAGGAGTAGACTACATGTATGTATGGATTCATGCTAGGGGAACCTATGTTTCTTGGACGGTGAAGGAGACTGCCTTCAGATGTCCTATTTATCAGGTGATTCACCGATGGTTGCTTTTACTGTTTTCCATCGCGAGGAGTGTGACAAGGTTCCTTTTGGAGGCCTCTTCTATATATGGTACCTGACCAAGATTGAGGTTTTCCATTGTATTGCCTTTGCTCTTGCTCTCTATTTATCTTGTATGGCTCTAGATTCCATGCCTTCGAGCAAGATTTGCGAGGATCATTGGGTTACCCATTTGGCCCTATCTTATGAGGTTGATTCTAGCGAGGTGGTTCCTATTCCCATTAGAGAAATGGGTACTACCGCTCTAGGGAAGATGTGGGTGTTGTTTCAAGGAGTTTAGTGGTAGTAGAGGGTTCCAGACGATGATATTGTGGAGCCGATTAGACAGGTGGAGCCGGAGCCATCCCTAAGCCTGCCTTTGAGAGGCGTCAGAGACTTAGGCATGCCAAGCCCGATCAGCAAGATTCGACTCTATGCAATGTGATGCGGCATGTGGAAGCTATTTAGGAGGAGCATCGTTAGATCATGGCTTCAGTAGTTGGAGTGATGCAACATCTGGGGATGAACCGTCCACCTTTTCCTCAGGCAGGTCCTGCTTCTCCACCTTCTGCTCAGTCGGGGGTATCCAGTTATGATGGTGCTGGCACTTTAGGCATGTATCCTGGGGATACTGATGATGACAGCGAGGAGAGCTCGGAGGACGAGGAGGGGGAGTATGAGAGTAGCGACTAGATTGTTTGGGTTATATTTTGATACTTATTTTTTCTTATTTTGTGGGATATTTTTGATACGCTTTATGTATGCTTTTTTACTGTATTATATATGTGTGTTTTCTATTTTATTGTTTAATGAGCCCAAATTCATTTGATATATTGGTTCAGTCCAGACTAAACATAGGTGATAGGCTATGTTTAGGAGTGACTCAACCTTTACATACAAAACCAACTTAGATAATTGACTTATATATATTGCGTTCTTGATTCGTATACTTATTTAAAATTGTCGATTATTGTTTCGTACATTTAGACTATTAGATTAGGATTGTCTAGGTGAGAAGTGTCAGAGGGCAGGATCATTTTAGCATATGTCGTTTTGAAATCCAGCAACCCAAGCGATAGTTCAAACTAGTCACCTCTCCCGTAAGTAGTCTATCAGTAGGGTAATTAATAGTAATACTTTTATTTATAAGTCTGAGGGAAAACCTAATCGGAGTATATGTCCTAATCTATAGTCGTAATTCCTAAATAAATACGAATTCGTTATAGCAAGTAGCTCTGATACCATTGTGTCGCACATTCCCCGATCATTGGCGGAAATGCCGAATGGTGACGACATTTACATATGTTACCCAAATCACATAGTGCAAACCATAACAAAAAAAATTTAATTAAATCAATGACGTTTGTTACAAGGAATAAAAGAAACCTATCTATCTATCTTCAAGTTGATGTCCTTCCTTGCATTGATCCTTACTCCATCCTAAGAACACATGCGATTTTTGAAAACATCAACTTGATGTTGGTGAGTCCACAGGTTTTGAGATAAACATATAATAAACTCTTTTGAAAACTTTTTAGGAATTTTTACAATAATTATGATCATTTTACTTATATTCCTTGTTTCCTATGTTTTATTATGTTATCTCTTTCAAAATTTTCTTTTATCTGTTCACTTAATCATATCTTATATTTCTAGGATAATTTATAGCTCGTATCTTATTATCTTTTTAGAATATTCTACTAATCCTAATTTATTATCTTTCCAGGATACCATACCAACCCTGTCTTATTATTATTTTATTTATGATATTTTATCAATCCTATCTTATTATCTTTATATTTTAGGATATTCTATTAATCCTAACGTATTTTATCTACTACTTGAAGGCGTCCCTCATAGTAGTCGGATCTCTAAACTAATTCTGATGTATTACCATGATCCCCCATAATCGACGCTATTTGACTAGTGATTTCCCCACACGATGCTTCATCATACATCGAATAAAACTTTTATAATAAAGAAAGTTATCCTGTCGGGATTGTAGCTAGCAATCACAAGTGGGGTGCAAATCCTTGTATAGATCTCTACATATGTTTTTGGCTCTCGCAAGATTAACGATTACAAGTTTAGGGTAGCCTAATTTAATCGGGATAAGGATGAATAATAACAGCTCACTAACACATTCATCTTAGGTATTTTATCTTTTATCTTTCATAGTTAGTGATTGATTACCTATAATTATCACAATATACATCTTTTACTTTTATATTTGATACCTATACCTTTTATATCTCATAATTATCTTGTGTGTGTGTGTGTGTGTGTATATATATATATATATATATATATATATATATATATATATATATATATATAATTTTTCCATACATATATACCCTAACTATGGTTAATTTGAAAACATGATAATTGGGTAGAGTAACGATTAGGTACAGTGCATATCCATATAGTTGACCAGCATTACTTATAGGTACTATGTTATCCTAGGGAATTGGTCATCATAACATCTATGTAATACATCTCCCTAGACTATCGGACATCATGACCAGCATTGCTTTATATTACAATTGATATTTATAGACATAAATATATTTTGATAAAGTAGTTTGATAAGCATGTATCCCCCCCCCCCTGTGTTGTAAAACTCCCCGAGTTGGCCGATTACTCCTCCGAGTACTCGCTACTCGGCCCCTTACCGAGACGAGTTACAAAATCCCGACTACTCCCTAATCGTCCCTTACTGAACTGAGTAGTTTTGTAAAACTCGGTTACCTTGTTGTTTAATATGTATAATATAGTTAATGATTTATTATTTAACAATCACACATAAGATTATTACTACATAAATATCTTAAATTTTCAGTAATTCCTCACGAAGTTAAACCATTATGTGTTTTTTCAATTTTTGTGTATTCACATTTATCTAATTTTGTTATATATTTCAATGAAGTTATGATTTGAACTTATGATTTTGACCTATACAATTTTCCTAAAAATATTTCTACATGAATTAACAAATCCGAGTATTCCCCAAAGAAATCAAAAAGTGAGCACCTTTATTTATAGTGTTTATGCATGTCGCGCACTTCACGCACAATGTGCACACGACTCTGTCGTGGCTCCATCCATAGTTTGCCACCTGTCGCACTCCTGATGGTCAACGTCTCTCCAATCTCGATGAATATGGGTGTCAGACGTGCACGTCGAGCATGTTGTGCATTTGGCTTGCAACTCTAATGTACAAAAATCGTATTTTCCTTATATGAATCTTGTTTTTTACAAACTTCATGTATTTGTGAAGCGATCTATTAGTACTACAACTTTAGTTAAGGCTGCCTTGCCGTATATTCTTTACCAACTTCATGTGTTTTTTAACTCGTATTTTATATTTTTTCCTAAAATCGTATATTCTTTATATGAACTCCGTTTTTGACATTTTTCATTCTAAAGTTTCTATCTCTCGGAGTACTACGATTTTCCTTTTAGTGACGTTAGCCAAATCTCAACCGATTTCTTTATATCATTTTGACGTTAATAGTGTTATTAACACGATTTATTTTTACTTTTTATAAAACAATAACTCATCTAATCGGAGTTAGATTTTTTTACAATTTGTTGTGTATTTTTCAAGTACATTGACCATTATTAAAACTGGTATAACTTTTGGTCACTCAATTTTATCCTATTAAACTTACTCTTCCACATAAATTATAGCGCATTTGCTCAATATGAAAAACTCTATTTTTATCATTTGTCGATGTTAATCTCTAATGACGGTCGATGATAGGAATTTGCTAATTATCACAATATGTAATAGACACACTCTCATATATTAATAATTTGGTACATACATTTGTTCATTTTATATAGAGAATCGAGATCTTGCGCATAACTAATGCCAAAAATTGTTGAATATACTAGTTATCGGTCTTTTGAAGTCATATTTGACATATAAAAATTTAGATATGTATGTATTATTGTTATATTATATAACATATATACATTAATCATATATATAATGTGTATTTTATAAAAACTCTAGCAAATATACCGTTTTTTTACAATAATATATATATATATATATATATATATATATATATATATATATATATATATATATATATATATATATATTAAAAGAATGAGTGGTTATGATGAACAATGGCATGATGATGGTTAATTGAAAAAAAAAACTTAATTTCTATTTTTAAAAAGCCAATAAAGGTAAATTGGACTCTTTTTAAACAAAATTAGGAAATTTTTGATATTAATGCATACTAAAACAAAATTTAAGGGAAAACATCAAATCAAAATTTAAAAATTACAAATCAATATTTTTGATATTTAGTTTTACAGGTCGGATTCTTGGATGCTGCTTTAAACTTTTGTCGGATATAAAACTGAAATTTCATTCTTAGCATTCTCATTCTTAACGAATGAGACATGAATTCCAAGTTTATAACCAAAATTCTTTAACATTATTGAAAAAAAAAGACATTTTTGAAGAATAAGAAATTAATTACAAGTGTATAATACATATTTTTGAAGAATAATTGGACATTCTTGAAAGAATTAAATAAATTCTTAAAGAAAAAGACATGAAATAAAAGAAGAATCATTGAACATTCTTGAAAAAAATTTCATTCCACATTTCATTCATCTACATTCTATTCTTCAAGAATAAGTTCCAAAAATGTTATTGTTGCATTCTTCATGAATTACTTCTCTATTCTTCAAGAATCACTTCTTGACTTGATACATCAAAAGACACGATCGGACCATGATTTATATCTCTGTTTCTTCACTTCATCATCACAATCCCATATAAGAATCATAAATGCCACCTTTAAGACTTCATCAACGCAAACTACCACCGTTAATTCATTAGTAATAACTTTAATTTAAAAAATAATTGGGTAACATAAAAATAAATATTTCAAGAATTACTAACATGTCACTAACAAAGATGAGTACATTAAATTTATACAGCCCCAACAGTACTAGTTCCACTCCTTTGAATGTTTTCCCTCTTATATCTTGCAGCTAAAAGAGATTCCTTCAAGAAAACAAAATTTATGATGATAAAGAAACTTAAAAAGATTTTAGAATTTAGACATCATTTAGGTCTTTATCGTTTGATAATCCAATGTTTCTATTAGTCCTTATATTCAGATTGGTTTGCAACGAACATCAAAAATTACATTCCATTAAACATTAACAATAGATCAAGAAATAAAGTAACAAGGCGGTGGTTTTAGACACTTACATGCTCTAATGGTCAAGGCATTTCTTCAATTCCTACATTTTTTATGTTTGGCAAACACCACACATGTACTAATTCCAAAAATGGAACTCTAGTGGGATCAATTCTCCCTATCAGTAGATTAGGATCGTGTATTTGTATGATGTTACACTCCCAACAAAGCCTTCAAATGGAAGCAGCATGACTTGGTGACTCTCTGTAGCAAAGTATGTAAGTTGGCACAAAACTCCATAAATCCCACTTCGTCTCCTATAGTGTTCAAAAGGGAAACAAGTAAAACATCAACCAATCTCCAAAATCAAATTACACTCATAACATGAACTAATTACAAGCACCAGATTATAATCATCAAACAAAACAAAACATTTGATATCTACGATATAGAGAATGCGATTAATTAAAGCTCACAAATTAAGATACATAAAGTAATATAATTACCATACCCAAATTAAGTATCAAGGTTTTTTGTGGCCAAGTAAAAAGGGTTGTGTATAATGAAAGCTTTAGTTGATTCAAGAGCTCTATTTCTTGATCTTTGTTCATACCTTACCCTGTTGTTCACATTCTAGAAAAAAAAGGAGCCATATCGTGTTTTATGATTTTAAGCTAATATGATTTGCCATTTCCTATGAGTTACTTCGAAAACATGCAAAACAACATAGCATACCAATCAAGGAGAAGAAATAATTAAATCTGAATAGTGAGGTATAATATTACCTGGATTCATTTACAAAATAAAGAGGAATGAGGATTGCACGATGGTCGACGATGTAGAAGTACAACGGTCAGAGGAGGAGGCTAGGTAAACAGGGGAGTGAAATTAACCAGAAAAATACATTTATTTGTGATGTCTCTTGAAGAAATGGAGATATATTATTTCAATTCGGAATGAGACAGAAAAAGGGGTATCACTGGTCGTAGAAATATGAAGGGAAGGACAATAATCAAGTGGGGAAAAGGAAGAAACCTACGCAACAGGAAAAATTGAACTCCGGTGAGGCCACACATCATAAAAAAATCAAAAAATTCAGAATCAGCCCTAGCCTTTTTTTGACGAGTGATGCAGTACAGTAACTGATGGTTGAAGGACACATACATGTTATTAGATATGGAGGTATAAGGATAGTAAAAAGATGGTGTTGTTGGTTGTGATTATAGCCGATAAAGATGATGTTGGTTGCGATGAAGACAATTGCAACCCACGGTTTAGGTTGCAGCTTCCTGAAGATGAAAAAAGAGGAATATGGGAGTAGTTAAGAGATGTGGACGGAAGGGTTTGGTCAGCGTGTGGGTTCTTAATTTTATCAAAACATTAATCGGTTACCATAATATTAGGAAATTAGTATTTGATAATAATTAATTTACTTAATAAAAGTACGAAATTACCCTTTATCAAATGACTGGTCTAGAATTGGCCATACATTCACACAATAAATATGGTTTATATATGAACCTAACTCTTTCTCTTTCTCTCTCTCTCTCTCTCTCTCTCTCTCTCTCTCTCTATATATATATATATATATATATATATATATATATATATATATATATATATATACATACATACTCAATTTTAGAAATATTGTGTCATTTCTATCGATAAAATCCACAATAACCAGATTATATTTCTAAACTACCTTCGAAACGAATTATCAATATTAGAAACTATGTTGAGATCAATAATTTGAGCTTTCATGTTAAATTTGGTATAATTCTACGGTTTTCATGAAACTGCTTCTTTGTTGGAATAGCTTAGCATTTAAAATGAAATCGGATGAAAGTAATAAGTCTTTGAGTTCCAAAATAGATTACTTCCTAAGAAATTAGTATAATACAACTTAAACTTGCTTAATCCATTAATGTATCATACAATAGGTCTAATTATAGTAACATTCATGGTGATTGACCATCAATTGTTGACCTGTTTTACCAATTGTTACAGTATCATTGGTATCAGAGTCATCCTCGTCTTTCGAAGTTCCAACACTTGGACTATTGGCCTATAGAGTGGTAGATTGGACACAAAAAGATGGTTGCCAACAGTGACCAACGTAGTCGTGACCAACAATAACTCAAAGTAGTGGCCTATGAAGTGGTGGTTTTGAACAAAAATAGGGTGCCAACTGTGACCAACATAGTTGTGACCAACGAAGAATTGGCTCTTAAAAGCATGGGGTATTGTTATGATCTAAAAGAAAACTAAGTTGGTAGATTATACGTTTAAGTGTCCCCTCCTCCTACAACCAGTTGCAACAAAGATAGCTCAACCCAAATTAATGTGTTTGGCTTGATGTATGTTATGTTGCCTTCATTTTCTTTCTTAAGATAATGACAATATGTGGGTAGTTGCGTGAATGAGGGTTCTGGCATCCAACGCAAATGTTTCAATGCCTTGCACTTCGCATGCTATGCTTAAGCATATTAAATATCTAGTTTCAATCGAACATTTATATCACAAATAATATCACCCCCTCCCCGTGAAATACCCTCTTACTATTATTAGTCATTACATGCTTTATTAAATGGGTCAACACTTTTTTTTCACCTGATGATGGTTATGATCTATTGAGGTTTGTACGCATGTGTGTTTATTTTCTAATATACGAATTTGGAATGGATTCACATCATCAGCTAATGTATTGTTAATCTTACAGTAACAATTGTTTGTGACATTTAGCCTCAAACCTGTCTATCGTAGATTTTATGACTTTTAGGGAAAATACATGTTGAAAACATTTCAATCCCAACAATATTTTCATGCCTTATTTGCATTTGAATAACATCATTCTTATATTAGGTGTTGGTTTGAGAGAAATTGATGGCTTGTCTATGAAAATAGGATCTGGAATGTGGGGTGGGGAAGGTGTAACATCCAAAAATATTAAGCCAAATTTAAAATTTTTCAACCATAAAATCAAATAGTGTTTTACAAATGTTTTCAAAATAATATTCATCAGAGTGTCCCAATAACAAAATCATAAGAATGTGGAGCGGTACGGTCACGCCTTTGCATTTCCACGATCTCCTGAAGTATCTGAAACAGTAAACTGAAACTGTAAGCCCAATGGCTTAGTGAGCTACCCCCAAAATACCAACACCACACCGATAATACCGTATCAATAACAGATAATCAACAACATGCATACTGGGCCTTCGGCCTGACTGGACCGCCCTACAGGGCCTACAGTCTATCTGGATCTATCCTGAGCCTTCGGCATGACTGGTCCGCCACGTGGGCCTACAGTCTCCCCGAACCGCTCATATGGTATGTTGGCCTTCAGCACAAAGCAAGACCGCCTCAACCCAACCAATAAGAAAATAACCATGTGCGCATAACTATCATATACTAGCATATACAAACATCAAACATATCTATCCCACTAATCATCAATCATAAAATTCTCTCGTAACTAGAGCCACGACTTAACAGGTCACTAACATACCAATCCCTACGGATAATAAGAGCATAACATAGTGTCTACCCTGATTCCGATCTAACAGATAAAAACCACATGTAGCCTCCCATAACAATAACAACTAAAGGGTCAGCCTTGGTGTCGTAGACCCTATCAATATAGTGAGGATAACTCACCTTGCAGATGTCGACTCGGTAGATGAACTCCAACTCTCAGATCGCTGTCAATAACTCCACCACCTATTTCCATAATATAATCGTACTCATAAGTTCCCAACCTTTCAAGGTACCCCATAAGTCAACTAGTCAACCCCTGGTCAAAGTCAAAGTCAACAGTCAAGGTCAATAGTCCATGTTGACCCTAACTCATCGAGTACCCTCGGCTACTCGCCGAGTTCCTTGAGATACTTGACCACTCGCCGAGTCACCGGGGTGACTCGTCGAGTTCCTAAGGTTCGCGATCGAAGCTCTAAGTGTAACGACCCAATTTTCACACCCAAAATTTTCATTTAAATTAAGTAGTTTGTAAAACATTTGTAGTAAAACATCATCCGATCATATCATTTCATAAAACATATCTCGTGTCTGAAAACCCAAAACATGAAAATAATAAAAATGTCAGAGTACAATCCCAGAACATCTCATAACACGGAAAACCAAGGTGTGTGTGTGTATGATGTGCCGCTACTGCGCCAGCTCCTTCCCCTTTGCTGAAGAGGTACCTGAAACCAAAACTGAAAACTGTAAGCACGAAGCTTAGTGAGTTCCCCCATCGTACCACATACCATACAAGCATATCACATACATACTGCCAGGCATTTCTGGGGTGTCCGACCTACCTGATACGGCTATTCTGGGGTGCCGACCTACCCGTACGGCCATTCTAGGGTGCCAACCTACCTGTGTCAAGCCATTCTGGGGCGCTGACCTACCCATGTCGAGCCATTTTGGGGTGCTGACTACCCATCGGTCCTAACAACCGAACCTCGAGGACTGGTCCCCTCCTACTATCTCTATCGCATATAACATACAAGCCAGCATACAAACATTTCATCACATATGGTCAGACGTATCTAGGGTGTTTGACTACCCTTCGGTCCTAACAACCAAACTCTACACATACGACATATCATGCTAGCATATAACATATCAGGTAGTAGCAAACCTAGATGACATCACAGAGACAATCATCTATCATATGTATCCTACTGGTGGGCCGACATTGTGGCCTTAGACCCACCGCTACTGGAAGGTAACTCACCTCGAAGTAGCTGTTGATCCGTGCGGAAACTGTCTAGCTGTTGTTGTTGTTGCTCCGGAAATCCTCCAGCTATAATTCCCACAAAACACACAGTCCAAGTCTAATATCTACTCTTTGGGTAAAATGACCATATTACCTCTAATCAAGTTAGGACAAAGTCAAAGTCAACTTCCAGTTGACCCGACTCGCCGAGTTGGCTCGCCAACTCGTCGAGTCCCTATCCAGTTGATTGACCTCACTCCTGTCCCTACCCATCGAGTTAGGCATAGACTCGAAGAGTTCCCTTTCTAAATTGATGTCCAATTGTCCTTCATCTGACTCGTTGAGCTGTATGAACAACTCGTCGAGTTCATCTTCATCTGATGAACACTTTGGTCCGTGACTCGCCGAGTTGTATGAACAACTCATCGAGTCTGTTCTTGAGGCAAGAAGATTGCCTAGGACTCGTCGAGTCAGGGCATTGACTCGTGAAGTCCCTTTATCACTGAATCTGGCTTCCGATTCACTGAGTCCACTCATAGGTCACTGATCCCACTCGACATAACTCAAAAGGGGAAAAATCGGGGACTCGCAACTCAACTCGCCGAGTCCGAAGAACGACTCGCCGAGTCGCATGCATGAAACTATTATATACTCGATTCTGCTTGAATCCAGTGCATTCCATTCATGGATTTGGGTTCTTAGGGCTTGATTAACACGTAAAGTTTCCAACTTTACGTGTAAATAAACACCAATGAAGGTTTTATGGCTCAAAATGCACAAAAAGGGTAGATCTAGGGCTTTCATGCAATATGGCTCCATAAAGACAGTAGATCCGGGCTCCTAGAACCCAATCATGTCTAGATCTGAAGTCCCTTAACACTATAAGCTCATTACTCAAAGATCAAGACTAGAAGAGGCCTTAAAATGACTATCATAAGCTCTTAAGGAGATAAAAATGAAGGAACAGAGAGGGTTTCGAGTCTAATACCTCTAGAAGCTCTAAAATGGCATAAATATTCTGGATCTTCTTCCTCTCCTCTTGATCTACCTTCTTCTTCTCTCCAAAACTTCAAGGAAATGCACCAAAAGCACTCAAATTACCAAAAGAGGGGTTAAGGCTTCGAAAGGGAATGTTCTGGACGCAATGGGGCCGCTATGAGGCACCAAAACGACGCTTAAATAGGGTGCAACCCTTTGAAATTAGGGTTTCTTCCAGACAGACGGACTCGTCGAGTCCAGGATATGGACTCATCGAGTCGCCAACTTAAACGTGTTCGATATCCCGACCCAACTCGGCAATTCGGGCCTACAACTCACCGAGTTCCAGATAAAAGTGCAAAAATACTTATTTTAAATTATATACCAGGTACCAGGTGCTACAAATCTCCCCCACCTATTCTAGACTTCATCCTCGAAGTCTGCCGCTCGCACCTGGAAAAGCTCGGGATAGTGCTCCCTCATCTCTTCTACCGGTTCCCAAGTCCACTCTGAACCCTTCCGGTGCTGCCATTGCACCTTTACTAGCTCTACCCTCTTGTTCCTCAGTTCCTTCGACTTCTGGTCGAGGATCACTACTGGACGCTCAATGTAATTTAGGATGTCATCAACCTGAATATCCTCTAAAGGCACCACCGCTGAGTCGTCCACTAAGCACTTCTGCGGCTGAGAGACGTGGAAAGTGTTGTGGATTTGACTGAGTTCGGATGGCAGATCCAGCCGGTACACCACCTTTCCCACCCGGGCTTCCACCCTGATGCTGGGTTTTAAGCATTCTAACACTCCTATGGTGTACATGCAACCCTATAAACCTTGGATCTATGTTTTCTCTATTATACATGCAAATAAGAACTTTCCAAGGCTTAAATCCTAACTAGCATATTATGAAGTTCTTATACTACAAAGTACTAGTTAGATGACATACCTTTTGATGTAGCTTGATGTCTTCAAGCTTTAAGAGCTTAGACCCAATAGTGTGGAAGCCTCAAGTGGAATCACAAATCACCAAAACACCTTGGAAGACTTTAGAGAATATGGATAATTGGTTCTCTATAGTGAAATCGGCTAGCCCTTTTTTGTGTAACCACACTAGTGCCAATTTCACCACCCAATGACATCTTTATATAGGATGGAGACTAGGGTTAAACCCATGACCTTTCATTTCATATGATCAGTGGGTTAAACACTCCATGGACTATCCATGAAAGCTTAGCCCATCCTAAATGAACTTGGCCCATTCCATATATATATATATAAGAGTCCATATTTAATTAGTTCATTTTGATCACTTAATTAATTCTAAATGAATTCTTGATCAATACTAATTAAATAATATGATTCCATATTAATATATTAGAACTTATAATATATTAATATTAATCATAAATATACTATTCTCAAAAGATTATCCATATAAATTGTGTTGGTGAAGTGCAACCCAAATGGACCATGTCGGGTCGGGTCAAGTACATATCAAATATAGTTATGGACTTAGACATTAATCCAACAGTCTCCACTTGGATAAGTCTAAAACTATTATTGAGTATGACTTCAAAACCTAATTGGCAATCGTAGCTCTTAAAGCCGCTGTCGAACTCTGATCTTTGTCAACAAACTTGTCCATTAGATAAGGGATCATATATTCCTCCATTCTAGATATCATATGGACTGAGACATGGATTATAATCATTCTCTCTGTCCATTTGTTGTTTCCCGATTTCCGATTCATGACGACTGACTGATTGAACAAATCAAATCAGTCCTGGCTTGGCCAAGCACTCACATGTGTCATCATTAAATCATCGAAGGGCCCACAGATATCGCTTTTATCCCGAAGGTAAAAGGAATGGATAAACTTCGACTCATATGGCTTGTTCCGCTACTTGTTGAATCATACACAAAGGCACGTTTTATAACACCGAGTTACCGAATGCGTTTCCGTGCAATAATGTACAACCAACTCATAGTAACAACTCATATCTCTAGGTTTGAAGAATATAAGATATTATCGTCTCATGATCACTCGTGATAAAATCCATGAAGTGATTCCAATGAGCGCGGGTTGAATCCAATACTCAAAACTTATGAGAACTCATGAATGTTGTAGCACAACTTTGTCCACCAACTTGGACCTCTACAAGCCAACCCATGACAGTCTTGATTCATATCTACTTCCAACATATGACCGACTGTGGATGATTTGAATAACTTAGTCATTCCGGAAGAATAACCTAGTTTATTCTAGAAGTCAAAACATGCAAAATGAAACACAATAATAATCGAATCCAATATGGTCTCAAAACTTATGAATATAAATAAAACACCTTTTATTTATCACCATATGATTACACATTATTCATTGTATACTGTTTCAGCTATCAAATTTATTCTTGAATTTAAAACAATAGTTGTCCCATGCTCCAAGCATGTACACTATGTTTTCTGAACACTAGTCATGCCATACACCAAGTATGCATACTATGTTTGTATATGATCTTCACTTTGTGAATTAGATCAATTGAACATCACTCCAATGATCCTCTTTCACAATCCCAAATCCTTACTGCAAATGCAAGAATTCCAAATTCATGCCATTTATTGAAATCTGTTAGATTCTAAACTTATATGCATCGATATTCTTGTAATGATTATGCACAAAGTTGGAAAGACTTGACAACAATCATTACAGAGCATTCCAAAGGAGATCAGCTCCTTGGGAACATCCTTCTTGCATTAAGTTTCCTAATCTTACACAGATTAAATAATTTCTAACTTTGAAACATTTCCAGATTCCATTTTGACTATCACTTCTGAACAAGAGTTTCCTCCTTACAGATTATGTCATTATGGTCCTTCCAGAATTATCACTATACTTCCAACTATACTGGAGTAACCAATCTTTGGTAAACCTTAGATTGTCCTTGACAATTGCTTAATCCTTTTAGTCATATCCAGTTCTAAAACTTTTCCCTTCTTAACGCCCCAGGCATTTGGAAAATTTTAGAAAGGATGAATATAGCACATGTAATCGATCCTATATCCGAAGCATATGGTACACGATTCATGATGTCTCACATAAAAACTAAACCAGTCTTTTCCTATAATATTTCCATTTCAATTTGCCAAGTTCTCATAATTCAGATTATGAAAAGGGATGCCGTAATCATAATCGAATTTTAGAACGCAAATAATGGACCCATATACAAAATTTCCTTATGTTGAGCCATTCCAACATGAAATTCATATATATATCCTTGACTAAATGATAAAAACCTCACGATTTAAGCTTATAGATTTGAGATGAAGTATAATTTCCTCTCCCTTAATTATAGCAAAACAACTCTTTCCCAATTGAAACTTTTTATTTTCTATAATTAACATTGCTAACTTGCAATACTTATCATAATTATCATGCTCCCACTAACATGATGATTATTAGTATAGCACTTATGCTCCCACTAGCTTTGACATGTACTCAGAAATCAGCTAGACTTCTAGAAATCAATACTTTATTGACTTTCTTACCAAAGTTCAGATTTCTGATACTAGATTGCTTTGAGAAAACTTTATCATAATCATACACCTTATCTTAGATAGCTCACAGGTGTGTCTAAACAATTTTTAAGAACTATGAAATGGGATGCCGTAATCATAGTCTCAAATGTTTAGACATTTGCCACTTCTCACAAGTCCATGTTAGTGTGGCGGTAAACCACACACGCTCCACTAACGACTTTGAGAATTCAAATATCACAATTTCTATCTAGCTAAAATCTACTTAGTGAAAGTGTTTCCTCACCATCATTTTCATGAATCGGAGAGAAACCTTATGACACTTAGATTTAATGGTGTAAGTTTTCCTATCCATGTGAATTTGTCAAAAACCATAATCACAAGACTATGTTAGTGACAAATCCTAACTCATATGGATTGAACTTGTGCAATCTTGACTTCTTGCCACCTGGCAACTCAAGGACCTGCCATTGCTTCCAAGTTGTTGTGCAACCAAGTGAGAACTCTAAGAACTCATATGCAAAGCCAACTTTAATTGGAATGGGCACAGAATATGTCAACACGATAGGTTATAAATCTCAAGTTGTGTGCTAGTGAAGAACTTAGGTTTTATTCTTGAATAGTTCTTGAGACTTTCAAGACTTTTAAGACTCCCACTGTCCTCTTGACATATAAGACTTTCTTGTCAGATATTCAAGAGATAGTGTGGATTCTAATCAAGACAAACACTTCACACCATTGGCCTTAGTTGGTCTTTGTTTTATCCAAAACATCACAACTTACCAATTTCGAATGTACAAGAGTAGAAAACTTTACTCTTACATTTGTCATGTGTTTTAAACCTTCTCTAAGACATGTCACTCAAATTACATTCTTGGAGTATGACTCTAAGACTTGTATTGGAACGAAGTATAACTCATCTTCTTGATTTAACCATTTCAACAATTCAAGTTCATCTTCTTAGTCATAATAATACACTAAGATTTCCTTAGAGAACTAATTTTTATATGGTTTCTTAATCATTAAGATGATAACAAAACTGATACTAAAGTACTCTCCCATCTTTTCAGATTTGAGAAACTTTTATCTTTCTGCCTAAGTTGATTCTTTCTTATTCGCTCTGCCTTACATTGGAACCTTTTCCAATGTCTCAGAATTACACTTAAGCTTGTAAGTATAATCATATTTACTAAGCTTTAGTAAACTATGACGAATAGTCTTATCAGTCTTTTGTGGTGGACTTAATCAATGCACAAGAATGTGTACTCGATCCCTTAGTCCAATACTTGACTCACACATCCATGTGAACAAGTAATTAGTCTTAATTTTCTAATACTTGAAAGTTCTCATTCATCATGCTATACAACTTGCATGATTCCAAGTTCCGGTCCAATTGAAACTTGGGTGATGAGAATCTTTCCTTATTTGGTAAATTTAGACATTACCACAAATGAAAGAATCAATTTCATATTTCCACTCCTGCTATTAATGGAATCATATAAGCAACAATTTTTCCTCAAATGCCATTGTAATTATATTTTAAAATAAATAAAATCATCATATTTCCTTTTATTTTAAAAACTTTGCGGAAAAACTATCCTTACAATCCATATGAAAACTTGTTGTTATCTATTCCTAAGCAATATCTCATAACTCCTAAGAAGTAGCTCAAGAATCCAATCTTCAAACTATGCGATTAGATTCAGCATATTCTTTCTTTAAGTTTCTTTACTTTTCTTTGATTCTTAAAACATCACCATGTGACCCAGTCACATCATGTATCAAGAATCTCAGAGTAGAAACTTAGCGAAGTTAGATAGTGGAATTTTTACCTGAAATAAAGTCAGACTTATTGACTTTACCATCCTTAGGTAAAATTGGCAGCTTCGCAACTAATGCCCCTTCCTTTGGCAATATAACATATGGACGCTTTGGTAATGGAACATGGGACTATCACAGACTTAGCCTTTCTCTTTACCATTTAGTCAACCTAGTTGACTATGGTCAATCCCTTTCCTTCAGAAGAGAATGCTTTTTCTGGATTTCCAGTGTTACCATTGTCAATGTCCATAAGGTTTTAGGAAGTTGATCTTAGCAAATAGAAAAGATCATTAAAGGTCTTGTCATAGTCTATTTCATAGGATTCCCAAAAGAACTCACTATGTGACTTAGAAGGTGATTGAACCACCAACTTTCTCAAGACTTTGACACCCAACTCTCCCGGCTTGTCAATATGTGACTACATCTCCAAGATGTGATCACACATAGACCTTTGCTTGCCAATAGGGATTGAGTGGCCTTAAACTTTTCAGGAACTTGTGGGTTAGGGAGAACAATGGGAGGAGGTGAAAGAAGTATGATATTCATGGGACATTATCTTCATTTAGGAAAACTTGTTTCAAGAGATTCGGGAAGATCATAGATGTCTAAACTAGACATCTTTTTGGCAGATACTCAAGATAGTTGATTTTAAGTCCTTAATATGACACCCAATATGAAATATTAAGGCTAGGACCCAACAAACTGTTTTATAACTTAGAAGAGGGATGCCGTAATCCAAGCTATAAAATATTTGAAGGTAGGTGAATGACGATTCACCAATTTCCACCAAGATAAACGAAATGTATTATTAGGTTTTAATTGGTTTTGAAACTCCTAGACCTTTGAGATTCATTGAACTGTTCAATGGCATGTTTCAATCTTGAGTGTGCCCTTCAGGTTTTGTGACTGGGATGCCGAGGATCACAAAACAAGGTGTGAAGTAACCATGCAAATTACTTGGTACCCTTAAGTGTTTACCCCTCAATCGATGTGCCGGTTAACCACACACGCTCTATCGATACTATGATAAACATTAAGTTACCCTTTGCCTACCTTGTTATATACGAGTTAGTGTGCCGGTTAGCTACACACGCTCCAGTAACCGACTTAAACAAAGTGCAAAGTGTAATTTCATGGATTAGCACCTTATTAACATTTTCCTAAGTAACTAAGATTGGGTATTATTAAGATTTTAGTTACTTAGTATTTATCATTAATACTTTTAATGAAGGGAGAATTACTGTCCTGTCAAACCCGTTCGGCTAACGACCATCCACCGGTCAAGAAAGCGGTGGGTGAGAGTGGACACCCATTAAACTGCCATTTTATAGGCAGTAACCTTATACCCCCCCTTATAGACCGGCTTCGTGAATGAGGCCTACTAACGGTAAGACTGACTTTACTCTTATACATACATATATATATATATATATATATATATATATATATATATATATATATATATATATATATATATATATATATATATATATATATATATATATATATATATATATATATATATATTATTAACTTATAATATTATAAAGTATAAGCGTTGAATTTTAACTTTTAAAATTCTAAGGGCTAACTTGGAATTAAAGTATTCATAAGATAAAACTTTACAAATTCCAAAACTTGAGGGCAAGTTTTGAAACTATTCAAAAAACTAATTAATTCCATAACTTATGTGTTTAAAGTAGTTTTAATCCAAAAACTCTTCAAGTTCCATAACTTGGGGACAAGTTATGGAAGACTTTAAACTAATAAAAGAATTAACTTTTTCTTTATTTTATAACTTATGGAATTAATTAAGGTTACACCTTTTTTTATTTATTATTTAATGAAGAGACTCTTGGTCCTGCATAAGTTGAGGACAAGTTATGGAGTCATAAAACCATTTAATCAGAACTAGACTCTTCATTTTGTAACCTTTGCCAACTTTTATGAGTTTTATGAAACTTAAATGTGACTTTTCATATAACTTGAGGACAAGTTACAAGAACACATTTTAGAATCAACTCTTAGATTATTTTGGATTGAAAATAACTATTTCACTCAAATTTTCTATTAATCTAAGCAACTCATAAGAACAAGATAATTCAAATCAAACTTTTTCATGTAATTAGAGTAACACTTTAAACTAATACAAAACATGAATCTATTGACAATTATCTTTAAAATTGGATTAGCATGAACATTACCACATCAAAAACAAGTTTATAAGTCCAAAACATCTTTGGGTAATGTTCCTAGTCCAATTCCAGCCAAAAAAGTCAAAAATATGCTGTCTGGGGGTCCAACTCGTCGAGTGCACGAACCAACTCGGCGAGTTGGCTGCATTTTGCCTTGGACTCGACGAGTCCCTTCATGGACTCGGCGAGTCTGCTGTGCAGACAGCATCAAAATTCGATTTTTCAGCTACTTTTGCAAGTATAACAAGAAAACAAGCCTTGTCTCTGATACCACTGCTGGGTTTTGAGCATTCTAACACTCCTATGGTATACATGCAACCCTATAAACCTTGGATCTATGTTTTCTCTATTATACATGCAAATAAGAACTTTCCAAGGCTTAAATCCTAACTAGCATATTATGAAGTTCTTATACTACAAAGTACTAGTTAGATGACATACCTTTTGATGTAGCTTGATGTCTTCAAGCTTTAAGAGCTTAGCCCCAATAGTGTGGAAGCCTCAAGTGGAATCACAAATCACCAAAACACCTTGGAAGACTTTAGAGAATATGGATACTTGGTTCTCTCTAGTGAAATCGGCTAGCCCTTTTTTATGTAACCACACTAGTGCCAATTTCACCACCCAATGACATCTTTATATAGTATGGAGACTAGGGTTAAACCCATGACCTTTCATTTCATATGATCCATGGGTTAAACACTCCATGGACTATCCATGAAAGCTTAGCCCATCCTAAATGAACTTGGCCCATTCCATATATATAAGAGTCCATATTTAATTAGTTCATTTTGATCACTTAATTAATTCTAAATTAATTCTTGATCAGTACTAATTAAATAATATGATTCCATATTAATATATTAGAACTTATAATATATTAATATACTATTCTCAAAAGATTATCCATATAAATTGTGTCGGTGAAGTGCAACCCAAATGGACCATGCCAGGTCGGGTCAAGTGCATACCAAATATAGTTATGGACTTAGACATTAATCCAACACCTGAACGGTCCGATATACCTTGGGCCCAACTTGCCCCGCTTCCTGAATCGGATGACACCCTTCCATGGCGACACCTTCAGGAGAACCATATCCCTGACCTGGAATTCAAGGTCTGGTCAACGCTTATCAGCGTAACTTTTCTGCCGACTCTGAGCGGTCTGAAGCCTACTCCGCACCTGTTGAATCCTCTCGGTCGTCTTGAGCACCACTTCGGTGCTCCCCATGACCCTCTGGCCAACTTCGCCCCAACATATAGGGGCCCTGCACCTTCTCCCGTACAACATCTCAAAGGGAGCACGGTCAATACTCGCGTGATAGTTGTTGTTGTATGAGAACTCAGCTAAAGGAAGATATGTATCCTAACTACCACCGAAGTCTAGCACGCATGCCCGCAACATATCCTCAAGATTTTGGATGGTCCGCTCACTTTGACCATCTGTCTGCGGGTGAAAGGCGGTGCTAAAGTGCAGACGAGTGCCCAACTCGTCATGAAACTTATTCCAAAACCTGGAAGTGAAACGCACATCCCTATCTAAAATCACTGATACCAGCACCCCGTGCCGTGCCACTATCTCCCTGATATAGATGTCAGCCAACTTTTTAGCCGATATGCTCTCCTGAATCAGAATAAAATGGGCGCTCTTGGTCAATCGATCCACGATGACCCATATCGAATCCACTCCTCGCGCGGTCCTGGGAAGCTTCGTGATAAAATCCATCATAACATCTTCCCATTTCCACAACAGAATATCCAACGGCTGCACCTTGTCGTGCGGTCTCTGATGCTCGGCCTTGACCTTCCTGCAGGTCAAACACCGCTCTACATACCAAGCCACATCCCATTTCATGCAGGGCCACCAATAGTCTAAACGAAGATCCCTATACATCTTCGTTGCCCCAGGATGAATAGAGAATCAGGATTTGTGCGCCTCCTCCATCAAGAACTGGCATACGCCTCCGTGATATGGCACCCACACCCTACGGTGTAGTGTCAATAATCCTCGGCTGTCATAATCGAAGGAGGAAACCTGACCCACTATGTGCTCACTCTTCAGGTGTTCCTCTTTCATGGCCTCCTGTTGGGCTTCCCGAATCCACTCCAATAGCGGAGTCACCACTGTTATCCGCAAGCAAATATCCCTGATCGGCGCCGCCTTGCGGCTAAGCGCATTGGCCACCACATTGGCCTTCCCCGAGTGATAAAGGATCTCACAATCATAATCCTTTACCACGTCAAGCCACCGACGCTGCCTCATGTTCAGACTCGGCTGCTCCATGAGATACCTCAGGCTCTTGTGGTCTGTGTAAATGGTACACCGAACCCTATAGAGGTAATGCCGCCTAATCTTGAGGTCGAAGACCACCACCCCCAACTCTAAATCGTGTGTCAAGTAATTCGCCTCGTGAGGCTTCAGCTGCCTCGAGGCATAAGCAATGACATGCCCTCTCTGCATCAATACCGCGCCCAAACCTGAAATGGACGCGTCACAGTATACCACAAAATCCTCTACACCCTCTGGCAGGGCTAGGATTGGCGCCTCGCACAGTCTCTGCCTCAGAACCTCAAATGATGCCAGCTGCTCAGGCCCCCATCGAAAGACCCCGGCTTTCTTGGTCAATCATGTCAGGGGTACGGCTATCTTGGAGAAGTCCTGAATGAATCTCCGATAGTAGCCCGCTAATCCCAGGAAACTCCGAATCTCGGATGGAGACTTCGGAACCTCCCACCTCATCACGGCTTCCACCTTGGTCGGATCCACCGAAATCCTGTCCTAGTTGACAAGGTGTCCGAGAAACTGCACCTCGCGCAACCAGAACACACAGTTGGAGAACTTAGCGTATAAGCTCTCCCTCCTCATGGTCTCCAACACCTCTCGCAGATGCCCCTCATGCTCCTCCTGCGTCTTGGAATAAACCAAGATGTCATCAATGAAAACTATCATAGATCGGTCCAGCATCGGTCTGCACACGCGGTTCATGAGGTCCATGAACGCGGCAGGGGCATTGGTGAGCCCAAATGGCATCACCACGAACTCATAATGGCCATAGCGCGTCCGAAATGCGGTCTTCTGCATATCCTCCTCTCTGACCCTCATCTGATGATAACCCGAACACAAATTGATCTTGGAGAACCAAGATGCTCCCTGTAACTGGTCAATGAGATCATCAATACTCGAGAGTGGGTAACAGTTCTTCACCGTTACCTTGTTCAGGTCCAGATAATCTATGCACATCCGATGCGACCTGTCCTTCTTCTTCACAAACAGAATTGGGGCTCCCCAGGGTGAACTGCTCGGTCTAATGAATCCCTTGTCTAATAGCTCCTGCAGTTGTGTAGACAACTCCTGCATCTCGGGAGGAGCCAATCAATATGGTGCCTTGGCTATCGGAGCCACACCAGGGACTAGGTCGATCCTGAACTCTACCTGTCATTCCGGAGGTATTCCAGGAAGATCCTCTGGGAACACATCAGCATAGTCTCGTACCACCGGAACCTTTCTCACCGTCGCCTTACCCGACTCCCGGGTATCCATAACATACGCGACATATCCCGCACAACCCTGCTGAAGGTAGCGCCTAGCTCTCGCTGCTGAACATACTGTGGGTCCACGATGTGGCCTCTCGCCGTGAATCACCAACTCTCCCCCACTCGGGGTCCTGATCCGCACCAGCTGCTGTGCGCAATCTATCACCGCCCCATTAGGGCTCAACGAATCCATGCTTATATTCACCTTGTTCCCACGCAACGGAATGGGAACCAAATCCACCAAGTAGCGCTCCTCAAATAACCTTAGGACACAATCTCTGAACACTGATGATGCTCACACCGATCGATCGTCGGCAATCTCTACCTCCAAAGGGCAATCCAACATGCCCGAAGACTCAGTAAACCTCTTGCTAAGCGCAAGGGAAACAAACGATCGGGTGGCACCCGAGTCAAACAACACCTGAACTGGGATACCGTTCACATGGAACGAGCCTAACGCATATACACAGAGGACATATCAATATCAAAACATCATAAAATAAAATTGAGGGAAAGAATCATACCCGTCACCACATCGGGTGCGGCGCGTGCCTCCTCGGTAGTCAACTGAAATGCCTGGCTCCTCACCACTGGAGCTTCCGCCTTACCCTGCCGGCCATCAGTGATCTGCAGGGTCGCTGGAGCTAGTGCCTTCACTGGCATTGATGCTGCTGTCAACTGGGGGCAGTTGGCCTTCTTGTGGCCCCTATGGTTGTAGTGGAAACATAGCAACTCAGACGTCTGAATAACCAAGGCAGGGGCAGTACAATCCCTGCTAAAGTGCCCCACATTGCCGCACTTATAGCAGCTTGAAGATCCCAATCTGCATGCCCCCTCATGTGGCCTGCCGCATTTCCTGCAACGGCCCGGTCCCGACTGGCCTTTCGGCCTACCATCTGATCCCTTGGGCTTCTTCTCCGAAGCCCCTCCAGTAACCTACCCCTCCTCTGCCTTCCTCTTCCGGATGTGTTCCAGATCTATCTCCCTCTCCCTTGCCCTGGCAATCATAGAGTCCAGGGTAGGGCAAGCTGAAAAACTGACATGCTCCCGAATATCAGCTCGTAGCATGTCATGATAGCGGGCCCTCCTCATATCCTCATCACCCGCGTATTGGGGCACCGACAACGCCCTTTCCCGGAACTTGGCAGTGATTTCCGCCACAGTCTCTGTCATCTGCCTCATATCTAGGAACTCCCTGGCCAGCTGCTGAAACTCAACAGCCGGCGCAAACTCTGCCAAGAAACTGGTCACAAAGTCCGACCAATTCATAGCCTCGACCAGGTCATCGCCTGGCAGCTATGGGATCCTTTGCCCCGTGAAAATCTGGCGCCCCACTGCCCCTGAAGTCCTTAAAGGACAGTGTGCAAGATCCCGACTGGCCAGATGCCATGTCGCTCCTGAATGCCCGGAGATGATCCTCCATCAGCTCGACTATCCCTTCCTTGATCGACCCGAAAATGATGGGAGTCGACTCAAGGATGCCTCTGGTGATCTCTGACGAAATGAACTCGTGTAGCCTCTCATCTACTAGCTCGGAGCCTGATCCCGAACCCGATCCCTCTCCAGAACTGCCACCTGCTGGCCTCTGACGTAGTACCACCATTCTGCAATAAACACAGGCAACCATTAGTGAGACTGATAACTCTAAGGGATCACATCTACTATAAGTTTCCCGGTCTTGTCTTAGCCTTCCCTAAGTCGGGTACGGATCCTCTGCTTCCAGTAGTACGGGCCCATACTACCTTTCACATCTATCCGTACCTTCCTCAAGGACTGCCTCGACTCCACCAGATCCCTTTTTACCACTACTGACCTCTGTTACTCTTATCCTAGGCTTACCCTAGGAAACCTCTGACTCCACCCAAACCGGTCCTCAGCTGTTGAAGGTCTCTTTGTAATGCCAATTAGCCATTACTTATATACAATCACATGCAACGAGGCTCGGATAATCCTTTAAGTAAGGGACTCATCCCCACAACAGTTAAGACTCAAACAAGAGCTATGCCATAGGGTCAAATCCAACACTCTGAGATTATTCAACCCTGATCACATGTGACTTTAACGTATTCACCTAACAGCTAACTCCCATCACTCAAGGCCCACAAAGCACAAAGAAAATAGCATTCGGACAAAAGGAAACAATCTCAAGCAACTCTATCCTCAGAACTACACTAGCTTACAATGTTAAGCTCATACTATCAGGCATCACCTAAACAGGCTATCCTACTGCTGTCTACTCAAATCTAGCATGCAACTCTCATAAGCTGAAGCATATAAAGCAGGCACATAAGGCATCACTCCTAGATCCTTAGTTCCATTCTAGCACGTTGTGCTACTGAATCTGATAAACGTAATATAACATTGTATGGGTACTTTGGGGAATACTTACTTGAGCTCAGCCGGTCGCGCACATCACACACTTCGTTCTTCTTCAAAACTCTTAACTTAACTTGTAGAAAATATTTTCCCTTTTTTTTAAATCTTTTAGTCCCTCGATTTGAGTTCAGACACCGCCGAGGGTGTGTCCGAATCCCTCAAACCAGGGCTCTGATACCAACTTGTAACGACCCAAATTTCACGCCCAAAAATTTCATTTAAATTAAGTTGTTTGTAAAACATTTGTAGTAAAACATCATCCGATCATATTGCTTCATAAAACATATCTCGTGTGTGAAAACCCAAAACATGAAAATAATAACAATTTCAGAGTACAATCCCAGAACATCTCATAACGCAACCAAGGTGTGTGTGTATGATGTGCCGCTACCGCGCCAGCTCCTTCCCCTTCGTTGAAGAGGTACCTGAAACCAAAACTGAAAACTGTAAGCACGAAGCTTAGTGAGTTCCCCCATCGTACCACATACCATACAAGCATATCACATACATACTGCCAGGCATTTCTGGGATGTCCGACCTACCCAATACGTCCATTCTGGGGTGCCGACCTACCCGTACGGCCATTCTGGGGTGCCAACCTACCCGTGTCAAGCCATTCTGGGGCGCTGACCTACCCGTGTCGAGCCATTCTGGGGTGCTGACTACCCATCGGTCTTAACAACCGAACCTCGGGGACTGGTCCCCTCCTACTATCTTTATCGCATATAACATACAAGCCAGCATACAAACATATCATCACATATTGTCAAACGTATCTAGGGTGTCTGACTACCCTTCGGTCCTAACAACCGAACTCTACACATACGACATATCATGCTAGCATATAACATATCAGGTAGTAACAAACCTAGATGACATCACAGAGACAATCATCTATCATATGTATCCTACTGGTGGGCCGGCATTATGGCCTTAGACCCACCGCTACTGGAAGGTAACTCACCTCGAAGTAGCTGTTGATCCGTGCGGAAACTGTCTGGCTGCTGTTGTTGTTGCTCCGGAAATCCTCCGGCTATAATTCCCACAAAACACACAGTCAAAGTCTGATATCTACTCTTTGGGTAAAATGACCATATTACCCCTGATCAAGTCAGGTCAAAGTCAAAGTCAACTTCCAGTTGACCCGACTCGCCGAGTTGGCTCGCCAACCCGTCGAGTCCCTATCCAGTCGATTGACCTCACTCTCGTCCCTACTCGTCGAGTTAGCCATAGACTCGACGAGTTCCCTTTCTAAAATGATGTCCAATTGTCCTTCATCTGACTCGTCGAGCTGTATGAACAACTCGTCGAGTTCATCTTCCTCCGATGAACACTTTGGTCCGTGACTCGCCGAGTTGTATGAACAACTCGTCGAGTCTGTTCTTGAGGCAAGCAGATTGCCTAGGACTCGCCAAGTCAGGGCATTGACTCGCCAAGTCCCTCCATCACTGAGTCTGGCTTCCGATTCACTGAGTCCACTCATAGCTCACTGATCCCACTTGGCATAACTCAAAAGGGGAAAAATCGGGGACTCACGACTCGACTCGCCAAGTCGCATGCATGCAATTATTATATACTCGATTCTGCTTGAATCCAGTGCATTCCATTCATGGATCTGGGTTCTTAGGGCTTGATTAACTCGTAAAGTTTCCAACTTTACGTGTAAATAAACACCAATGAAGGTTTTAGGGCTCAAAATGCACTAAAAGAGTAGATCTAGGGCTTTCATTCAATATAGCTCCATAAAGGCAGTAGATCCGGGCTCCTAGAACCCAATCATGTCTAGATCTGAAGTCCCTTAACACTATAAGCTCATTATCCAAAGATCAAGACTAGAAGAGGCCTTAAAATGACTATCATAAGCTCTTAAAGTGATAAAAATGAAGGAACAGAGAGGGTTTCGAGTCTAATACCTCTAGAAGCTCTGAAATGGCACAAAGATTCTGGATCTTCTTCCTCTCCTCTTGATCTACCTTCTTCTTCTCCCCAAAACTTCAAGGAAATGCACCAAAAGCACTCAAATTACCAAAAGAGGGGTTAATGCTTCGAAAGTGAGTGTTCTGGACGCAATGGGGCCACTATGAGGCACCAAAACGACGCTTAAATAGGGTGCAACCCTTTGAAATTAGGGTTTCTTCCAGACAAGCGGACTCGCCGAGTCCAGGATATGGACTCGTCAAGTCGCCAACTTAAACGTGTTCGATATCCCGACCCTACTCGGCGAGTCAGGCCTACAACTTGCCGAGTTCCAAATAAAAGTGCAAAAATACTTAGTTTAAATTACATACCAGGAACCAGGTGCTACACTAAGGCCACTCGTCGAGTTTTCCTTCTTGCTAATCGACAAGTTCACGCGCATTCATCAATTCTGAAACCTTAACTGACTCGCCGAGTTGTTCATCCAACTTGTCGAGTCTACGTCAATCTTCATCGGACTCGCCGACTTATTCATCCAACTCGTCGAGTTCAATGCATATCTTGATATCACTAGCCGAGTCGACTATGTAACTCGCTAGGTCCCTTCAGTCATTTCACCATGCAGACACTTTTTAAGCCATGGCAAGGCCCCAAATTGCAAATCCAACTTCCTTAGGCATGCTTATCACGTAAAGTTGCAAACTTTACGTGCATGCAAGGCTCTAATGACTAAAAGTGCCAAAACTAAGCTTGAAATGGGGTTTTACACTTAGGGAGGGGTTCATACTTTCCAAGTCTGAAAGCTTTATGGTCTTACAATTCACAGAGAGTTCAGATCTGAAGTTACAACTTCATATCTGAGCTTATACCCCAAAAATAGCTCCATGACCAAACCAAGAAACCCTAAACTCCATCCAAGGAGGTCTAGAATGAAATGGGATTAAGATAACATCTTAATACCTTCCCAAAAGATGCCAAATGAAGTAGATCTTGATTTCCCCCGAGTTCCTTGCTTCAATCCACTTGTTTCCCCAAGCTCTTCTCACCAAGAATCCTCTTCCAAATCTTCAAACACACAATGGGCACACACACGTATTAGGGTTTTGCTAAGCTTTTAAGGGACTGTAAGGAGGCTGAAAGAGGCTTGTGCTTCTTTAAATAGGGTGCAAAACCCCAGGATTTAGGGTTTCATATGCCAGCTCCTACTCATCGAGTTCCCTTATGGACTCGGCGAGTAGGCCACTTAACACGCGATCCCACCCCGCTGCTACTCGACGAGTAGGACAACCAACTCGTCGAGTAGATCTTAAAACCAAGTAAACTTTCATTCAATTCAATACCTATGAATTGGGGCGTTACAATTCTCCCCCACTTGAGCTAGACTTTTCCCTCGAAATCCGTTGGAGTAAACAATGTCGGGTAATACCCGCGCATCTCCGCCTCCGATTCCCATGTCCACTCGGATCCCCTCCGATGTTCCCACTGCACCTTTACCAAAGGTATTTCTTTGTTCCATAAAATCTTCTTCTTCTTCTCCAAGATGGCTACAGGCCTCTCCACATAATTCAGGCGCTCATCGACCTGAATATCATCCAGCGATACTAACGCCTCCTGGTCCATAATGCACTTTCGTAATTGCGAAACATGGAACGTGCTGTGAAACTGGAACCCCATGGCGAGAGATAATCTCGCTGAAGTACATGTCGGCCAATTTCTCAGCCGACGAACTCTCCCTTATGGCCAAGAAATGGGCACTCTTGGCCAACCGATCCACGATGACCTATATAATATCGAACCCCTTCGCCATCCTCGGCAACTTCGCAATGAAATCCATCGTGATTTGCTCCCATTTCCACATGGGAATCTCCATAGGCTGCAGCTTACCATGCGACCTCCGATGCTCGGCCTTGACCATCCTACAGGTCAGGCACCTCTCAACATACCAAGCGATTTCTTGCTTCATATCGGGCCACCAGTAACTCAAACTCAGATTGCGGTACATCTTGGTGGCCCCCGGGTGGATAGAAAAATGAGACTTATGGGTCTCCTCCATCACTGTCTATCGGACCCTGCCGGACATCGAAACCCAAACCCGACCGTGTCGAGTCAATAATCTGCGGCTATCCTGAACAAACCGGGCGCTCTCGCCCTTAATCCTCTCCAACTTCCAGCTCTCTGGTTTCATGCCCTCAACCTGAGCATCCCTAATCAAGCTCACAAGTGGGGAGCCCACCGCTATCCTCATACACCTTGCTGTGGTAGAAGACCCAGCTGACTTGCGGCTCAAATCGTCTGCAACCACATTTGCTTTACCAGGATGGTAAAGGATCTCACAATCATAGTCTTTGACAACATCCATCCACCTGCACTGCCTCATGTTCAGGTTCGGCTGATCCATGATGTGCCTCAAACTCTTGTGATCCATGTATATAGTGCAACGAACCCCGTACAGATAATACCTCCAAATCTTGAGAGCGAATACCACCGCTCCCAACTCAAGATTGTGCGTAGTTTATCTCGTCTCATCTGGCTTCAGTTGCCGCGATGCATAGGCTATCATTCGTCCCCTCTGCATGAGGACTGCCCCCCCCCAAGCCCGTGATGGATGCATCACAAAATACTATGAAATCCTCTACTCCCTTGAGGAGCGTCAACACTGGCGCCTCACATAAACACTGCCGGAGGGTCTCAAATGCCCTCTGCTACTCAGGGCCCCACCGGAAATCCACCCCTTTCCTTGTTAGACGAGTGAGGGGTACCACGATCTTGGAGAAATATCGAATGAATCTCTGGTAGTACCCTGCTAATCCCAAGAAACTCTTGATGTCTGAGGGAGATTTCGGAATCTCCCACTGCATAACCGCCATGACTTTGGCCGGGTCGACCAAAATCCCCTCCTGGTTAACGAGATGTCCGAGGAACTGGACCTCTAGTAACCAAAACTCACACATCAAGAACTTGGCATACAGCCGTTCGCACCGCAGAACCTCCAGCAGCTCCCTGAGGTGCTCCTCGTGCTGCTCTCGGGTCTTGGAATATACCAAAATATCATCTATGAACACAATGATCGAGCGATCGAACATCGGCCTACAGACTTGGTTCATCAAATCCATGAACATTGTTGGCGCGTTGATGAGTCCAAACGGCATCACCACGAACTCATAATGACCATAACGAGTCCGAAACGTTTTCTTCTCCACATCTTCCTCCCTCACCTTAACCTGGTGATAACCGGATCTCAAATCGATCTTAGAGAACCAAGATGCACCCTGCAGCTGATCGAAAAGATCATCTATCCTCGGGAGTGGGTAACGGTTCTTCACTGTTAACTTGTTCAAATCCCTATAGTCAATGAACATCCTGTGCGAATCGTCCTTCTTCCTAAAGAAGAGGATCGGTGCTCCCCAAGGAGAACTACTTGGGCGAATAAACTGCTTTCCCAGCAGCTCCTACAACTGAGATGCCAACTCCTGCATCTCTGGAGGTGCCAGACGATATGGCGCCTTAGCGATAGGGCCGCACCCAGAACTAGATCAATCCTGAACTCTACCAGCCTCTCCGGAGGCACTCCAGGCAACTCTTCTGGAAACACGTCAACAAACTCTCTAACCACTGGGACCTCTGAAACTGAAGCATGATCTCGCGTATCCACCACATACACTAGATAACCGGCACACCCGTGCTGAATGGACTGTCAAGCCCTGGTGGCTGAACAAAACCCTGCTCCCACTCTGGTGCCCTCACCATACACTACCATTTCTCCCCCACTTGGGATTCAAACTACCACTCGTTGCCCCTCACAGTCGATCATGACACCAAACCGAATGAGCCAATCCATCCCTACAATCACACATACTTCCCCCATGGGAATAGGAATCAAATCTATCGGGAAGGATACCCCGAAAATCCCCAACTTGCATCCCCGGTAGACCGAAGAAGCAGAAACCCCTTGCTCGTTAGCGATCGAAACTCGCAACGAACACTCAAGCTCATCTATCGACACAATAAACTCTCTACTAAAATTTTGAGATACAAAACGACTGACTCGCCCCCGAGTCAAATAAAACCAAAGCAGGCAAAGAGTTTACTAAAAACATACCTAAACATAGGTACAACTGATAAGCATAACACAGACACAGTAACTGAAACAGAAAATAGAAGCATACCATCAACCACATCCGGTGCTGCCTTGGCCTCCTCGGCCGTGAGCTGGAAGGCGTGTCCCTGAGCCTTTAGAGGCTCCACCTTGACTGGCCTCCCATCCCTAATCCTCAAAGTAGCATGTACGGATCCCTGCGCCGGCTTGGCGGCGAGCTGCGGACAGTTGGTCTTCACGTGACCAACCTGATGACAATGGTAACAAATCCTCATATATGTTGGAGGGGCAGACTGGCGACAGTCCCTGGCATAATGCCCCTCATTTCCACATTTTTGGCAACCACCTCCTGCTCGACAAACCCCAGAATGACCCCTGCCACACTTTCCACAAGTACGGCTCTACTGACCCTTGGTCCGAGTATCAACGGTCTTGGACCGCTTAGGTGCTGGCTGAGACTGTGCCGGAACCTGACGCTGCTCCTTCAACTGCAGCTCTATCTCCAACTCACGCCACCTCGCGGCTTCCTGAAGATCCAAACGAGTCTCACAACGTTGCGTAGCAACAAACTATCGAATATCAGTCTTAAGCATACTCAGATAATGAGTCATCTGAGACTGCTCTGAAGCAAACACTGGCAAAACATAGCCCTCTCCGTGAACATACGAGTGATCTCCATCACTGATTCCCCATCCTGCCTCAATGTCAAAAACTCCTGAGCAAGCCGCTCCCGCTCAACGCGTGGAACGTAGCGGGTGCGGAACATATCCCAGAACTGCTCCCAAGTAACAGCAACCCGCTGATCATCAGTGTACAACCCTGTCGTCAACCTCCACCAGTCCTTTGCCCCAAGCCTCAGTAGGTTCAGGGCACACCTGACCTTTTGGTCAGCAGGACATGAACACGTGAAGAAACAGCCCTCCACGTCAGATAACCACCTCATAGCCTTGATCACATCCTATGTACCATCAAACGTCGGGGGCTTTATGTTATCGAAGTCCCGGTACTGGAAAGCCCTGCCTGCTCCTCCTCCAACCCCTGCCGCGGTTACAGCCGACGTGGCTGCAGCGGCAGCTGTCTCTGCTAGAGCTGCATACTGCTCGTCAAAGTACTCAACCATCGTAGTCTTAATCGACCCAAACATCTCTGGCAGTTGCGCTCGGAACGCCGCAACAATCTCGTCGTGCAGAATCTCCCAGATACTGGCATCCAACTCCTTTGTCCCTATCTGTACCACAGGCTCAGGTGCGACCGACACCTCCGACACTCCGTCTCCCGATCCTGCTCCTAATCCTGATCCGGATCCAGTAGCAAAATGTCTCGTCACCACCATACTGAAAAATATAACCAAGACGTCAGATAAACGACATAATATTGGGAGACCATTTCGCACAACCCTAGGAGTTTTAACTTCCTTGCTACGCGTATGGGTCCCGTGCTTTCAGTAGTACGGGCCCATACTACCTTCCACACCTACCCATATTTGTCTCAAGTATCACCACAACGCCCTAACACTATCATCAACATAATATGTGCTCAACCCTCCCTCCTAGGGGAATATCGACTATCTCGCATCTGTCCTCACAACTTCTCACACTCACACATCCATGAAACTTTCACCAATCCTGCAGCACTAGTGTATGCTAGCCACACAGAACGCTGGACCCGATAGACTTTTGAATATCCAATCCTACACTAAGGTCGAATCAGACATTCTCAGGCTATAAGATCTTGATTACATACAGCCGTGATGCATACACTAAACATCCACAGTTATGATGTTAATTCCATATACAAGAACCCTAGGCTAGTAGGCATCATATAATCAGGCAAATCTTATCCTGCGATTCCTGAAGATTCCTAGCGTAGCACTAGCATGATGTTCTATCATATCATAATATCAAATAAATGTATGGTATTTTGGGGCTTACTTATAGGCTCCGGTTGATCGTACCCTTTGCATCCTCCATCCTTTATTTTGAAAACCATTTTAGTATTTATTCCAAAAATTCCCTTGATTTGAGACTGGATTCACATGAGTGTTCCTCCAATTCACTCAAACCAAGGCTTTGATACCAACTTGTAACTTCCAAAAAATTTTAACCAAATTTAAACTTTTTTCAACCATAAAATCAAATAGTGTTTTACAAATGTTTTCAAAATAATATTCATCAGAGTGTCCCAATAACAAAATCATAAGGCTGTGGAGCGGTACGGTCATGCCTTTGCCTTGCCATGATCTCCTGAAGTACCTGAAACAGTAAACTGAAACTGTAAGCCTAAGGGCTTAGTGAGCTACCCCCAAAATACCAATACCACACCGATAATACCGTATCAATAACAGATAATAAAAAACATGCATATTGGGCCTTCGTCCTGACTGGACCGCCCTACAGGGCCTACAGTCTATCTGGATCTATCCTGAGCCTTCGACATGACTGGTCCGCCACGTGGGCCTACAGTCTCCCCGGACCGCTCATATGGTATGTTGGCCTTCAGCACAAAGCAAGACTGCCTCAACCCAACCAACAAGCAAATAACCATGTGCACATAACTATCATATACTGGCATATACAAACATCAAACATATCTATCTCACTAATCATCAATCATAGAATTCTCTCGTAACTAGAGCACCGACCTAACAGGTCACTAACGTACCAATCCCTACGGATCATAAGAGCATAACATACTGTCTACCCTGATTCCGATCTAACAGATCAAAACCACATGTACCATACCATACAATAACAACTAAAGGGTCGGCCTTGGTGCCGTAGACCCTATCGATATAGTCAGGATAACTCACCTTGCAGATGTCGACTCGATAGGTGAACTCCAACTCTCATATCGCTGTCAACAACTCCACCACTTATTTCTATAATATAATCGTACTCATAAGTTCCCAACCTTTCAAGGTACCCCATAAGCCGACTAGTCAACCCCTGGTCAAAGTCAAAGTCAACAGTCAAGGTCAACAGTCCATGATGATCCTAACTCGTCGAGTACCCTCGGCTACTCACCGAGTTCCTTGAGATACTTGACCACTCGCCGAGTCACCGGGGTGACTCGTCAAGTTCATAAGGTTTGCGATCAAAGCTCTAAGGCCACTCGTCGAGTTTTCCTTCTTGCAACTCGACAAGTTCACGCGCATTCATCAATTGGGAAACCTTAACTGACTTGCTGAGTTGTTCATCCAACTCGCTCGAGTCTACGGCAATCTTCATCGGACTCGTCGATTTGTTCATCCAACTCGTCGAGTTCAATGCAAATCTTCATATGACTCGCCGAGTCGACTATGCGACTCGCCTAGTCCCTTCAGTCATTTCACCATGTAGACACTTTTTAAGCCATGGAAAGACCCCAAATTGCAGATCCAACTTCCTTAGGCATACTTATCACGTAAAGTTGCAAACTTTACGTGCATGCAAGGCTCTAATGACTCAAAGTGCCAAAACTAAGCTTGAAATGGGGTTTTACAATTAGAGAGGGGTTCATACTTTCCAAGACTGAAAGCTTTATGGTCTTACAATTCACAGAGAGTTCAGATCTGAAGTTACAACTTCAGATATGAGCTTATACCCCAGAAATAGCTCCATGACCAAACTAAGAAACCCTAAACTCCATCCAAGGAGGTCTAGAACGAAATGGGATTAAGATAACAGCTTAATACCTTCCCAAAAGATGCCAACTAAAGTAGATCTTGATTTCCCCTGAGTTCCTTTCTTCAATCTACTTGTTTCCCCAAGCTCTTCTCACCAAGAATCATCTTCCAAAGCTTCAAACACATAATGGGCACACACATACGTATTAGGTTTTTGCTCAACTTTCAAGGGACTGTAAGGAGGCTAAAAGAGGCTTGTGCTTCTTTAAATAGGTTGCAAAACCACGGGATTTAGGGTTTCATCTGCCAGCTCCTACTCGTCGAGTTCCCTTATGGACTCGGCGAGTAGGCCACTAAACACGCGGCTCCACCCCGCTGCTACTCGACGAGTAGGGCAACCAACTCGTCGATTAGATCTTAAAACCAAGTAAACTTTCATTCATTTTAATGCCTGCGAATCGGGACATTACAGAAGGCATTCCCCTAAACGGAAGCCATTATTTACTTCCATATATATTATCAACAAAAATCATATAAATCATCAAATTGTTATTCATTTCTCCGAAAGGCTAGCTAGCTCCTTATGTGGTTCTAGATTAGAATCATTATGTAACAAACATAGTTATACGTATTTACCAACACTTACATGTAGCTTCTCTTTATGCCCTACACTTTGAAGGTTAGAACTGACTAGCTTCCCTTTATGTTTCATACATATTAGTGGGATTCATAGTGAGTGTTTATGTTTGGCACATTGGAGGAAAAGAGTGACTAGGTCCCCCTTCTATTTGGTACATTAAAGGAACATAATAATGGAGTCCCCCTCTTATTTGGTACGCTAGAGAAACATATTGTTATTTGGTACACTAGAGAAAATATACTGATTAGCCACTACATTTGCATCATAAAGGACAAGCTTTTTTATAACAGTGCTTTCATTTGTAAAATTAAGAGAGTCAGTATATTATCCAATTGATTGTTTTCGGCACCAAACCCATTTCTAAATGACTTGTTTCCACCAGAGTGATTAACCGAAATATCATCACCATAACCAGTCCCACTAGTTGATCTTTTTGTAATAAATATTTTGGAGCATTAGTAATAACTAAATAAAATGGTGTCACTATAAAAAAAATAAAAGTAAATAAAAATAAGCAACCCCCACAAAGGTGTCTCACGTTGTTATCCTTAGTTATCTCAATTACAAAATGCATTCTAGGAGGTTGGTTATATAATCTTATATGTGTTTTGTTACATGAAGTTTTCTAAGAACAACTCAAATCAAATCAACATAATTTATATTTGCGGGCAAATCTATACTACACTCGGTCCATTCTAATGTTAGATATTACATAACGTAATATAACATAATTTATTGTTTGCCATGTATCTTTGATATGTTCAGCACCTCTAAAAATGTGGTATGAAGGATCCATTATCTGGTTTTTTGAGTTTTCAAAGATTGTGTTTTCTAAATGGTAAGAATGTTTTCAAAATTTTGAAGTATATATATCTACTTCGAAAACATCTGGTCGCCTTAAAACCATTGTAAAAATTTACAACAATTCGAAATATCCGAACAACTTTATGTAAGTAAAGTAGTTCAAAAATCAGTAAAAGTAATGCAAAAGTCATTTTCTTTTTTAAATATAAGTAAAAAAAGTTGTACATCAATAAAAAAAATTATTTTCTAAATTTCATATTTGAAAAATGTGGTTATTTTGTAGTTTTCGAATATGAAATGACATAATATTTCTTTTTTGGTGTGATGGTGATTGAGCGTGATGGTCATTAAGGTCAATACCTCAATATGAAAAACAAAATAATCATTTATATCATCTTATGGCTAATTCTGAAACAAAATAAACTAACTTTATACTGAAAATATATTTTTTAAAGATGGTATCCACAAACTTCAACATAATTTAGGTACGGCATGTATAATTTAGCCTAGATTGATGTTGATGTGGAAGTCGAAGCTACGTAGACTCTCAACGTGGATAAAATATATCAACTCAACATGAGTAGGTGTCACATTAGTTTTTCTCTCTTCTCTCACTTCATCTATGTGAATCACAACACATAGAAATTCATCTCCCCAACCCTCCCACTCCATACTTTTTGATATAAATTTTTATGTATACGTTACATGATGGTATAGCATGAGAGAAGAGAAAACGAGAGAGATTAGAGAATTGAGTAGCCCGCCCGACGTTGGTCTAGCTGAACCCACTAGGGCGTGGGATCATGGCATCACCAGTAATATCAATATCGACCTGAACGTATCGGAAAAAAGTCAAGAATCTATGAGCCTTAAGTTGCTCGAAAAGTTTTAACGTTTTAGTATAGAAAAATCTCATAATTGGTTATCTCAAATGACTTTAATCCAAAATAACTCATACTTCTCGTTTTATTATTTTGCTCTATATAAAAAATTTTCTTTTTATTTTAATTACAAAAAGATTATTTTATGTTTAAGTTCACATATTTATGTTTTGAAAAATATCGGGTTTTTTAGAGTTTTTAATTTTTAGTTTTTAAAAAAAATATCTCTAAAAAAATTGTTTGGGAACAAAGCTCTTTGCTTTTATTTTGAACAAAAGTTTTTGAATCAAAAAGCTATTTTAGAGCTTTTAGCTTTTCAGAGCTTTTTGTTTTTTGTTTTTAATTGATTTTACACCTCTAAAAATTAATCATTTCTGTCAAACATTTTTACATAAATGAAAATTACAGTTTAATTTTTGGTTGCAAACGAGTATTAGAGAACACGCCCTATAGAAGTATCTTTGTCTTTTTAGACATTTTCAAATTTTCATTGGAACTGATTGTAGATAAACTTGATTATATAGTCGTATTTCTTTTTTTTATTTTTAACAATTTAAGAACTTATTTTTTAGCAATGGAATCTTAGCAAAGAACAACACTAAACTACAATGGAGAAATAGCAGGAAAACAAACTTTAAAAATTTAGCAATTTAAATGATATTCTACATTAGTGTGATGAGAATCGTGATACAAACAAACATCAAAAAATCTAATATTCGAGAAAAGTAATTAATTAATTTCTTAAATAACAAACTCAAATCTATATAGGAAGAGTAAAGTCAAGGTTTTGAAAACCGGACCGGAGACCGAACCGGTCGTCTTACCGGTTCGATGGTTCAGGTGGTTCAACCGGTCGGACCGGTCTCAAAAACCGGAAAAACCGGATGATGTCATAATTATATTTAATTATATAAAAAATACAAAAAATGAAAAAAAATAAATATTTTTTAAAATTTTCGGTTTTGACCGGTTTTACCGGTTCAACCGGACCGGTTTTTACCGGTTCGACCGGTTTTTACCGGTTTTCACTGGTTCACATGAATACCGGTTTTTTAGCATTAAAGAACCGGATCCACGACCGGTTCCCGGTTGAACCGGTCGAACCGGCCGGTCCGGTCCGGTTTTCAAAACATGGAGTAAAGTTAAACCCAGGACAGATGTTGTGGTTGTACTCTATGCATTAGCGATGAATAGAATAATTTCAACATTGACAACAGAAGATTCCAATGACCTCACGTATGAATATCTTGGGGACAAAGTAACACCCTCGGTTCAAGTGCTTGACTTATTATATTTTGTCTTTTTCTAATTTTTTTTCTTTTTATCCAAGTAAATCGTGGGCCCTTAATAACTTCTTTAAATCTTAAGACTATTGAAAGGACCAGATTCTTTAAGTATATTAATGTTGTAAGTTCTAAGAACTACATAATATTATATAACCATAAATTAGTTGGAAGCAACTTGGTATACGAAAGTCAGAATTATATTACGATGTAAAATGAAATGAACCATACAAATTAAATATAGGGGAAGGATTACGATGAGACGTAAAACTTGAGCACATTGTAATAGGATTGACCAATGATAGAGATTTTTATATTTGGCCTTAAAACTTTAAAAGCTAATTTTAAAGAAGTCATATGATTAAAATACTCACAATATGTTTTTTTAGTTTTCGAAAAAACAAAGAAAGAGTTAAAGCTGTTTTTTCTTTCCATATGGACAGAATTTTAAAACCCATGTTTGATATAGTATTGTTTACATAGGTTTCAAACTTCAGATTATTGAAAGATAATTTTACCAAAAAGACAATTTGAACGTATTTTACAAGCGTGAATTTGTTGTTGTTTTTTTTTCCCTAATTAAGATTATTAATTTCTTAAAATATATAACTATAGAATGGAACTAAATCTTTCTAGGAAAGTAGGAAAAATGAACCAAGAAGTAGGGCATAGAACAATGGATCAATTCATTCAACAAGATTCGTTCAGATCATACCATGATTAATAGTGTTGAAATACAAAATGACGTTGAAACTTGAAAGTATCATAACTATTTGACCGAAATTCATTAGATATATAAAATGATGTTGAAACTTGAAAGTATCATGTAAAAGGATTGCTAAAATTAGATTTAGATCGTCTTTCATGTATTTTTTTTAACCCGATCATGCCATAGTGGGCCTCGCCCTGAGGTTTATTTCAACCCGAACATGCTATAGTGGGCCCCGCCCTAGGTTTATTTCAACTCGATGTAACATTCAAATAACAACTAGCATTCTACATAACAGCATAATGGGTCGGCATTGACGCCTTCAACCCATAGATACAGTGAGGAGACTCACCTCACGGACAGACGAAATAGGTGAATAGGACATTGCTCTGAATATCAACTCTACCGCACACCTATTCAATGATAAATGACCAAACTCAACTATAATTCAAAATACCCAAAATACTTCTAGGTCAAATATGGTCAAATCGAAAGTCAAAAAGTCAGCCAAGTTGATTCAGCTGAGTACGCCCAGCGTACTCAGCTTGTACGCTTAACGTACACAATGCTAGACCAAAATCGGGGAGTTGACCGCGTACGAGCAGCGTACTCTAATGTACGTCGATTGTATGCACTAACCACCTTATCCTTCTATTAAGAGCTTAAACCCTTAAGATTTCTTGTCCAAACCCAGATCCATACCTCAAATGATGTCCTTAATCGTAAAGTTTCCAACTTTATGATCATACATGGCTATTAAGTGCTCAATATCAAAAACCCTAGCTTCTTAACTCATTAAAACATCCTAGTTCATCCATAGAGGAAAACTAAGGACCAAGATTACATTTTTATGAATCTAAACATTCCAAAACATCTGAAAGGAATCTCAAATACATCAAGCTTATGGGACCAAAATGAACACAATCCATGGCTAATCAAGATCTAAGTAAAACTTCATCAAGATCAAAGATTTTTACCTCCAAGTGGTGCAAAATGATGATGTGTTTCTAGATCCAAAGTGCTTCACTCTTCTAAGATGGTCTCCTCTTCCTTCTTCCTACTTCAAGATCACCAAAATACACACTTAAGGCTCAAATATGCTCTAAAAATGGATTAGGGCTTGCAAGGGTTGATATGAGGGGTGGAGGCTGATGAGAGAACGGGTTTTAGGTCTATAAGGGTGTTTAAATAGTGCACAAACCCTAAATATTAGGGTTTTTGTCCAAGCCACATACGCCCAACTTACGAGGAGTACGCCCAACGTACGTGATGAAACACGTTTCATCCAAAAAAAACTACATGGGACTAATTGCAAAAAAATTACATACCAAGAGCATAAACGAAAATACCTGAAAAGCAAGATGTTATAATTATCCCCCACTTGAACTAGACATTATCCTCAAAGTTCGTTGCCACAAATAAATCAGGGTAGTGCTCTCGCATATTTGCCTCGGGCTCCTAAGTCCATTCGGAACCCTTCTGATGCTACCACTGGACCTTGACTTAAGGTACCACCTTGTTGTGCAAAGCCTTCATCTTCTTATCCAAGATCGCCACTAGTCTCTCAACATGATTCAGGCGATCATCAACCTGAATATGATCCAAAGGGACAACCGTGGAATCATCAGCCACACACTACCGAAGCTGAGAAACATGGAAGGTGTTTGTGGATTTGACTAAGCTCATTAGGCAAATCCAACCGGTATGCAACATTACCCACCTTTGTGATAATCCTGAAGGGACCAATAAATCGAGGGCCTATCTTGCCCTACTTCCGAAATCGGATGACACCTTTCCAAGGTGACACCTTAATAAGCACTAAGTCCTCGACCTGAAACTCGAGGTCTGAATGTCGCCGGTCTGCATAAATCTTTTATCGGATTTGTGCTACCCGCAACCTATCGTGCACCTGCTGAATCAACTCAGTAGTCTTCAGTATTACTTCAGTAATCCCTACAACCTGATGCCCGACCTCGCGCTAGTAAATTGGGTCCTACACCTTCTCCCATACAACATATCAAAAGGCGGTTGGTCAATACTAGCATGATAACTGTTATTGTAAGAGAACTCAACCAGTGGAAGGTAAGTATCCCAACTCCCTCCAAAATCTAACATGCATGCCCGGAGCATATCTTCGAGTGTCTGAATCATACACATACTCTACCCATCGGTTTGTGGTGGTAAGTTATGCTTAAGTGTGGCTGGGTACCCAAATCCTCATGAAACTTCCCCCAAAACCTGGAGGTGAAACGAATATCTCGGTCTGAAACCACTAAAACTGGCACCCCATGTCAGACCACCATCTCCCGAACGTAAATGTCGGCCAACTTATCAGCTGATATACTCTTAGAAATTGGTATGAAGTGTGCGCTCTTGGTCAATCTATCCACAATGACCTAGATAGAAGCAACTCCATGCGTCGTCCTTGGCATCTTCATGATAAAATCCATGGTGATCTCTTCCCACTTCCACACGAGAATGGGTAATGGCTACATCTTTTCATGTGGTCTCTATTGTTCGGCCTTGACTTTCCTGCAAGTCAGACACCTCTCTATAAACCATGCTGTCTCCCTCTTCATACAGGGCCACCAATAACTCAAATTCAGATCCCGATACATCTTCGTGACCCCTGCATGGATCAAAAACTTTGACTTATGAGCCTCTTCTAGAGATGTCTGTCTCTCCCCACCATTAGTCAGAACCCAAACTCTACTACATTGAGTCTTCAATGCCCGATTGTCTCTGACAAATAAAAGAATCTGCCCCTGATTCACTCCGCCTTCTAATTCTCCTTTTTTAATCCCTTTAACTGAGCCTTCTTGATTAAATTCAACAAATGATAAATGATAACCATCCTTATACATACACCACCAATAGGTGTGCTCACTGCCTTGCGGCTCAAGGCATCGACCACCACATTGGCATTCCCAGGGTGGTACAGAATTTCGCAATCATAATCCTTTACCACATCCAACCATCTCCGTTGCCGCATATTCAAATCCGGTTGATCCATCAAGTACCTCAAACTTTGATAGTCAGTGTAGATAGTACACCTAACCCCATATAGATAACGCCTCTAGATCATGAAGGGAAAAAACCACAACCCTCAACTCTAAATCATGCATAGGGTAATTCGGCTCATGAGGCTTCAGCTACCTCGAAACATAAGCAACCACATGACCCCTCTGTTGGGTTTTGAGCATTCTAACACTCCTAAGTGTACATGCAACCCTAAATACCTTGGATTTATGTTTTCTCTATTATACATGCAATTATGAACATCCAAGGTATTATCCTAATCTAGCATACAAAACAATGAATATAACAAGATAGAATACATAACTTTTTGATGTACAATGTCTTCATGAAGCTTGAGTGCCTAGTGCCTCAAGTGTGACACCTCAAATGGTTCACACAACACCAAATACACTTGGAATAACTTGAGAGAAATCTACACTTCATGAAATCGGCTAGCCCTTCTTTTACACTCACTAGTGCCGATTTTGGTCAAGAATAAGATGCATATATAGTTAGGGTTACACCATGTAAACCCAAATTAACATGGCCTTTCATTTCCATGATCCATGGATACAAAAACACCATGGAGCATCCACAGAGCATCATATGGGTTTTAGCCCAACTAGATAATCCATGGAGCATTAGCCCACTATATAAGTATGGATGATTTACACAATCAACCCATATATTTAATTAGTATTCTTTTGATCACTTAATTAATCCTAGATTAATTCTTGATCAATACTAATTAAATAATCTTATTATTCTTATTATTAATATACTAGAACTTATAATATATTAATAACCATAAGTGTCTTATTTCTCTCATTTAGTCTATCCAAGTGCATGATGCCATGCAACCCAAATGGACCATGTCGGGTCGGGTCAAGTCTTACCAATTATAGTTATGGACTTAGACATTAATCCAACAGTCTCCCACTTGGATAAGTCTAAAACTATTATTGCGTATGACTTTAAGAACCGACTGCCAATCGTAGCTCTCAAAAGCTTTTGTCGAACTCTGACCTTGTAGATGAACTCTGACCTTTGTCAATGACTTGTCCATTAGATAAGGGATCATATATTTCTCCATTCTAGATATCATATGGACTGAGGCATGGATTATAATCATTCTCTCTGTCCATTTGTTGTTTCCCAATTTCCGATTTATGACGACTAACTAATTGAACAAATCAAATCAGTCCTGGCCCGGCCGAGCACATCCATTTGTCATCATCAAATCATCGAGGGGCCCACAGATATCACTTTTATCCCGAAGGTAAAAGGAATGGATAAACTTCGACTCATATGGCTTGTTCTACTACTTGTTGAATCATACACAAAGGCACGTTTTATAGCACCGAGTTACCAATTGCGTTTTCGTGCAATCAATGTACTATCAACTCATAGTAACAACTCATATCTCTAGGTTTGAAGAATATAAGATATTATCGTCTCATGATCACTCGTGATAAAATCCATGAAGTGATTCCAATGAGCGCGGGTTGAATCCAATACTCAGAACTTATGAGCACTCATGAGTATTGTAGCCCTTTGTCCAATATCTTAGACCTCTACAAGCCAAACCATGGCAGTCTTGATTCGTATCTACTTCCAACATATGACCGACTATGGATGGTTTGAATAACTTAGTCATTCCGGAAGAATAACCTAATTTATTCTGGAATTCAAAACATGCAAAATGAAACACAATAATAATCGAATCCAATATGGTCTCAGAACTTATGAATATAAATAAAACACATTTTATCTATCACCATATGATTACACATTATTCATTGTATACTGTTTCAGCTATCAACTTTATTCTTGAATTTAAAACAATAGTTGTCCCATGCTCCAAGCATGTACACTATGTTTTCTAAACACTAGTCATGCCATACACCAAGTATGCATACTATGTTTGTCTATGATCTTCACTTTGTGAATTAGTCAATTGAACATAACTCCAATGATCCTCTTTCACAGTCCTAAATCCTTACTACAAATGCAAGAATTCAAAATTCATGCCATTTACTGAAATCTGTTAGATTCTAAACTTATATGCATTGATCTTCTTGTAATGATTATGCACAAAGTTGGAAAGACTTGACAACAATCATTACAGAGCATTCCAAAGGAGATCAGCTCCTTGGGAACATCCTTCTTGCATTAAGTTTCCTAATCTTACACAGATTAAATAATTTCTAACTTTGAAACATTTCCAGATTCCATTTTGACTATCACTTCTGAACAAGATTTGCCTCCTTACAGATTATGTCAATATGGTCCTTCCAGAATTATCACTATACTTCCAACTGTCCTTGAGCAACCAATCTTTGGTAAACCGTAGATTGTCCTCGACAATTGTTTAATCCTTTTAGTCATATCCATTCTAGACCTTTTCCCTTCTTAATGCCCCAGGCATTTGGAAAATTTTAGAAAGAATGAATATAGCACATGTAATCGATCCTATATCCGAAGCATATGGGACACGATTCATGATGTCTCACATAAAGACTAAACCAGTCTTTTGCTATAACATTTCCATTTCTATTTGCCAAGTTCTCATAATTCAGATTATGAAAAGGGATGTCGTAATCATAATCGAATTTTAGAACGCAAATAATGGACCCATATACATAATTTCCTTATGTTGAGCCATTCCAACATGAAATTCATATATATATCCTTGACTAAATGATTAAAATCTCAATCTAAGCTTTTAGAGTTGAAATGAAGTATAATTTACTCTCCCTTAATTATAGCAAAACAACTTTTTCGACCCCTGCAGCCTCACAAATTGAAACTTTTGTTTTCTATAATTAACATTGCTAACTTGCAACCTGTGTCATGATTATCATGCACTCACTAACATGATGATTATTAGTATAACACTTATGCTCCCACTAGCTTTCACATGTACTCAGAAACCAGTTGACTTTCTTACCAAAGTTTAGATTTCTGTTACTAGATTGTTTTGATAAGTCTTTTTCAAAATCATACACCTTATCTTAGATAGCTCATAAGTGTGTCTAAACAATTTTGGAACTATGAAAAGGGATGCCGTAATCATAGTCTCAATTGGTTAGACCTTTTCCACTTCTCACAAGTCCATGTTAGTGTGCCGGTAAACCACACACGCTCCACTAACGACTTTGAGAATGCAAATATTACAATTGCTATCTAGCTAAAATCTACTTAGTAAAAGTGTTTCCTGACCATCATTTTCATGAATCGGAGAGAAACCTTATGACACTTAGATTTACTGGTGTATGTGCTCTTATCCATGTGAAATGTCAAAACTATAGTCACAAGACAAGGATAATGGCAAATCCAACCTCATATGGATTGAACTCAATCTTAATTTCTTGCCACTTGGCAGCTCAAAGGCCTGTCATCGCTTCCAAGTTTTTGTGCAACAAATTGAGAACTCTAAGAACTCATACGTAAAGCCAACTTTAACTGGAATGGGCACAGAATATGTCAACATGATAGGTTATAAACCTCAAGTCGTGTGCTAGTGAAGAACTTCAGGTTTTATTCTTGATTAGTTCCTGAGACTTTCAAGACCTTTAAGACTCCCACTGTCCTCTTGACATATAAGACTTTCTTGTCAGATATTCAAGAGATAGTGTGGATTCTAATCAAGATAAACACTTCACACAATTGGCCTAAGTTGGTCTTTGTTTTATCCAAAACATCACAACTTACCAATTTCAAATGTACAAGAGTAGAAAACTTTACTCTTACATTTGCCATGTGTTTTAAACATTCTCTAAGACATGTCACTCAAATTACAATCTTGGAGTATGACTCTAAGACTTTTATTGGAACGAAGTATGACTCATTTCTTGATTTAACCACTTCAATAATTCATAGCTCCTCTTCTTAGCTATAAGAAGGCACTTAGAGGATGAATTGTGATAAGGTCTCAAAATCATTAAGATGGTCTTAAAATATGATACTAAAGTACTCTCCCATCTTTTCAGATTTGAGAAACTTTTATCTTTTTGCCTAAGTTGATTCTTCTTATTCGCTCTGACTTACATTAAAACCTTTTCCAATGTCTCAGAATTACACTTAAGCTTGTAAGTATAACCATATTTACTGAGCTTTAGTAAATTATGACGAATAATCTTATCGATCTTTTGTGGTGGACTTAACCAGTGCACAAGAATGTGTACTCGATCCCTTAGTCCTTCACTTGACTCACACATCCATGTGAACAAGTAATTAGTCTTAATTTTCCAATACTTGAAAATTCTCATTCATCATGCTATACAACTTGCATGATTCCAAGTTCCGGTCCAATTGAAACTTAGGTGATGAGAATCTTTCCTTATTTGGTAAATTTAGACATTACCATAAATGAAAGAATCAATTTCATATTTCCACTCCTGCTATTAATGGAATCATATAAGCAACAATTTTTCCTCAAATGCCATTGTAAGGATATTTTAAAATAAATAAAATCATCATTTTTTCCTTTTATTTTAAAAACTTTGCGGAAAAACTATCCTTACAGTCCATATGAAAACTTGTTGTTATCTATTCCTAAGCAATAGTTCATATCTCCTAAGAAGTAGCTCAAGAATCCGATCTTCAAACTATGCGATAGAAATCCATCTACGCGATTAGATTCGGCAAATTCTTTCTTTAAGTCTCTTTACTTTTCTTTGATTCTTAAAACATCAACATGTGACCCAGTCACATCATGTATCAAGAATCTCATAATAGAAACTTAGCAGAGTTAGATAGTGGATTTTACCTGAAGTAGAGTCAAACTTATTGACTTTAACATCCTTAGGTAAATTTGGCAGCTTCGCAACCACTGCCCCTTCCTTTGGCAATTGAACATATGGACACTTTGGTAATGATACATGGGACTATCACAGACTTAGCCTTTCTCTTTACCATTTGGTCAACCGAGTTGACTATGGTCAATCCCTTTCCTTCAGAAGAGAATGCTTTTTCTAGATTTCCAGTGTCATCATTGTCAATGTCCAAAAAGTTTTAGGAAGTTGATCTTAGCAAATAGATAAGATCATTAAGGGTCTTGTCATAGTCTGGTTCATAGGAGTCCCGAAGGAGCTCACTATGTGACTTAGAAAGTGATTGTGCCACCAACTTTCTCAAGACTTTGACACCCAACTCTCCCGGCTTGTCAATATCTGACTACATCTCCAAGATGTGATCACACCTGGACCTTGCCTTGCCAATAGGGCTTGAGTGACCTTGAACTTGTGGGTTGGGGAGAATAATTGGAGGAGGTGAAAGAAGTATGATTTCCATGGGACATCATCTTCATTTAGGAAAGCTTGTTTCAAGAGATTTGGGAAGATCATAAATGTCTAAACCATACATCTTTTGGGAGATATTCAAGATAGTTGATCTAAAGTCCTTAATATGACACCTAATATGAAATATTAAGGCTAGGACCCAACAAACTATTTTATAACTTAGAGGAGGGATGCCGTAATCCAAGCTATAAAGTATTTGAAGGTAGGTGAATGACAATTCACCAATTTCCACCAAGATAAACGAAATGTATTATTAGGTTTTAATTGGATTTGAAACTCCTAGATCTTTTGAGATTCATTGAACTGTTCAATGGCATGTTTCAATCTCGAGTGTGCCCTTCAGGTTTTGTGACTGGGATGTTGAGGATCACAAAACAAGGTGTGAAGTAACCATGCAAATTACTTGGTACCCTTAAGTGTTTACCCCTCAATCGATGTGCCGGTTAACCACACACACTCCATCAAAACTATGATAAACATTAAGTTACCCTTTGCCTACCTTGTTAAATACGAGTTAGTGTGCCAGTTAACCACACACACTTCACTAACCGACTTAAACAAAGTGCAAAGTGTAATTTCATGGATTAGCACCTTATTCACATTTTCCTAAGTAACTAAGATTGGGTATTATTAAGAGTTTAGTTACTTAGTATTTATCATTAATACTTTTAATGAAGGGAGAATTATAGTCCTGTCAAACCCGTTCGGCTAACGACCCTCCACCAGTCAAGGAAGCGGTGGGTGAGAGTGGACACCCATTAAACTGACATTTTATAGGCAGTAACCTTATACCCCCCCTTATAGACCGGCTTCGTGAATGAGGCCTACTAACGGTAAGATTGAATTGCTCTTATACACACACACACACACACACACACACATATATATATATATATATATATATATAAATGTTATTAGCTTATAATATTATAAAGTATAAGGGTTGAATTTTAACTTTTAAAATTCTAAGGGCTAACTTGGAATTAAAGTATTCACAAGTGAAAACTTTTCAAATTCCAAAACTTGAGGGCAAGTTTTGAAACTATTCAAAACTAATTAATTCCATAACTTATGTGTTTAAAGTAGTTTTAATCCAAAAACTCTTCAAGTTCCATAACTTGAGGACAAGTTATGGAAGACTTTAAACTAATAAAAGAATTAACTTTTCTTTATTTTATCACTTATGGAATTAATTAAGGTTACACTTTTTTTATTACTTAATGAAGTGACTCTTGAACTTCCATAACTTGAGGACAAGTTATGGAGTCATAAAACCATTCAATGAGACAAGGCTCTTCATTTTGTAACCTTTGCCAACTTTTATGAGTTTTATGAAACTTAAATGTGACTTTTCATATAACTTGAGGACAAGTTACAAAAACACATTTTAGAATCAACTCTTAGATTAATTTGGATTCAAAACAACTATTTCACTCAACTTTTCTATTAATCTAAGCAATTCATAAGAACAAGATAATTCAAATCAAACTTTTTCATGTAATTAGTCTAAACCTTAAACTAATACAAAACATGAATCTATTGACAATTATCTTTGAAATTGTATTAGCATGAACATTACCACATCAAAAATAAGTTTATAAGTCCAAAAATATCTTAGGGTAATGTTCCTAGTCCAATTCCAGCCAAAAAGGTCAAATTTATGCTGTCTGGGGGTCCAACTTGTCGAGTGCACGAACCAACTCGACGAGTTGGATGCATTTTGCCTTGGACACGGCGAGTCCATTCATGGACTCGGTGAGTCTGCTGGGCAAACAGCATCGAAACTCGATTTTTCAGCTACTTTTGCAGGTATAACAAGAAAACAAGCCTAGTCTCTGATACCACTGTTGGGTTTTGAGCATTCTAACACTCCTAAGTGTACATGCAACCTTAAATACCTTGGATCTATGTTTTCTCTATTATACATGTAATTATGAACATCCAAGGTATTATCCTAATCTAGCATACAAAACAATGAATATAACAAGATAGAATACATACCTCTTTGATGTAGAATGTCTTCATGAAGCTTGAGTGCCTAGTGCCTCAAGCGTGACACCTCAAATGGTTCACACAACACCAAATACACTTGGAATAACTTGAGAGAAATCGACACTTCATGAAATCGGCTAGCCCTTCTTTTACACTCACTAGTGCTGATTTTGGTCAAGAATAAGATGCATATATAGTTAGGGTTACACCATGTAAACCCTAATTAACATGGCCTTTCATTTCCATGATCCATGGATACAAAAACACCATGGAGCATCCATGGAGCATCATATGGGTTTTAGCCCAACTAGATAATCCATGGAGCATTAGCCCACTATATAAGTATGGATGATTTACAAAATCAACCCATATATTTAATTAGTCTTCTTTTGATCACTTAATTAATCCTAGATTAATTCTTGATCAATACTAATTAAATAATCTTATTATTCTTATTATTAGTATACTAGAACTTATAATATATTAATAACCATAAGTGTCTTATTTCTCTCATTTAGTCTATCCAAGTGCATGATGCCATGCAACCCAAATGGACCATGCCGGGTCGGGTCAAGTCTTACCAATTATAGTTATGGACTTAGACATTATTCCAACACCCTCTACATAAAAACAACTCCCAAACACAATATAGAATCGTCCCTAATAAACCACATAATCATCCATACCCTCGGGAAGCATGAGGATCGAGGCCTCACACAATCTCTGCTTAGAGTCTCGAATGTCGACCGCTGATCGATCCCCAAACGAAAAGTAACATTCTTCTTCGTCAAGCGGGTCAACGACACGACAATCTTGGATAAATCTCTGATAATACTTCACAAGACCTAGGAAGCTCTGAATCTCATATGGGGTCCTTGCAACGTCCCATCACATCACGGCCTTGATCTTGGTCGGGTAAACCAATATAACCTTTTGGTTGATGACGTGCCCCAAAAACTGCACCTCAAACAGCCAGAACTCACATTTGGAGAATTTGGCATACAACCTCTCTCTCATCAGGGTCTCCTACACCTCTCGTAAGTTTTCCTCATGGTGCTCCTTATTCTTGGAATAGACCATAATATCATCAATGAATACTATCACCGACCAATCCACCATCAGCCTGCAAAACCAGTTCATGAGATGCATGAATGTTGTTGGTGCATTAGTAAACCCGAATGGCATCACCACGAACTCGTAATGACCATAATGAGTCATGAAGGTTGTCTTCTGAATGTCATCGTCCTTAAATCTCATCTGATGGTACCCTGATCGCAAATCAATATTAGAAAACCAATATGCACCCTGAAGCTGGTCAAATAAGTCTTCGATCCTTGGGAGTGGGTAATGGTTCTTCACTGTTAGCTTATTCAACTCCTGGAAGTGAATGTGCATCCTGTGTAAACCGTCCTTCTTCTTCATGAACAGGATCGGTGCTCCCCAAGGTGAGCTACTCGGCTGAATAAATCCCTTGTCTAGCAACTCCTGAAGCTGCATAGACAACTCATGCATCTCTGGTGGTTCCAGGTGAAACGTTTCCTTGGCTATTGGAGCCGCTCCAGGAATCAGATCAATCTGGAACTCGACTTACCTTTCGGAAGACACCCCTAGAAATTCCTCAAGAAACACATTTGGGAAATCCCAGACAATGAGCACCTCACTCAACGTCGTCGTACCCTTAACTCGAGTATTTGCCACATAATTCAAGAACCCATAACAATCTTGTTGAAGATATCTCATGACCCTCGCAGTTGAATAAAGAGCTTGCCCATACGAAGGTCCCTCGCTAGGAATAACCAGTTCTTCCCCACTTGGGGTTTAACTCTCACTAGCTAGTGCTCATAGTCAATCATGGCCCCATTGGGGCCTAACCAAATCTATCCCGACAATGACCTTCGATGCTCGCAAAGGAATCAACACCAAATCAATGGAGTGTCTCTCGCTGAACAAAATTCAGGACACACCCACGGTAAACCCTCGAAGCACTCACAGAACAGGCATTTGTAATCTCAATCTCTAATGGGTAATCCAGAGTCTCGGGAGCATCACAAAACTCTCTTGCTAAGCGTAAGAGATACAAAGGATTGGGTAGCACCTGAATCAAACAACACATAAGCATCCATACCATTGACTAAAAAGGTCCATATACAAGATCAGATATAACATGAGCATAAATAAGGAAAGAAATAAAAGATATGAATAAGCCATGTCTCAGTAACCACATCCAGTGTTGTGCAGGCCTCATCGGTGGTCAGCTAAAAACCCTTGCTTTTCACCACAGGTGCCTCCGCCTTACCCTGGCGACTATCGGTAATCCTCAAGGTGGCTGGTGTAGGCGCCACCACTGCCCCTCCTAATAGTCTCAAATAATCATCCTTTTTATGGCCGATCTAATTGCAATGAAATCAAATCATAGCACTACGGGGGTAGTCTCTACTCATATGACTTGAATGACCACAACTGAAACATCCTGAACTCGCTTCTCGACATTCCCTACTGTGCGGCTTGCCACACTTGCCGCAACGGCCCCGGCCCTGCTGTCCTCTGGTGCGTGAATCAGAAGTCTTGGGCCTCTTATCCTGGCCTACTACTGTCTACACCTACTCTGGCTTATGCTTCGCCCAAACCTCCAGCTCAATCTCCCACTCACAAACCTTCTCAGTCATATCATTCAGGGTCTTGCACCTCGAAAATTCACAAACTCCCCGATGTCATCCATTAACATGTCATGATATCTCGTCTTCTTCATCTCCTCATCCACATCATACTGTGGAACCAACAAATCCCTCTCAAAGAACTTGGCGGTAATCTCCGCTACAGTCTCAATAGTCTAGAGAAAATCCTCGAACTCCCTTTCCAGTTGTTACACCTCGATCGCTGGTGAAAAATCCATCTGGAACCTCATAAAAAACTCCTCCCAAGTCACAATGACCACTGCCACATACCCTACAACTCGACCAAACTCATCCCACCAGTCACATGCTCAGTCCCTCAGAAGGCAAGATGCGAACCCAACCTTTTCCCCCTCAGGGAAAAACTCATCCGTTGAGAATTCTCCATGCCAACGATCCAACGTCGGCTAGCGATGGGGTCCTCAGCCCAAAAGAACTCTTGAGCTCCACACGCCTTAAACTCCCACAATGAAGGAGTTCACGCTCCAATATGACCCGCAACAATCACGACTTGAAAGGACCTAATCCGCTCATCCATAAGCTCCATAATTGACTCCTTGATGGTACCAAACATCACAGGAGTAGCATCCAAGACACCATAAGTAACATCGGCTGCAATAAACTTGCACACTCATCGATCGGTTTTGTGCCTGAGCCAGAACCTGAACCAGAACCTCCTTCTCAAGTGATCATCACCATACTCAAACTGAAATACAAACGTACAAACAATTAGCATAATCTTGAGGGAACTCACAACATGCATGTCTCCTTAGAGTCCCCAGGTTTGTTCTTGTCTCAAGTACATATATTGTGCTTCCAGTAGTACGGGCCTAATACTACCTTTCACACCTATATGTACCTTCCTCAATAGCCATTCTAATTCCTCTAAGTCACCATACTAGAACTATATACCAATCCTATGCTAAACAACATACATATCCTAGACTTTCCTAGGAATCCTCAAATGACACCTCTCACAATACCAATAACCTCAATCAAAATTGTTGGTTGCCTTATGCATGCAAGTTATACATAAAAATAGAATCATATAGACTATCAAATGAGGATTCTACCCTAAGTCCACAACCAAACAAGGAACAAAAAATGAGGCTAAATCGATCATTCAAGGGCTATATGATCCTAATCGTATACAACTTTAAAAACATACACTTAGCAATTAACCGAGCCAATATCAATTCCATGTAATACATTGTTGGATTAGGTGTCCAAGCCCATAACTATGATTGGAATATACTTAAGTTGATAGTAGCACAAACCTTTTGGGTTGCCCTCAAAACTACCAACTAGACAGATGATTTTGGAGAGAGAGGTTGAAATTATTGTTAATAAATTGAAATAAATGATTTGTTAATATATTATGAGAATAATATATTAATTAGAAATAGTAATATTTAATTAATATTTAATAAGGAATTAATTGGAATTAATTTCGGGATTAAAAGAATTAATTAAAAGTGCATGGACTGATTTGTAATTGTTTAATAGTTGAGCAAGAGGCAATCTAGAACCATCCATAATGTGGGATGATTTCTTGGAGCCCAAGGGGTTCTAGAATAGTCTTTAATGGATAATCAAGAAAGTGATAATTACCCGGTTTAAGATAATCTTGGATTTGAGCTTATCTAGGGTTTCCAGACTACACTATAAATAGGACATAACCCTATGAATTTTGGCCATCTGTTTCTTTGGAAGACCTAGCTAAAAATTCCATTCTCTCTCCTCTTTCTCAATCATCATCCATAGTGTAACGCTCGGTTCCTGGTATCTATTTTAAATGAAAATTTATTCACTTTTATATGAGAACTCGACGAGTTGGAGGCCCCAAACTCGTCGAGTAGGAATTAATTTCTAGGATGTGGGTTAAGAAACCTACTCGACGAGTTAAGGGACCTAAACTCGACGAGTAGGTCTACCATATTGAAACCCTAATTTTCAAGGTTTTAGCCCTATTTAAACACCTTAACCTCCAAAGGCTGGCCTCATTTGCAGCCTCCATCATCCTAAACCCTAACCACGAAACCCTAATACATTTTTGAGATTTTTGAGCCATTCTTGGTGCTTTCTTTAGGTTTTGAAGGAGAAGAGACTTGAAGAAGGAGCAAGGAAGTAAAGGAGAAGAGTAGATCCAGAGGTTGAGCTCCATTTCTGGTTCATTGGAGGTATAAAGCTCCTATCTTGTCTATTCAATGTTTAGATCTAGTCTTAGAGTGATTTCTCCATGTTTTGCTCCAAGATTGCTAGCTTTTGAGACTTGGACGTCCCAAGTGGCTACTCTTTCAGATCTGGGGTCTAAAAGGGGTTTCATGGCATCAAGGTGCAAACTTTATGGCCATGGAAGCCCCATGTTGCTTTAAGGTGTTATTTTGGCATTTTAAGCTCTAAAAGGCCATGCATGGAGGGAAAGTTAGGGACTTTACATACTCATATGATGTATAGGGCCAATATCTAAGTTGTTATGATTTAGTGTGAAGTATTATGGCTTTTAGGTCAAGATTTAGGTCTTAAAGAATTAGGGTTTGAGATAAACCCATTAAGAAGCTTATTAATGGGTAGAGTTGGAAACTTTACCCTTAAAAGGATATTTTCAGTATGTAATGGAAGTATGGAGCTTAGATTTGAAGGATAACGACTTAAGCCATTGAGATCGCTCAAAAGACTGAAGAACCCGTCGAGTCCATAGAGGAACTCGATGAGTTGGGTCGAAGAATCCCAAGTCTGTAAAGGGTAAAAACTCGATGAGTTCAAGGATGACTTGACGAGTAGAATGGGGAAAGTCCCGATGCTATGGATAGGAGGAACTTGACGAGTTGTTAAAGAACTCGATAAGTTGGATCACGAGTTCAGAGTTTTCGGATTTATGGAACTCGACAAGTTGATGGATCAACTCGGCAAGTTGAATCAACTCGGAACGTTGACCTTGACCAAATGTTGACTTTGACCAGGGTGTTGACATTATTGATGTTTTCAGAATACCGGTTTATAATTAATTAACTAAAAATGAAATTTTTGGTCATGAATTTTGGGATGTTACATATAGCTAGTGTTGAATGTGAACCATTAGAGGCATGATATTTGTGACGCTTTCTCTCAAGGCTTCAACAACATAAGGATTTCGATTGATATTATTATATAGTGATCAAGGTATGATTATTCTAACCCAATTTGTGAATTTTGAATTCATAGTAGCGTGCTAGGTTTTCTATTTGTTCAAGATGTATGTTCAATTAAAGAAAACATAGATCAAATTATTTAAGGTGGCATGCACACATAGTATTGTTTGTTATGCTCAAAACCCATCAGTGGTATCAGAGAGTATGTCACAACTAGAAATTTTTGTGCCTTGTAACTACAACACTTAAGCCAAATTATGAATCAAAGACATAAGAGCATGTATGATGCATACTCTATTACAACAAAATTTCAATCAAACACCCCATGCAAGCATTTCAAGTAGTCACTAAGCAATTGGAAACCCTAGAAGTTCTTGTTTAAGTCCATTTTGGACTAAGACTTCCTTATTGGGCCCAATGGACCAATAAGCTTCCAATTTGACCATCTTGGGCTTAGAACTCTTAAATGGGCTCTAATTGGACCCACTTTCATTTATTTCAATATTTTGGGCCATATTGGGCCTAGAATGAAATAAATTAATTATATGAACCATTTTGGGCCATAATTAACCTAATTTAGCCCTAATAGGTCATAAGACTCACATTTATGATTATTTGGACCAAACATCACTTAACATAACCATGAAAAAGGCTTAAGCATACAAGGCCCAAATTCTTTCCTCTTCCTCTCTAATTCTCGGCCCAAGCCCAAAAGGAGAAGAAGAAGTTGACTTTTTCATGACACCTCATCTTTGCATGGGAGATATCTAGGCTATTACACTTCAAACATCCATGCCATCTCATGTTTTCATGCAACTCACTTCAAAAAATCACTCTTCTCACCTATCTCTCTTGCTCTCGGCCGATTCCAAGCACACACACACACACATTTCTCTCACAAATCTCTCAAGGAAACTCCCTCCACTCTTCATCAAGTTCTCGAAATTTAGAAGGTTTTTCAAGAAGATATTTCCACAAATTCTTCATCTAAGGTAAGATCATGCTTGGATCTATGATCTAGGTTCTTTGTTTTATCAAAAATCTCTTTCTAATCCATGCAAAATCATGATCACTCTCTTAGAAACCCTCTAAGTTCGAAATCAACAAAGGAAGGCTTGTTAGGGCCGAAAATAACATCAAACTCCTTCCAATCTTCTTCAAAACCGAAACTACAACTCAAGGTGAGCTTCATACCCCCTTTCTTTCGGTTTTTATGATTTTTATGGGGGAGAATACAATCAAATGTGTAGATCCATGAGTAAATGTATGCCTTGTGTGATTTTTATGCTTGTATGTATGATTTTATGTGTTTTGTGATGCATATGTTAGCCAAAAAGTACCTAAAAACCGAGATCTATAACATGAGGAATGAAATAAACATAACTTACACCATTTTACACTAATCAAGTCAAGGGAAAAAGTTCATTTGGTTAGGATGAACATATTTGGACATAAAACCCATTTTTGGGCTTAAATTGTCAAAAATACAAAACTAAGGGTCCAAAACGACAAATGATAATTTCTGGGGGTTGAAAAGGGTCTAAACAGTTTCTAATATAATTTTTCTGAATATCAACATTTTTGAGGGGTTTAAAATGTAAATTTTGAACATAATGGGCTAAAATGGGCTTTTCGGCCCAATAAGCCCCAATTTGTGAGATTTTTGAAATTGAGGGGCTGGAAATGCAACTTTCTGTAAAACAGGGGATTACAAGTGTATTAAAACCATTTCAAAGGTCAAAAATGTTTTTCAAATTCAAGAGGGATCAAAAATGCAAAAATTTTCCATTTTGGGCCAAAACTGTAAAGGTTGCGAAAATGGGGGTTCCAACCGAGAAAACTTCATTTTTGAAGGACTTAAGCTGTTTATCAAGTAAATTTGGGCTGAAAGTGTCTTTTCAATAAGTTTTGATACTAAAGTGTGAAGAAAAATGGTTTGAGGACTAAAATGGAAATTCTTTTATATAAAGGACTGAAAGTGTAAATTTATCCAAGAAGGGTCGTAAAAAGGTAAACTCTTACTTTTAAACAAATAAATCCCTTAAGATAAAATGCGAGCACCACGACTACCGGCGAAACGTAATAACAAATACACTTTCAACACCAATATCGTTACCAAACGAATTGATTCGGTCTCGAATCAATAACAAATCAAAAATCAATAAACAATAGTACTTCAATAAACACGCGAAATCTACGAGGAGTCAATATTCAATCTTTGGGCTTGAAAGTTTCAAATCGTGCTTGTTGGGCCTAGCTAGCCCAATAACATGATCTTTAGGCCCGAAGGGAACGCGCTTACATGTTATTGGGCCTTCTATGATCTAATTCCATGTAAAAGGACTTTCAATAGCTCTATTCTGCTGTTGGGCCCCAAGGGTCCATTGGTACTGCTAGCAAAGTCGAGAAGTCAAATGCAAGTCGGGCCAAGTGCCCTTCGCATTCCCGATAGCCTTGAACGACTTATGGAAATAAAGGGGGCTTCGTACCCTCCTTTCTCCTCGGTTGTGGGGCTATGAGAAGTCAGGGTGGTTGGATTAAGTGAGTAGTACGGACGACGCCTAAGGGATCGTTTGTATTTGGTAGTTATAAACTAGTCATTTTCATTAATGCGTGATTATAACGAATCACAACCCATAATTAATCCAATGTCACCTGGGTAATCATAAACAATCGTCGTATCGGTATAACAATAAATAAGACATGTAATTTTATGTATTGGGAAAACATCGGGTTTTCCCGGGAAGTTCAACACTTTTACCTATGTGATGTATAGAAAGTTTAACAATTATACATGTTTACAAAAATCGACAAGCATACTTACGAATCTTCACACTTTTTCTTATATACAATACTCTTTTCAGAAAATATCGGATTTTCTGGGTTTCCAAACTTCACAAAAATCATTTTTTTTACAAACATTACTTATGAACTCACCAACATTTCATATGTTGACGTTTTTTTTCCAAAATACTTGTATTCTCAGGTAACAGGTAAACCGAAGAATATGTATCCAGTGATGTCATGGTGTTTTGTTTAAATTAGTATCGAACGGTTTATGTTATGGAAATGTAATGTTTAAAACAATGTACTGAATTTAAACAATGTCAGTTGTAATATTTCAATGCATGGTGATGAATGATGTTATGATTCATGTATAATCATTGTGATGGTATTCAATTAAGTCACAATAGCCCTCAGACGTTTCCGCCGTCTGGTTTGGGGGTGTGACAGAGTATGTTTAGTTTCCTATTTAATTGATATAATGGTGATCTTGAACAAGAAGGAGAACATAGAATCGTCATTCTATTCTTCAAACACGCTGTGGTGTTCTTCCAACACGGTGTGTTGGCCTGCAACACGACATGATGATCTTGTAACATGGCGTGTTGGGTTGTCAGATCTAAAATTTTGTGCCTTATCTGCCTAATTTGCTTTTAAATGATAATTACTTGCTATACTTATCCTCCAAATGGATTATAGTGTACCTATGACGATAAATTAAAAGCCTGGAAGTTAGGAGATAAGTATCTGACTTAATTAATTGGTTTTGTTAATTAATATGATTATTTTAAGAGTTTAAATAAATCTAGATATTAATTGAATTAAATAATTAATTTCAAATAATAATTGGTATTTTGAAAAGTTTAAAATGCATCCTTATGGATCTTATTATTAATTTAATTAAGTGTTTAATTAAAGGATAATCAATAAATCCATAAAATGGTTTAAATTTAATTGAATTAAAAGTTTAATTTATTAAAAAATTAAACCCTTACAATTTTATAAATGTTTTAAAATAAACCTTATACTATGTATATAATTAAAAGTTTTAATATATACGTATAAGAAATGTCAGTTGAACCACTAGTACGCCTCATTCACGAAGTCATACTATAATGGGATTTTAAGGAAGCGGCCTATAAAATAACCGTCATAGGGTATCCATTCTTACCCACCACTCTTTTGTTTGGTGGAGGGTCGTTAGCCGAACGGATTTGAAAGGACAAATTAATATCATTAAAATTATAATGATATAAAGTAACTAAACTATTTTAAATCCCACTCTTAGTTACTTTAGGAAATAGTGAATTTGTATGCTAATCCATGAAATTGCACATTACACTTTATAATTCGTTAGTGGAGCGTGTGTGGTTAACCGGCACACTAATGTAGGACTAATAAAGTTGGTAATGGGTGTCTCGAAAATTATCATTTATTAATGGAGTATGTATGGTTAACCGGCACATTAAAAGGAGATGATAAATGATATCGAGAGTACCAAGCTAATTTGCATGGTTATTCGTATCTCGTTTGTGATCATCGGCATCCCAGTCACAAAAGTGAGAGCATAATCAAGATTAAACATGTCATTGAATAGTTAAATGAATCTCAAAAGATCTAGGAGTTTCATGAGATTGAAATTGGTAAATGATTTACCTACCTAAAATAGATTTGAATTTGATTACGAGATCCCCCTTCAAAGTTTGAATCGAAAATATGTATCCTAGCCTTAATTCAAATTTATGGGTAAATAATTTAAGGATTAATGTAAACTAACTAGAATTTTCTTTTCTCCTATTTTAGATGTCAAGTTCAGACACCAATGGTCTTCCTCGTTCTTTTGAAAATGTTTTTCCTCTATCTGAAGATGATCTTCCACATGTTGATCAAGGTGAAAGAATGTTTCCTTCTTCAAGAAATGGTGAAACTCGAGATAATACTTCTTCAACTCTTCCTCCTCCTCGTCCAGCGACTCTCCTTAAGTCATGTTTTCTTCAAGTTGAAAAGTATGAAGTTACTCGAGTCTTGTTGGCATGTAAATATCATTATGGAAAGTCCGTGTGTGTGCATGTTCTAAAAATGATATCGTACATCGATAGATTAGGGATGATGGGTGTCATTTCCCAACGGAGCTAGCCATTGACTTGGTTCTAGTTTCACTTCATGAGTCATATAGTCAGTTCATTAAAGATTACTATATGAGGGATCACGACATGACCCTAATTGATCTGGCACATATGTTGATTGCTGCTGAAGCAGAAATTCTTAAGAGCACAAGTCAAGCAAAAGTGTTTGAAGGATATGTCTCCCAAATTTCCATTGACATTGATGATAGCAAAGGTAGTCCAGAAATGGTTTCTCTTCCTAATGGAAATGCATCGACCAAGGTCAAACCGTTTGACCATATGGTAAAGAGAAAGGCTAGTTCTGAGACAGTTCCATGTACTGACCCTAAAGAGTCCATATGTTTCTATAGCTAATTGAAGGAGCATTGGTTGTGAAGATGCCCACACTACCTGAAAGATATCAAAGATGGTAAAGTCGAGTCATATGACTCCACTTCAGGTACATCCATTTTCTAACTCCATTTTTTATATGTTCCTATTCATAGATTCTTGATACATAATGTGATGATCACATTTTGATGTTTTGCAGGATCTAAGAGAAAGAAGGAAGATTAAGAAGAGTGAGTTGAATCTAATCATGGGAAATGGATCGCATGGTTTGATGATCAGATTTTGGAACCTACTTCTTAGTAGTTATGATAAATTAATAGATTTCTTAGGAGATGTTTAGAAACATAGTTTCCATTTTGCATTGTAACGACAAGTTCCAAAATATTTCGTTTATTATTAATAAAAGTGAATTTTTTGATTTATCTAGTTCATTTACTTTACATTTCCTTACAATGACATTTATGAAAGTGTTGGTTACATATCTATTGTTAGCAATCTTAATTATGGATTTGATTCTTGTTATATTACTTATGGTATTGTTATAATTAACCAAGTGAAAAGGAATTCTCATCGCCCAAGTTTTAATTGGATAGAAATTTGGAGTCATATTATTTGAATTGAGTGATGTATGAGAATCTTGATATTTGGAAGATTATGACCAATTCATTGATCACATGTTTATGTGAGTCAAAGTGATGGACTAATGGATCTATTACATATTGATATGGACTAATTAGATCCACCACAAAGGAAGATAAGTCTATTCATCATTATTTACTAATGGTTCAGTAAATATGATTGTGTTTGTAAGATTAAGCATAATTCTAACACATTGAAAAGATTCAAAGAGTAATGGAACGAATAGAAGAATCTATTAGGCGGAAAAATAAAAGTTTCTCTAATCTAAAAGCAAAGGAGAGTACTTTAGTATCGTGTTTTGCGATCATCTTGATGATTGTTGAACTATATTACAAATTGATCCTCAAAGAAAATCTTAGTTCAATTGTTTAACTAAAGAAGAGGAATCAAATATTATTGAAATGGTTCAATCATGAGATAAGTCATACTTCGTATCCAATTAAAATTTTAGAGTCATATTCTACTAACTATAATTCGTATCTTGAAGCTTTTTTCGTACTAATTAGGTTTATAACACCTCATGAAATGTGGAGTAATAATGTTTTCTTACACTAGCACATTGGAATTGGAAGTTGTGATAAGCTATGACCAATTATGTGAAATGTTTTCTTGTTGGGAATCCACACTAATTTTTGAATATTTGTTCCTTGAAGAGAGAAACTTTATATCAAGAAGTTAGTGGGAGCCTTAATGATCTTGAAAAGTTTCACGAGTCAATCAAGAATAAACCTCTTAGTTATCACTAGCATACGGCCTAAGGTTGATAACCTATCGTGTTAAGTTAACACATTCTTGTTTTGGTGCATCTTCCAGTTGGGTTGGCAATGCTTATGAGTTCTATGGTTCTGTTTTGACTGCAAAAGGCAAAGCATGTTGGTCAGTGATAGTACATTGGTCAACGGAAGTGAGATGGTTAAACAACATGGAAGCACTGGTTGGCCCTTGTGCTGCCAGATAACAAGAAATTAAGGATAAGCAAAGCTCAGACCATGAAAGCTAAATTAGAATTTGAATTTGTTGTAAACCTTGTCTTATGATTGTAGGTTAGAAATGACAGATTCAAATGGATGGGAACGTATACACCTTAAAAATATAGGTAGCAAACGGTTTCGTTCTAATTCATGAAAATGATTATGAGGAAATCCTTTCGCTAATGGATTTTAAAGATTGATAGATATCATTTTGGTTAGTGGTTATGTTAATTGCGTTCTCAAATTACCAATATGATTATGACATCCCTTTTTATAGTTCGAATTGTGAGAAATGGAAAGGATCAGTTTGAATAATGTTCAAGATTTATAACCATAAGTTCTGAAAGGGTTTAAACACACACACATATAGCATCTAATGAAGGTGTATAAGCTTGAGAGGTCTAGATGAAGACTCGTCGAAGCATCACGTATCAGAAATCTGCGCTTTAGAAAGAAAGTCAAAAGATATTGATTTCTGGAAGTCCAATTGATTTCTGAATACATGTCAAAGCTAGTGGTAGCATAGTTATTGTGCTATTGGGAGCATAATTGTTATGCTAGTAGGAGCATAGTTGTTATGGTAAGTGTCACAAGTTGTCAATATTAGTTGTAGGAAACAAATATTTCAAAATTGCAAATTGCAAAGTTTGGGAATTGTTTCGTTACAGAAAGATTTAGGGAGGGGGCATTCATACTTCATTTCAAATCTAAAAGTTTAGATTGAATTTTTAATAAAACTTAGTCTTGGACATATATGAATATCATGTTGAATTAGTTCAACATAGGAAGTTCGATGTATTATAGTATTATAGCAAGATACTGAGCAAATATCAAGCCTTTATATAAGACATAATGAATCAAGTCCCCTTTGCTTCAGAAATTGGATCGATTACGTATGCTATAATATTCACTTGTTCTGTTTTTTCCAAATGCTATGGGCATTGAGAGGGAAAAAGGACTAGAACGTGGTGTGACTAAAGTTGTTAAGCAACTGTTAAGAACAGTCTGGCGTTTACTAAAGATTGGTTGCTTGTGGATAGTTGGAAGTATAGTATTATAATGGACGGACCAGATTGATATAATTCTAGGTGGAGGTGATTCTTATCTAGAACGAATGGTCATATGGGAATATGGAAATGTTTCCATAATAGGAGTTGATTATTGAAATATACATGTGAGTTAGAAACTTTAATGCAAGGAAGGTGTTCAAGGAGTGTATCTTGAATTTGAGACTTTGTTACCATGGAGTTGTTTTAAGTAACAAAGTTTCAATGGAACATTTTGTAATATCGTTGGCAAAGTCTCTGTGACTTTGAAGCCTCGAAATCATAAAAGGGATATTGCATGTAAGGTTAAAATTTAACACATTTAGTAGTAACAAGAATTTAAATTATGAAGTGAGCATCATTCGAATATTGTCCAATCGATCTATTCCCAAAGGAAATACCATAAAGAGACATAGTATGCATGTTTATAACATGGCATGACTGATGTTTAATTCAAGTGTTTAGTTGATTACTTGAAACATTATACAAAGAATAAATTCTAATTGATATGGTGATTAAATAATAAGGTTTTATTTATATTCAATAGTTTTGAGAGCATAGTTAATTAGGTTATTATTGTGTTTCACTTTGCATGTTTTACTTCCTGAATAATTTGATTATTCAAAATATCCACAGTCGCTCGTACTTTTGGAAGTAAGTAGCGAATTAAGACTGTCATGAATTGAATTGTAGATTGTCTAAGGGTTTAGTTTTGGCAATGGTTTGCTGCAATGTTCGTGAGTACTTAGAAATGGGGATTTTGAGTATTAGATTAACCTACGCTCAGAGAATTACTTCTAGAATTTTATAACGAGTAATTTTGTGACGATAATATCTTATATTCTTAAGACAAAGATATATGAGTTGTTGTTTACAAGTCAGTTGTGCATTGATAATATGTAAACGCATCAGTAATTTGATGTTATAAAACGTATTATTGTGTCTGATTTGATGAGTAAATAGTACAAGCATATAAGTCGAAGTTTATCCGTTCTTTTTTCCCTAACGGGAAAAGAGATATGTGTGGGCCGCTCGATGATTTGATGAAGACATCTAAAGCGTTTGGCCAAACCTGGACTAATTTGACGTGTTCGATTGGTAGTCTGATTTCAGTCGCCATAAATCAGAAATTGGGAAACAAATTTTGGACAGAGATTGATTATAATCTATGTGTCATGTCTTATGATATCTTGTAGAATGGAGGAATATTTGATCACTTATTGTAGGACATGTAACAAACTAGGTCAGAGTTCGACAACAGCTTTGAGAGCTACAATTTACTAATCAGTTTTAGAAGTTATACTAGAAGCTATAATTATTAGACTTTCCAAGTGGGAGACTGTTGGATTATGTATCTTAGCCCATAACTATAATTGGTATATACTTAAGTTGATAGTAGCATAGTCCTTTTGGGTTGCCCTCAAAACTAGCAACTGGACAGATGATTTTAGAGGGAGAAGTTGGATTTATTATTAATAAACTGAAACAAATGATTTGTTAATATATTATGAGAATAATATATTAATTAGAAATAGTAATATTTAATAAGAAATTAATTGTATTTAATTTTGGGATTAAAAGAATTAATTAAAAGTGCATGGACTGAATTTTAATTGTTTAATAATTGAGCAAGAGGTAATCTAGAACCATCCATAAGGCGGGACGATTTCTTGGAGCCCAAGGGGTTCTAGAATAGTCTTTAATGGATAATCAGGAAAGTGGATAATTACCCGGTTTAAGATAATCTTGGATTTAGGCTTATCTAGGGTTTCCAGACTGCACTATTAATAGAGCATAACCCTATGAATTTTAGCCATCTGTTTCTTTAGAAGAGCAGACCGAAAATTCCATCCTCTCTCCTCTTTCTTAATCATCTTCCATAGCTAGTGTTGGGTGTGAACCATTAGAGGCGTGCCATTCGTGACGCTTGCTCTCAAGGCTTCAATAACACAAGGGTTTAGATTGCTATTACTATATAGTGATAGGTATGATTATTCTTACCATATTTGTGAATTTCGAATTCATACTAGCATGCTAGGGTTTCTATTTATTCAATATGTATGTTCAATTAGAGAAAACGTAGATTAAATGATTTAGGGTTGTATGCACACATAGGATTGTTTGCTATGCTCAAAACCCATCATACATAACATCCAATCCTCCTAGGCTATAAGGCATCACACAAATCTGACAATTATCATATGATTCCTCAAGGTATCCTTAGCCCTAGTTTAGCATGCAATTCACATATTAAGCATAGTGATCATAATACATAGGTATGGGTAATTTGGGAACCACTTACTTGAGCTCAGCTGATTGCACGCATCACACCCCTTTTCTCTTAGTAAAAATCTTGTTAAAAAATTAATTTCTTTTTCTTTTTGAAATGATTATCATTTCCTCAGTTTGAGCTCTGACACACCCGAAAGTGTGCCAAAATCCCTCAAACCAAGGCTCTGATAACCAACTTGCATCAACCCACAAATAGTGATAAAAAAAATTTCATTTAAAAATCAATAGTTTTAACCACCAAATAATTCCAAGTCAATAACAGTTTTCAATATCCAAAATATCGGAGAAATATTATCCAAAAGTGTAGAAATCATGAGGGGAGGATACTATGTTATCACGCCGTGCTCTTCCCTTTTTTACCAGAAGTTTCTAAATTATAAACATAAACTGTAAGCATAAAGCTTAGTGAGTTTCCCAAAATACCACATACCAAACATATAAATCGGTCCTATCCATGGGGTATATTCCAACCCAATAAAAAATATAGGCCCAAACTTGGGGCCCCGCCCAGGGATTTATTTCAACCTGATGATACGATAGTGGGCCCCGACCTGGGTTTTATTTCAGCCCACACATACTATAGTGGGGCCCGCCCTAGGGTTTATTTCAACCCGATATAACATTCGCATAACAGGTAGCATTCTACATAATATGATAATAGGCTGACATTGGTGCCTTCGACCCATGGAAGCAGTGAGGAGACTCACCTCATAGACAGACAAAATAGCTGGATAGGACACTACTTCGAATATCAGCTCTACCAAAAATCTATTCAATGATAAATAACCAAACTCAACTATAATTCAAAATACCTAAAATACCCCTACATCAAACTTGGACAAAAATATGGTCATATCGAAAGTCAAATTGTCAGATGAGTTGACTCATGAGTACGCCAAACGTACTCAGCTTGTACGCTTAGCGTACACAAGAATTGACCAAAATTAGGGAGCTGACCGCGTACGAGCATCGTACTCTAATGTAAACCGATCGTATGCACCAACCACTTTATCCTTCTATTAAGAGCTTAAACCCTTAAGCTCACTTGTCCAAACCCAGATCCATACCTCAAATGATGTCCTCAATCATAAAGTTTCCAACTTTATGATCTTGCGTTGCTATTAATAGCTCAATATCAAAACCCTAGCTTCTTAACTCATTAAGACATCCTAGTTCATCCATAGAGGAAAACTAAGGACCAAGATTACATATTTATGAAACTAAACATTCCAAAACATCTGAAAGGATAGCTCAAATGAATTAGAGTAACCCATACTCAAATACATCAAGCTTATGGGACAGAAACGAACACAATCCATGGCTAATCAAGATCTAAGCAAAACTTCATCAAGATCAGTGCTTTTTACCTCTAAGTGGTGCAAAATGATGATGTGTTTCTGGATCCAAAGTGTTTTACTCTTCTAAGAGGGTGTCCTCTTCCTTATTCCTTCTTCAAGATCACCAAAATACACAATCAAGGCTCAAATATGCTCTAAAATGGACTAGGGTTTGCAAGGGTCGATATAAGGGGTGGAGGTTGATGAGAGAAAAGGATTTGGGGCTATAAGGGTGTTTAAATAGTACACAAACCCTAAATATTAGTGTTTTAGTCCAGACCACATACGCCCAACGTACGAGGAGTACACCCAATGTATGTGATGAAACACATTTCATCCAAAAAAAACTACAAGGGGCCAAATTGCAAACAAATTACATACCAAGAGCATAAATGAAAATACCTGAAAAACAAGATGTTACAAATTTTTAATGTGACAAGACCCTCACCTACTTAACATAAGAAAACATATATTCCTGGGAAGTCGTAACTAGGATAAATATATTCGAGAAACCATAGACAAAGGTAAGTAATCATATACTATTAAACTTATTCTTATATGTATATACACATCAATCGAAGTCGATATTAATTAGATGGTCAGTGCATTTCCTGGAAGTCGACTCTCCCAGTAAGCACTGGCGTTCTTTGTGTTTGTTGTCAGGATCGTCATTCGGTGTTGTTAGGAGATAATCAAGCCCCATGCTAAACATGTCTCCTTAGCTGAAAACCTGAGAGGCATCAAGTGGCACCATTCAAGGGACTCCACAAGAAATACCTGTTGGAATCCTAAGTTTGAGGATCAAGCAATCCAGTTTATGGCAAGTCTAGTTTATGGCAAGTTGGTCATAAGTTTGCTAGTCTAATACAAGTTGGTATGTTAGGCTATATATTCTTGTCCATGATCAAGTTTATGATTATGAGAACTGATGGTAAAATATTGGTTTTGAGTTAGTTTTTCCAATTAATCAAAGAGTGAATTTTGATTACCTTTTGTTTTGCATTCTCATTTTCTTAACTAGAATTGGTATAAGAGTCAAGGAACCAAAGGCTGTGAGATCGATTTTGTTACTTGTTGACAAGCTAGGTCAACATGTCGGATGGTGAAGATGGTATACAGCCTCCTTCAGTGAGAATCAAGGAGGTCAGAGCGACTTTTGTTGCATGTCCGAGGCTCACACCCACCAATTACAATGTCTGGTCCTTGCGTATGAAGGTGGTGCTTAGAATTCACGAGGCTTGGATTGTGATCAATCCAAAAACAGACAAGAACAAGGAGAAATATTACCTTGCTATGAGGTTGCTTTATCAGGCGATTCCAGAAAGCTTGATAATGCAACTTAGCGATGTCGAGTCTTCGAAGGTTTTGTGGGAATCGATCAAGTCTCGCTATGTAGGGGCTGATAGGGTGAAAGAAGTAAGATTACAAACCCTCAGTGCTGATTTCGATAGGCTGAAGATGACCGAGACAGAATCAATCGACAATTTCACTGGAAAACTGTCTAGAATTTCGCTACAATCGGCATCACTTGGTGAGACGATTAAAGAATCAAAGATGGTGAAGAAATTCCTCAAGTTGCTGCCAAGAAAATACATCCATATCGTGGCTTCCCTTGAGCATGTCCTTGAGATGAAGACGGTGGCCTTCGAGGATGTGGTTGGGCGGTTGAAAGCCTACGAGGAGAGGATGAAGGAGGCTAATGACAGTGGAGAAGGGCTGACGAGGGTGATGTTTGTGAGGTCTTCCAGCGATAGTAGTTTGAGCAGCGGTGTTGGTTCGAGTAGTCACAAGTTGTCGCAGAATGATTCAAGGAGGAAAGGGGCTGGTAGATCAAATAACTCAAGTGGGCCATCAAACGGGTATAAGTCTCGACAGACCCATGGACCAAAATAGAGAGATAATCGCCCCAATGGTCAAAATAGGCCCAACTTTGATCAAAAGCCCAACTCCAATTCTGATCCGAACCGTAAACTGAAAAAAAATCGACCCAAAATTATTTTTTACCAGTGCGATAAACCAGGCCACTTTGTGTTTCAATGCCCGGACTGAATCCAAAAGTTACAAGAAAGTAATATCGTCGAATTTGACGATATCGATATGGCCATATTTTTACATGAGACCTTGTTTTTAAATGAAGAGAAGGTGATACCGTCTCGATACAACTTCCAAGATAACGGTGTGTACTATTTGGATAATGGGGCGAGCAATCACAAGACAGGAAACCAATCATTTTTCTCCTAGCTTGATGAGGGCATAATTGGGAGGGTTAAATTCGGAGATAATTTGTGTGTAAAAATCAAAGGAAAAGGTGATATATTTTTCCAAGGCAAAAGGGGTCAACAAAGGCTGATGACGGGGATTTACTACATACCAGATCCTAAGAACAATATTATTAGTCTCAGACAAGCAACCGAAGCCGGATGTGATATTTGAATGAAAGACAACTATTTGACCATGCATGATGCTGATAGTTGCTTATTAATGAAGGTACAAAGAACTCCAAACTGCCTTTATAAAATAAAATTACAAATTGGAGTACCTATTTGCCTTCATTCGAGACTAACTGAAAATACGTGGTGATGGCATGCAAGACTTGGGCACATCAATTTCGAGTCAATGAAGAAGATTTCCAAGAGGGGTTTAGTCAAAGGGTTACCCCAATTTGATCATGAGAATCAATTGTGTGAGTCTTGCTTGGTGGCCAAGCAAACAAGAAAGTCATTCCCATCTATGACGACATACAAAGCAAAACGACCATTGGAATTAGTTCATGGTGATTTATGTGGTCCGATCACGCTGGCAACCAAGGGTCAAATTTGATATGTCTTCACACTAATTGATGATTTTTCATGATTGATGTAGATTTATCTCATGAAAGAAAAAAGTGAGGCATTTATACACTTCAAAAATTCAAAGCTTTGGTGGAGAATGAAATTAGAAAGCCTTTAAAAGTGTTTATAAGTAATCGAGGAGGCAAGTTTACTTCTCTCGAGTTTAATTCTTTTTGTGATCAAAACGAAGTCAAACGCTACTTTACCGCCCCATACTCTCCACAATAAAACAGAATTGTGGAACGAAGAAACTGAACACTTATGGACATGAAATGAAGTATAATTAAGGCAACGCGTGTTCCAAACTACTTATGGGGAGAAGCGGTAAATCATTCTACAAATCTAATCAAACATGTCTATACAAGAGTCCTTGGTGCTACAACTCCATACGAAAAGTTGTATAAAAGAAAACCGAATTTAGAAAATGTTTGTATATTTGGGTGTCTAGCATATGCAAAAGTTGAACCGGTGAATCTAAAGAAGTTGGATGCAAGATCAAGACCACTAGTGCATGTTGGTTCCAAACTGGGTACAAAAGCTTATCGATTATTTAACCCGACGACATAAAAAATAATTGTGAGTCAAGACGTTATTTTTGATGAAACCAAAGGGTGTGATTGGATTAAAGAAGCAGGTACCAACGATGAAGAATCAGGCTCATTCATAATACCATGGGACTACCCAGAAGACGAGATGAACAACAATCAAGGAAACAATGTAAATAACAATCCAATTGAACCAACTGAATCAGATCATGAGTTTGGAGGCGGAGCGGAAGTACAAGATAATGAACAACCAAGTCCGGTCAATAATAATATTCAACAAGGAGCTGCAAACCAAAAGCCCTTGAGAACAAGAGTACCTCCAAGGCAATTTCAAGATTATGAGCTTGATCTTGATAATCTCGAAGAATTTCTTCTTATAACGAATGATGAGCCGATATCGATTGAAGAAGCGAAGAAAGAACCAGAGTGGGTTAAAGTGATGAATGCATAAATTAATTCAATAAACAAGAATAATACTTGGACTCTCGTGAACAAGCCTATGGGGTGAAGCCAATTGGACTCAAGTGGATATTTAAATTGAAGAAAAATGCAGACGACACCATTAATAAATACAAGGAAAGGTTGGTTGCTAAAGGTTACGTGCAACAACCCGATATTGATTTTCAAGAAGTATTTGCTTTGGTAGTTCGAATTGAAACCATTTGGTTTCTTATAGCCTTAGCCACTACTCATGGGTGGGAGCTTCACCACTTAGATGTTAAAACAACGTTCTTACATGTAGAATTGAAGGAAACCGTTTACGTATCGCAACCGGAAGACTATATAAAGAAAGGCATCAAGCATAAAGTATATCGCCTCAAAAAGCACTATATGGTCTAAGACAAGCACCTCGAGCATGGAACATGAAGCTTGATGGGATTTTCAAGAGTATTAAATTTCAAAAGTGCATGAAAGAAACATCGGTGTACCGAAAAAGTGAAGAATCTAACTTGCTAATTTTAGCAAATTATCTTGATGATTTATTTGTCACGGGTAAAAATTATGCTGAAAACAAACAAGTGGAGGTGGTGTACATTCCCGAGGAGGAACAAAAGGCGGAAATTCTTACAAGTTCAAGGAAATACGGAGTGTGATCGGGATTGAAGACGTCTCTAGAAGGACTTATAGATTCGAGGGTGATTGTTGGAATCCTATGTTTGAGGATCAAGCAATCCATTTTATGGCAAGTTGGTCATAAGTTTCCTATTCTAATACAAGTTGTTATGTTAGGCTATATATTCATATCCCTAATTGAGTTTATGATTATGAGAACAGATTGTAAACCATTAGTTTTGAGTTAGTTTTTCCAATTAAGCAAAGAGTGAATTTTGATTACTTTTTGTTTTGCATTCTTGTTTTCTTACCTATAATACCTACCAACAATAATCCTGCTGTTGATGCAAGCCCAATCATGAAGATGCAAACTCTCGATAGACTTAGAGAAACACCACAAATCACCACACTAGTGAAGGACAAGAATAATATGCCATCAACCACAACGATGAGTGAGTCTCGAACTTAGAATAAGCTTCAATAAAAGACTTTGAGGCATTCATCATTCTTCTTATTGTGTATTATTTCTCATCATCATTCTTCTTATTTTCCCCCCAAATCGTCATTTTTAATGAAGAAAATTGATTTTTTAAAACGGAAAACAAGTTAGAAATTCAATCCAAAAATATGAACATGTTCAAAATTCAATAAAAAACACGAAGAACAAGTTCAAAAATAATAAACACGTTGGAATTTCGACCTACATATGGATATTCCAAGTGAATAAGAATTTCAACCTAATTTTTCTACAGAAAGAGAATGTAGTTCGATATTTCAAACTACTTTTACAGTAAAATAAAATTAAAATTTGAAATTATTTTTATCATGAAAAAATAATTTGAAAAATGTAAAACTTTGAAATTATTGATTATTTACTTAAAAAATTAAAAATTATCATTACTTCCAACATTATATAAATTTGGACGAATATCACTAATAAATGAGTTAGATTTTAATTTCATGGAACAAAAAATATAATAAAAAGTAGAAAAGAAAAGGTAAAAGGAAAATGAGAGAGGGGTTTGCTAAAAGCATTGTAGGAGTGAGAAGAAATCCGTGAAGGTGGGAACGCGTGGATACCAAAATCAACAGAAAAAATAATCACAATATAGGGTTTACAAACATACCACCAATTCACTCCCAACTAACATAAATAGAAAAATCTCACACAAAACCCCTTCCATTTGTTTGGCCTGCAAAATTAACGCATGCCTTGACTGCTCTTATGGAGAAGTAGCCGCCACATCGTTTCTCTCATCTTCCTCCTCTACCCATCTCAGGTAATGAGCTAATCAATCTTCTTTCATATTTGATTGCATCAATCATTTCTTTTCTCATGTGGTTTCATTCGCCATTGAAATGTTGACTGCTTGGTCAAATGGGGCTACCTTATTGATCCTGATTAGGGTTTTTCTTTTCGTTAAATGTTTCCTAAATCTGTATTATGTTCCATCCTGATCATTTGAAGAAACGGGTTCTTTCTTGAAATTTTTTGGTCTAATATGAATAAATCTTCAGAGCTAAATTTGCCCTGAATTCGATCATTAGAATATCTTGTTGATTGCTCCCTCACAGCCGACACAATTCGTATCCGAATTTTGGGCTCATTTTGGAACCAAAATCGAAATAATTCAGGGCGAAAGGATTGCAAGTATCATTCGATCATTGGGAGTGTAATAAAATAAAACGATCATGGAGATCAATCTTCAATTGGGAGTTTCAGTTTCAAAATTAGGTCTTTTTATGGTAGTAAACGCCTAAATGGCGATCTTTACAAATCTTAGTGTATAACTTAAATTGTTCATACAATTTATGCAGAGAATGTTGCGCACAAAACAGCTAGGTGTTCTTTCCCAATCAGCTAGATCTTTCTTCTTCAGTGGAACAAGATGTAGTGCAGATGGAAGTTCATGCACTTGTCAAGAAGATGAAGCTTGCACTTCCAAAAGGCAAATCCCCAACACAAACAGAACCCGAAATCCACAAACAACATCATCATCCACCTTTGTGCCCAAATCTTCTACTACACCCAATACCAACATAGTTGACCATACACCAAAGTCAAAACCCGATTGTGTAACTTATGCTGATGAAATCGACACCTCAATCCAGCCATCTGGTCTTACAACCGGGCACTTTGTTCGGGCAGGAATCGCAGCAGTCAACTTTCTAAACGATGTGGTCAACTACAAGATACCCATGACCGAAGGGTCAAGTCAAAACTATGTGGTTGACCATGGCCGACCTATTCCAAATGTCAAACCTTACAAAAAAGTTATTCCTGAAAAAACAACTTCAAGTGATAAATCATCGAATGTTAAAGTGTACAAAAAAATTGAACCACAAACATCTGCTCAAAAAAACCCCACAAGTGTCGCGAAAAGCAAACCATCGGGTAAAACAGCCCCCAACTTTCAAAACCAAAACACGAAAAGATCAAAAGATTGTGTAAACCAGTTCATGGTAACACGAGGAATATCAACAAAACCCGTTTCACAACCGGGTCGACAGTTTTCCGGTTCGGGTCATATGGTGGAAACAGTTTGTCAGATATTGAGAAATTCAAAGTGGGGCCCGGGAATAGAACAAGCGTTATGGAATCTAAACGGGTCATTAGATGTATACCAAGCGAATCAAGTACTCAAACAGCTTCAAGATCATTCAATAGCTCTTAACTTTTTCTACTGGTTAAAAACTCAACCCGGGTTTAACCACGATGGTCACACTTACACAACCATGGTTGGGATCTTGGGTCGGGCCAAACAATTCGGGTCAATTGACAAATTACTTGATCAAATGGTTCGAGATGGATACCCCCCAAATGTTGTCACATACAATCGGTTAATCCATAGCTATGGACGTGCAAATTTTCTAAAAAAATCACTCGAGATTTTCGATCAAATGCAAAAAGAAGGGGTGAAACCCGATAGGGTTACATATTGTACCCTAATTGACATCCATGCGAAAGCAGGGTATCTTGATATTGCCATGGGTATGTATCAAAGAATGCAAGAAGCCGGACTTTCACCCGATACATTCACTTTCAGTGTAATCATAAATTGTTTGGGAAAAGCGGGTCATTTAGACGCAGCGTTGAAGTTATTTTGTGAAATGGTTAGTCAAGGTTGTATCCCGAATCTAGTGACTTACAATATCATGATCGCGTTACAAGCAAAAGCAAGAAACTACCCGATTGCTTTGAAGGTGTATCGGGACATGCAAAGCGCCGGATTCGAGCCCGATAACGTGACATATAGTATAGTAATGGAGGTTCTTGGACATTGCGGGTATCTCGAAGAAGCGGAAGCCGTATTTACGGAAATGACCCGAAAAAACTGGGTCCCGGATGAGCCGGTGTACGGGCTTCTTGTCGACTTGTGGGGTAAATCCGGAAATGTCGAAAAAGCGTGGGGGTGGTATCGGGCGATGTTAGACGCGGGGTTACTTCCGAATGTTCCGACTTGTAATTCTTTGTTAAGCGCGTTTCTTCGGGTGCATAGGCTTTCGGATGCGTATAGTTTAGTTCAAAGTATGCGTAGTCTAGGGCTAAATCCGTCTTTACAGACGTACACTTTACTTCTTAGTTGTTGTACGGAGGCTCAAACAGCGGTTGACATGCGGTTTTTTCACGAGGTGATGTGTCTCACGGGCCACCCTGCGGACCGTTTTCTTCGGTCGATGCCCTCCGCGGGCCCCGATGGGCAAAATGTGAGGGACCACGTGACAAAGTTTTTGGATCTTATGCATAGTGAGGATAGGGAAAGTAAACGCGGACTTGTGGACGCGGTGGTTGACTTTTTACATAAGTCGGGGTTGAAGGAGGAGGCGGGGTCCGTTTGGGAGGTGGCGGCGCGGAAAAACGTGTATCCAGACGCGGTTAGGGAGAAGAGCGCGTGTTATTGGCTTATAAATCTTCATGTGATGTCGGATGGGACAGCTGTCACGGCGTTATCGCGTACATTGGCGTGGTTTAGGAGGGAGATGATGTCATCGGGTGTTTGTCCAAGTAGGATTGATATTGTGACGGGGTGGGGCCGGAGGAGTCGGGTGACGGGGAGTTCGATGGTTAGGGAATCGGTTAGGGAATTGCTTAATTTGTTTCGGTTTCCGTTTTTTATGGAGAATGGGAATTCGGGGTGTTTTGTGGGGTGTGGGGAACCGCTTAGTAAGTGGTTGGTTCAGTCGTATGTTGAGAGGATGCATTTATTGTAGGGTTTTTGAGGTTGATTTGATGATCACAATTTTTGGGTAATGGGGTTTAAAGAGGGTTTATGATAAGGTGGGTGGTTTTGATGAAGAGTTTTTTAGTGGTGGGAGTTTTATTTCGCTCTCTTTTGTATGTATGATGAGGAACGATTAAGGAAATATTATTATTATTATTATTATTATTATTATATACCCTATGAAGAGAATTTATGCAGGAGAAGAGCGATTGTTTCTGTTCTTTCGTTTTTAGATTTGAAGGCAAGAGTTCTTGAAAATCTCGCTCCTGATGAAGAGTATATTTGATTTCTAGTTTATTTTTCGAAGCTTGTAGCACATTTGTTTATTTCCTTCTAATTTACTTTTGTAGTCATTAGACTGATCTGGGAGACTTTAGGGAATTTTATTAGGGATGAGCATCGGAACTGGTCCGGCCGGAACCGAACTTGGTGCAAAATAGGAACCGAACCGGACCGCCACTTCTACCGGTTCCGGTTCATATTGGTTCTTGCTGTGTCTTCAATGTTCGAACCGGTCATCGAGAAATAGCAATATATGGTTTCGGTTTTGTCGGTTCTACTGGTTTTTGCCGGTTCTACCGGTTCCCGGTTAAAAAAATCCACAAGAATATCGTTCCGGTCCACGCTTGATCGGTTCTATCCGGTTCCGGCCAGTTGTCCTAATGTTCATCCCTAAATTTTAGCAAATGGGGTCATGGATTTCATTGTCCCCTTTAACCATCTTATGACATTGGAGGAGAGAAGGGTTTTATGTATGTTGAATCGAACATTCTGCAAAAAGTGTCGTTAGAAGTTTGTTTATTTGGTTTACGAAAGAGCATCAACATGATATTTTGTTTGTTTAGTTAAACAATATGAACCATAGTCTCATTCATTCATTTATCATAGGCATTCATTTATATTAGTTCGATTTGATTGTCATGCTTTTTTTTTCTTTTTTCTTTCTTTCTTTCTTTCTTTCTGTATGTTATTACATTTTGCGAGATATATAGTGCAACAAAGCTACGAGTGAAAGTGAACATTTTTATGTTTGAAATTTGTGTATAATATTTGGATAAATTATAATATTTGGATAAAGATGTTGATATTTAGAACTTTTTTTTTGAATTATTTCATATTTTTAGACGGTATTTCCTTATAATGTTTATATTTATAAATATGGTTTGTTATTTGGATTCTTATATTTGGAAGTTCTTTATGTTCATTTAGCATCTTAACTAACAAATATGAACAAAAATGAACAAGGTGATTTTTTAGTGAAAAAACACAAATAAGAAAATTTGTTCGTCTATATGATTATATTTGTTCATTTGTTTGGTTAAATTTTAAAGAAAGAACATGAAAAATCCCTTGTTTGTGTTCATTCGATTCATTACACAGGTCTCCATTAAAAAGGGGGGGGGGGGGGGGGGGGTGTTCTCATCGGCAGAGTTACCGGTGGTAGGCTGCTTGGCAAGTTTAGGTTGAGGTTGTAACACCCAAGTTTCTACAAGACTTGTAGTCAAAATACAAGTGATTATAGTAAGTATATACATGCTTAAGTGATACTATGAATTAAAAAGGCTATACATTGTGTTAGTGAAAGTGAAAGTACATTATCTTAATAGGTGATGTGCAATATGTGTATCATGGTTGATATAGAACATATAGATATATCGAATTATGTAATGAATTTTCGGAACTATTATGAAATGGTTTGTAGAATTTGCAAGTTAAGACACTTCGAAGGTTATGGAGTTAAATAGTTGATAAAGTATAATGCCTAAATAGATGTTGGACTAAACCAAGAAATAAGAAGATGTAGGGCCGTTAAAACACGAAAATTCTAATAAAATATCATGAAAAACGGTGATATTTAGAGGATCCTTTCCTCTTTTTATAACGTTTTGAAAAACCTAAATTGGAGTTGCAGTGAAAAAAACTTATGGATAAGACAATAACATGAGTGAGAGCAAATAGTTACATGGGGAAAAAATCGTCTTTGACATTTATTTCCACCTTGGTGGACAATTTGAGTTAGGAAGCTTGCTTGGTACTATTGGTAAATCTTCATGGACGATTTTGAGAATTGTTGGTATCTGAGATTGAGAACTGTTAGTATCCAAGATCTGGTTTTTAGGCTTAAAACTCATGTTTAAATCAATTTTGCCCCAAATGAAGGGAGAACAGAGAGAGCTACATGAGGGATGTTTATATATATATATATATATATATATATATATATATATATATATATATATATATATATATATATATATATATATATATATATATATATATATATATATAAACATCCCTCATGTAGCTCTCTCTGTTCTCCCTTCATTTGGGGCAAAATTGATTTAAACATGAGTTTTAAAAACCAGATCTTGGATACTAACAGTTCTCAATCTCTCTCTCTCTCTCTCTCTATATATATATATATATATATATATATATATATATATATATATATATATATATATATATATATATATATATATATATATATTAGAGATTATAGATTAAATTGTCTTTGAATGATCACAAACATGATGGTGAAGATTAAGCTCAAAGGTAATCCTCTCCCATCTTTGTATCTTTTGTAGTGGGAGTTTAGGAATCCTCGAGGGTTGGGACTATGGCTTATAATGTAACGACCTGTATTTTTCCATCTAAATCATCTGTAGCTATATTAAAGTTTTTCTATAAAATGTGGAATTCTATATCTCAAAAATGATTTACATCCCAGGCTATAATCAGGTTTACAATAAAATCATACTCATATTTAAAGCAACATGGGTATACTCAAAATAAAAACTACTTCTAGTCCAAGTCCTTTTGCTCCTATCTCATTTTGTACAATACAATGGCTACTATCTGAACCTAGAATACATGAAAAATGTACAACATCAGACCACATATCTAGTGAGTTATATCATACTCTGTTTTCATGTAATCATACTTTACATCTATCTTTTTTCTTTTTATACTCTACAATTATGTTATCCACTTCTCAAACTCTTACTCTAACTCACCTCATGAATTCTCATCTCATCATTACTTCACATGCTCTTCTCACCTCATGCTTTCTCCCATTCTATCTTTACTTTTTCTCGGGCTCTTACTCTGTAACCATAGTCTCATTCATTCATTTATGATAGACATTCATTTATATTCGTACGATTGTCATGCCTTTTTTTCTGTATGTTATTACATTTTACGAGATATATAGTGCAACAAAGCTACGAGTGAAAGTGAACATTTTTATGTTTGAAATTTTTGCATAATATTTGGATAAATTATAATATTTAGATAAAGATGTTGATATTTAGAACTTTTTTTTTTGAATTATTTCTTATTTTCAGACAGAATTTCCTTATAATGTTTATATTTATAAATATGGTTTGTTATTTGGATTCTTATATTTGGAAGTTCCTTATGTTCATTTAGCATCTTAGCTAACAAATATGAACAAGGTGATTTTTTAGTGAAAAAACACAAATAAGAAAATTTGTTCGTCTATATGATTATATTTGTTCATTTGTTTGGTTAAATTTTAAAGAAAGAACATGAAAAATCCCTTGTTTGTGTTCATTCGATTCATTACACAGGTCTCCATTAAAGGGGGGGGGGGGTTCTCATCGGCAGAGTTACCGGTGGTAGGTTGCTTGGCAAGTTTAGGTTGAAGTTGTAACACCCAAGTTTCTACAAGACTTGTAGTCAAAATACAAGTGATTATAGTAAGTATATACATGCTTAAGTGATACTATGAATTAAAAAGGCTATACATTGTGTTAGTGAAAGTGAAAGTACATTATCTTAATAGGTGATGTGCAATATGTGTATCATGGTTGATATAGAACATATAGATATATCGAATTATGTAATGAATTTTGGGAACTATTATGAAATGGTTTGTAGAATTTTCAAGTTAAGACACTTCGAAGGTTATGGAGTTAAATAGTTGATAAAGTATAATGCCTAAATAGATGTTGGACTAAACCAAGAAATAAGAAGATGTAGGGCCGTTAAAACATGAAAATTCTAATAAAATATCATGAAAAACGGTGATATTTAGAGGGCCCTTTCCTCTTTTTATAACGTTTTGAAAAACCTAAATTGGAGTTGCAGTGAAAAAAACTTATGGATAAGACAATAACATGAGTGAGAGCAAATAGTCAAATGGGGAAAAAAATCGTCTTTGACATTTATTTCCACCGTGGTGGACAATTTGAGTTAGGAAGCTTGCTTGGTACTATTGGTAAATCTTCATGGACGATTTTGAGAACTGTTGGTATCTGAGATTGAGAACTGTTAGTATCCAAGATCTGGTTTTAGGCTTAAAACTTATGTTTAAATCATTTTTGCCCCAAATGAAGGGAGTACAGAGAGAGCTACATGAGGGATGTATATATATATATATATATATATATATATATATATATATATATATATATATATATATTAGAGATTATAGATTAAATTGTCTTTGAATGATCACAAACATGATGGTGAAGATTAAGCTCAAAGGTAATCCTCTCCCATCTTTGTATCTTTTGTAGTGGGAGTTTAGGAATCCTCGAGGGTTGGGACTATGGGTTATAATGTAACGACCTATATTTTTCCATCTAAATCATCTGTAGCTATATCAAAGTTTTTCTATAAAATGTGGAATTCTATATCTCAAAAATGATTTACATCCCAGGCTATAATCAGGTTTACAATAAAATCATACTCATATTTAAAGCAACATGGGTATACTCAAAATAAAAACTACTTCTAGTCCAAGTCCTTTTGCTCCTATCTCATTTTGTAAAATACAATGGCTACTATCCGAACCTAGAATACATGAAAAATGTACAACATCAGACCACATATCTAGTGAGTTATATCATACTCTGTTTTGATGTAATCATACTTTACATCTATCTTTCTTTCTTTTTATACTCTACAATTATGTTATCCATTTCTCAAACTCTTATTCTAACTCACCTCATGAATTCTCATCTCATCATTACTTCACATGCTCTTCTCACCTCATGTTTTCTCCCATTCTATCTTTGCTTTTTCTCGGGCTCTTACTCTGTAACCATAGTCTCATTCATTCATTTATGATAGGCATTCATTTATATTCGTACGATTGTCATGCTTTTTTTTTTCTATATGTTATTACATTTTACGAGATATATAGTTCAACAAAGCTACGAGTGAAAGTGAACATTTTTATGTTTGAAATCTGTGTATAATATTTGGATAAATTATAATATTTGGATAAAGATGTTGATATTTAGAACTTTTTTTTTTTGAATTATTTCTTATTTTCAGACATAATTTCCTTATAATGTTTATATTTAGAAATATGGTTTGTTATTTGGATTCTTATATTTGGAAGTTCATTATGTTCATTTAGCATCTTAACTAACAAATATGAAGAAAAATGAACAAGGTGATTTTTTAGTGAAAAAACACAAATAAGAAAATTTGTTCGTCTATATGATCATATTTGTTCATTTGTTTGGTTAAATTTTAAAGAAAGAACATGAAAAATCCCTTGTTTGTGTTCATTCGATTCATTACACAGGTCTCCATTAAAGGGGGGGGGGTTCTCATCGGCAGAGTTACCGGTGGTAGGCTGCTTGGCAAGTTTAGGTTGAGGTTGTAACACCCAAGTTTCTACAAGACTTGTAGTCAAAATACAAGTGATTATAGTAAGTATATACGTGCTTAAGTGATACTATGAATTAAAAAGGCTATACATTGTGTTAGTGAAAGTGAAAGTACATTATCTTAATAGGTGATGTGCAATATGTGTATCATGGTTGATATAGAACATATAGATATATCGAATTATGTAATGGATTTTGGGAACTATTATGAAATGGTTTGTAGAATTTGCAAGTTAAGACACTTCGAAGGTTATGGAGTTAAATAGTTGATAAAGTATAATGCCTAAATAGATGTTGGACTAAACCAAGAAATAAGAAGATGTAGGGCCGTTAAAACACGAAAATTCTAATAAAATATCATGAAAAACGGTGATATTTAGAGGACCCTTTCCTCTTTTTATAACGTTTTGAAAAACCTAAATTGGAATTGCAGTGAAAAAAACTTATGGATAAGACAATAACATGAGTGAGAGCAAATAGTTAAATGGGGAAAAATCGTCTTTGACATTTATTTCCACCTTGGTGGACAATTTGAGTTAGGAAGCTTGCTTGGTACTATTGGTAAATCTTCATGGACGATTTTGAGAATTGTTGGTATCTGAGATTGAGAAATGTTAGTATCCAAGATCTGGTTTTTAGGCTTAAAACTCATGTTTAAATCAATTTTTCCCCAAATGAAGGGAGAACAGAGAGAGCTACATGAGGGATGTTTATATATATATATATATATATATATATATATATATATATATATATATAAACATCCCTCATGTAGCTCTCTCCGTTCTCCCTTCATTTGGGGCAAAATTGATTTAAACATGAGTTTTAAGCCTAAAAACCAGATCTTGGATACTAACAGTTCTCAATCTCTCTCTCTCTCTCTCTCTCTCTCTCTATATATATATATATATATATATATATATATATATATATATATATATATATATATTAAAGATTATAGATTAAATTGTCTTTGAATGATCACAAACATGATGGTGAAGATTAAGCTCAAAGGTAATCCTCTCCCATCTTTGTATCTTTTGTAGTGGGAGTTTAGGAATCCTCGAGGGTTGGGACTATGGCTTATAATGTAACGACCTGTATTTTTCCATCTAAATCATCTGTAGCTATATCAAAGTTTTTCTATAAAATGTGGAATTCTATATCTCACAAATGATTTACATCCCAGGCTATAATCAGGTTTACAATAAAATCATACTCATATTTAAAGCAACATGGGTATACTCAAAATAAAAACTACTTCTAGTCCAAGTCCTTTTGCTCCTATCTCATTTTGTACAATACAATGGCTACTATCTGAACCTAGAATACATGAAAAATGTACAACATCAAACCACATATCTAGTGAGTTATATCATACTCTGTTTTGATGTAATCATACTTTACATCTATCTTTCTTTCTTTTTATACTCTACAATTATGTTATCCATTTCTCAAACTCTTATTCTAACTCACCTCATGAATTCTCATCTCATCATTACTTCACATGCTCTTCTCACCTCATGTTTTCTCCCATTCTATCTTTGCTTTTTCTCGGGCTCTTACTCTGTAACCATAGTCTCATTCATTCATTTATGATAGGCATTCATTTATATTCGTACGATTGTCATGCTTTTTTTTTCTATATGTTATTACATTTTACGAGATATATAGTTCAACAAAGCTACGAGTGAAAGTGAACATTTTTATGTTTGAAATCTGTGTATAATATTTGGATAAATTATAATATTTGGATAAAGATGTTGATATTTAGAACTTTTTTTTTGAATTATTTCTTATTTTCAGACATAATTTCCTTATAATGTTTATATTTAGAAATATGGTTTGTTATTTGGATTCTTATATTTGGAAGTTCATTATGTTCATTTAGCATCTTAACTAACAAATATGAAGAAAAATGAACAAGGTGATTTTTTAGTGAAAAAACACAAATAAGAAAATTTGTTCGTCTATATGATCATATTTGTTCATTTGTTTGGTTAAATTTTAAAGAAAGAACATGAAAAATCCCTTGTTTGTGTTCATTCGATTCATTACACAGGTCTCCATTAAAGGGGGGGGGGGGGGGTTCTCATCGGCAGAGTTACCGGTGGTAGGCTGCTTGGCAAGTTTAGGTTGAGGTTGTAACACCCAAGTTTCTACAAGACTTGTAGTCAAAATACAAGTGATTATAGTAAGTATATACATGCTTAAGTGATACTATGAATTAAAAAGGCTATACATTGTGTTAGTGAAAGTGAAAGTACATTATCTTAATAGGTGATGTGCAATATGTGTATCATGGTTGATATAGAACATATAGATATATCGAATTATGTAATGGATTTTGGGAACTATTATGAAATGGTTTGTAGAATTTGCAAGTTAAGACACTTCGAAGGTTATGGAGTTAAATAGTTGATAAAGTATAATGCCTAAATAGATGTTGGACTAAACCAAGAAATAAGAAGATGTAGGGCCGTTAAAACACGAAAATTCTAATAAAATATCATGAAAAACGGTGATATTTAGAGGACCCTTTCCTCTTTTTATAACGTTTTGAAAAACCTAAATTGGAATTGCAGTGAAAAAAACTTATGGATAAGACAATAACATGAGTGAGAGCAAATAGTTAAATGGGGAAAAAATCGTCTTTGACATTTATTTCCACCTTGGTGGACAATTTGAGTTAGGAAGCTTGCTTGGTACTATTGGTTAATCTTCATGGACGATTTTGAGAATTGTTGGTATCTGAGATTGAGAAATGTTAGTATCCAAGATCTGGTTTTTAGGCTTAAAACTCATGTTTAAATCAATTTTGCCCCAAATGAAGGGAGAACAGAGAGAGCTACATGAGGGATGTTTATATATATATATATATATATATATATATATATATATATATATATATATATATATATATATATATATATATATATATATATATATATAAACATCCCTCATGTAGCTCTCTCCGTTCTCCCTTCATTTGGGGCAAAATTGATTTAAACATGAGTTTTAAGCCTAAAAACCAGATCTTGGATACTAACAGTTCTCAATCTCTCTCTCTCTCTCTCTCTATATATATATATATATATATATATATATATATATATATATATATATATATATATATATTAGAGATTATAGATTAAGTTGTCTTTGAATGATCACAAACATGATGGTGAAGATTAAGCTCAAAGGTAATCCTCTCCCATCTTTGTATCTTTTGTAGTGGGAGTTTAGGAATCCTCGAGGGTTGGGACTATGGCTTATAATGTAACGACCTGTATTTTTCCATCTAAATCATCTGTAGCTATATCAAAGTTTTTCTATAAAATGTTGAATTCTATATCTCAAAAATGATTTACATCCCAGGCTATAACCAGGTTTACAATAATATCATACTCATATTTAAAGCAACATGGGTATACTCAAAATAAAAACTACTTCTAGTCCAAGTCCTTTTGCTCCTATCTCATTTTGTACAATACAATGGCTACTATCTGAACCTAGAATACATGAAAAATGTACAACATCAGACCACATATCTAGTGAGTTATATCATACTCTGTTTTCATGTAATCATACTTTACATCTATCTTTTTTCTTTTTATACTCTACAATTATGTTATCCACTTCTCAAACTCTTACTCTAACTCACCTCATGAATTCTCATCTCATCATTACTTCACATGCTCTTCTCACCTCATGCCTTCTCCCATTCTATCTTTACTTTTTCTCGGGCTCTTACTCTGTAACCATAGTCTCATTCATTCATTTATGATAGACATTCATTTATATTCGTACGATTGTCATGCCTTTTTTTCTGTATGTTATTAAATTTTACGAGATATATAGTGCAACAAAGCTACGAGTGAAAGTGAACATTTTTATGTTTGAAATTTTTGCATAATATTTGGATAAATTATAATATTTAGATAAAGATGTTGATATTTAGAACTTTTTTTTTGAATTATTTCTTATTTTCAGACAGAATCTCCTTATAATGTTTATATTTATAAATATCGTTTGTTATTTGGATTCTTATATTTGGAAGTTCCTTATGTTTATTTAGCATCTTAACTAACAAATATGAACAAAAATGAACAAGGTGATTTTTTAGTGAAAAAACACAAATAAGAAAATTTGTTCGTCTATATGATTATATTTGTTCATTTGTTTGGTTAAATTTTAAAGAAAGAACATGAAAAATCCCTTGTTTGTGTTCATTCGATTCATTACACAGGTCTCCATTAAAGGGGGGGGGGGGGGTTCTCATCGGCATTGTTACCGGTGGTAGGTTGCTTGGCATGTTTAGGTTGAAGTTGTAACACCCAAGTTTCTACAAGACTTGTAGTCAAAATACAAGTGATTATAGTAAGTATATACATGCTTAAGTGATACTATGAATTAAAAAGGCTATACATTGTGTTAGTGAAAGTGAAAGTACATTATCTTAATAGGTGATGTGCAATATGTGTATCATGGTTGATATAGAACATATAGATATATCGAATTATGTAATGAATTTTGGGAACTATTATGAAATGGTTTGTAGAATTTGCAAGTTAAGACACTTCGAAGGTTATGGAGTTAAATAGTTGATAAAGTATAATGCCTAAATAGATGTTGGACTAAACCAAGAAATAAGAAGATGTAGGGCCGTTAAAACACGAAAATTCTAATAAAATATCATGAAAAACGGTGATATTTAGAGGACCCTTTCCTCTTTTTATAACGTTTTGAAAAACCTAAATTGGAATTGCAGTGAAAAAAACTTATGGATAAGACAATAACATGAGTGAGAGCAAATAGTTAAATGGGGACAAAATCGTCTTTGACATTTATTTCCACCTTGGTGGACAATTTGAGTTAGGAAGCTTGCTTGGTACTATTGGTAAATCTTCATGGACGATTTTGAGAATTGTTGGTATCTGAGATTGAGAACTGTTAGTATCCAAGATTTGGTTTTTAGGCTTAAAACTCATGTTTAAATCAATTTTGCCCCAAATGAAGGGAGAACAGAGAGAGCTACATGAGGGATGTTTATATATATATATATATATATATATATATATATATATATATATATATATATATATATATATTATATATATATATATATATATATATATAAACATCCCTCATGTAGCTCTCTCTGTTCTCTCTTCATTTGGGGCAAAATTGATTTAAACATGTGTTTTAAGCCTAAAAACCAGATCTTGGATACTAACAGTTCTCAATCTCTCTCTCTCTCTCTCTCTCTATATATATATATATATATATATATATATATATATATATATATATATATATATATATATATATATATATATTAGAGATTATAGATTAAGTTGTCTTTGAATGATCACAAACATGATGGTGAAGATTAAGCTCAAAGGTAATCCTCTCCCATCTTTGTATCTTTTGTAGTGGGAGTTTAGGAATCCTCGAGGGTTGGGACTATGGCTTATAATGTAACGACCTGTATTTTTCCATCTAAATCATCTGTAGCTATATCAAAGTTTTTCTATAAAATGTTGAATTCTATATCTCAAAAATGATTTACATCCCAGGCTATAACCAGGTTTACAATAATATCATACTCATATTTAAAGCAACATGGGTATACTCAAAATAAAAACTACTTCTAGTCCAAGTCCTTTTGCTCCTATCTCATTTTGTACAATACAATGGCTACTATCTGAACCTAGAATACATGAAAAATGTACAACATCAGACCACATATCTAGTGAGTTATATCATACTCTGTTTTCATGTAATCATACTTTACATCTATCTTTTTTCTTTTTATACTCTACAATTATGTTATCCACTTCTCAAACTCTTACTCTAACTCACCTCATGAATTCTCATCTCATCATTACTTCACATGCTCTTCTCACCTCATGCCTTCTCCCATTCTATCTTTACTTTTTCTCGGGCTCTTACTCTGTAACCATAGTCTCATTCATTCATTTATGATAGACATTCATTTATATTCGTACGATTGTCATGCCTTTTTTTCTGTATGTTATTAAATTTTACGAGATATATAGTGCAACAAAGCTACGAGTGAAAGTGAACATTTTTATGTTTGAAATTTTTGCATAATATTTGGATAAATTATAATATTTAGATAAAGATGTTGATATTTAGAACTTTTTTTTTGAATTATTTCTTATTTTCAGACAGAATTTCCTTATAATGTTTATATTTATAAATATCGTTTGTTATTTGGATTCTTATATTTGGAAGTTCCTTATGTTTATTTAGCATCTTAACTAACAAATATGAACAAAAATGAACAAGGTGATTTTTTAGTGAAAAAACACAAATAAGAAAATTTGTTCGTCTATATGATTATATTTGTTCATTTGTTTGGTTAAATTTTAAAGAAAGAACATGAAAAATCCCTTGTTTGTGTTCATTCGATTCATTACACATGTCTCCATTAAAGGGGGGGGGGGGGTTCTCATCGGCATTGTTACCGGTGGTAGGTTGCTTGGCATGTTTAGGTTGAAGTTGTAACACCCAAGTTTCTACAAGACTTGTAGTCAAAATACAAGTGATTATAGTAAGTATATACATGCTTAAGTGATACTATGAATTAAAAAGGCTATACATTGTGTTAGTGAAAGTGAAAGTACATTATCTTAATAGGTGATGTGCAATATGTGTATCATGGTTGATATAGAACATATAGATATATCGAATTATGTAATGAATTTAGGGAACTATTATGAAATGGTTTATAGAATTTGCAAGTTATGACACTTCGAAGGTTATGGAGTTAAATAGTTGATAAAGTATAATGCCTAAATAGATGTTGGACTAAACCAAGAAATAAGAAGATGTAGGGCCGTTAAAACACGAAAATTCTAATAAAATATCATGAAAAACGGTGATATTTAGAGGACCCTTTCCTCTTTTTATAACGTTTTGAAAAACCTAAATTGGAATTGCAGTGAAAAAAACTTATGGATAAGACAATAACATGAGTGAGAGCAAATAGTTAAATGGGGAAAAAAATCGTCGTTCACATTTATTTCCACCTTGGTGGACAATTTGAGTTAGGAAGCTTGCTTGGTACTATTGGTAAATCTTCATGGACGATTTTGAGAATTGTTGGTATCTGAGATTGAGAACTGTTAGTATCCAAGATCTGGTTTTAGGCTTAAAACTCATGTTTAAATCATTTTTGCCCCAAATGAAGGGAGAACAGAGAGAGCTACATGAGGGATGTTTATATATATATATATATATATATATATATATATATATATATATATATATATATATAAACATCCCTCATGTAGCTCATATATATATATATATATGTATATATATATATATATATATATATATATATATATATATATATATTAGAGATTATAGATTAAATTGTCTTTGAATGATCCCAAACATGATGGTGAAGATTAAGCTCAAAGGTAATCCTCTCCCACCTTTGTATCTTTTGTAATGGGAGTTTAGGAATCCTCGAGGGTTGTAACTATGGCTTATAATGTAACGACCTGTATTTTTCCATCTAAATCATCTGTAGCTACATCAAAGTTTTTCTATAAAATGTGGAATTCTATATCTCAAAAATTATTTACATCCCAGGCTATAACCAGGTTTACAATAAAATCATACTCATATTTAAAGCAACATGGGTATACTCAAAATAAAAACTACTTCTTTTCCAAGTCCTTTTGCTCCTATCTCATTTCGTACAATACAATGGCTACTATCTGAACCAAGAATACATGAAAAATGTACAACATCAGACCACATATCTAGTGAGTTATATCATACTCTCTTTTCGTGTACTCATACTTTACATCTATCTTTCTTTCTTTTTATACTCTACAATTATGTTATCCACTTCTCATACTCTTACTCTAACTCACCTCATGAATTCTCATCTCATCATTACTTCACATGCTCTTCTCACCTCATGCTTTCTCCCATTCTATCTTTACTTTTTCTCGGGCTCTTACTCTGTAACCATAGTCTCATTCATTCATTTATGATAGGCATTCATTTATATTCATTTGATTGTCATGCTTTTTTTTTCTTTCTGTATGTTATTACATTTTACGAGATATATAGTGCAACAAAGCTACGAGTGAATGTGAACATTTTTATGTTTGAAATTTGTGTATAATATTTGGATAAAGATGTTGATATTTAGAGCATTTTTTTTGAATAATTTTTTATTTTAAGACAGAATTTCCTTATAATGTTTATATTTATAAATATGGTATGTTATTTGGATTCTTATATTTGGAAGTTCCTTATGTTCATTTAGCATCTTAACTAACAAATATGAACAAAAATGAACAAGGTGATTTTTTAGTGAAAAAACACAAATAAGAAAATTTGTTCGTCTATTTGATTATATTCGTTTATTTGTATGGTTAAACTTTAAAGAGAGAACATGAAAAATCCCTTGTTTGTGTTCATTCGATTCATTACACCGGTCTCCATTAAAGGGGGGGTTCTCATCGGCAGAGTTACCGGTGGTAGGCTGCTTGGCAAGTTTAGGTTGAGGTTGTAACACCCAAGTTTCTACAAGACTTGTAGTCAAAATACAAGTGATTATAGTAAGTATATACATGCTTAAGTGATACTATGAATTAAAAAGGCCAAACATTGTGTTAGTGAAAGTGAAAGTACATTATCTTAATAGGTGATGTGCAATATGTGTATCATGGCTGATATAGAGCATATAGATATATCGAATTATGTAATGAATTTTGGGAACTATTATGAAATGGTTTGTAGAATTTGCAAGTTAAGACACTTCGAAGGTTATCAAGTTAAATACTTGATAAAGTATAATGCCTAAATAGATGTTGGACTAAACCAAGAAATAAGAAGATGTAGGGCCGTTACAACACGAAAATTCTAATAAAATATCATGAAAAACGGTGATATTTAGAGGACCCTTTCCTCTTTTTATAATGTTTTGAAAAACCTAAATTGGAGTTGCAGTGAAAAAACTTATGGATAAGACAGTAACATAAGTGAGAGCAAATAGTTAAATTGGAAACAAAAATCGTCTTTGACATTTATTTCCACCTTGGTGGACAATTTGAGTTAGGAAGCTTGCTTGGTACTATTGGTAAATCTTCATGGACGATTTTGAGAATTGTTGGGATCTGAGATTGAGAACTGTTAGTATCCCAGATCTCGTTTTTAGGCTTAAAACTCATGTTTAAATCATTTTTGCCCCAAATGAAGGGAGAACAGAGAGAGCTACATGAGGGATGTTTATATATATATATATAAATATATATATATATATATATATATATATATATATATATATATATATATATATATATATATATATATATATAAATTAGAGATTATAGATTAAATTGTCTTTGAATGATCACAAACATGATGGTGAAGATTAAGCTCAAAGGTAATCCTCTCCCATCTTTGTATCTTTTGTAGTGGGAGTTTAGGAATCCTCGAGGGTTGGGACTATGGCTTATAATGTAACGACCTGTATTTTTCCATCTAAATCATCTGTAGCTACATCAAAGTTTTTCTATAAAATGTGGAATTCTATATCTCAAAAATGATTTACATCCCAGGCTATAATCAGGTTTACAATAAAATCATACTCATATTTAAAGCAACATGGGTATACTCAAAATAAAAACTACTTCTAGTCCAAGTCCTTTTGCTCCTATCTCATTTCATACAATACAATGGCTACTATCTGAACCTAGAATACATGAAAAATGTACAACATTAGACCACATATCTAGTGACTTATATCATACTCTGTTTTCGTGTAATCATACTTTACATCTATCTTTCTTTCTTTTTATACTCTACAATTATGTTATCCACTTCTCATACTCTTACTGTAACTCACCTCATGAATTCTTATCTCATCATTACTTCACATGCTCTTCTCACCTCATGCTTTCTCCTATTCTATCTTTACTTTTTCTCGGGCTCTTACTCTATAACCATAGTCTCATTCATTCATTCATTTTTCTCGGGTTGTGACATAAGTGATACTATGAATTAAGAAGGCTATACATTGTGTTAGTGAAAGTGAAAGTACATTATCTTAATAGGTGATGTGCAATGTGTGTATACAGGTTGATAAAGAACATATAGATATATCGAATTATGTAATGAATTTTGGGAACTATTATGAAATGGTTTGTAGAATATGCAAGTTAAGACACTTCGAAGGTTATGGAGTTAAATACATGATAAAGTATAATGCCTAAATAGATGTTGGACTAAACCAAGAAATAAGAAGATGTAGGGCCGTTAAAACACGAAAATTCTAATAAAATATCATGAAAAACGGTGATATTTAGAGGACCCTTTCCTCTTTTTATAACGTTTTGAAAAACCTAAATTGGAGTTGCAGTGAAAAAAACTTATGGATAAGACAATAACATGAGTGAGAGCAAATAGTTAAATGGGAAAAAAAATCGTCTTTGACATTTATTTCCACCTTGGTGGACAATTTGAGTTAGGAAGCTTGCTTGGTACTATTGGTAAATCTTCATGGACGATTTTGAGAATTGTTGGTATCTGAGATTGAGAACTGTTAGTATCCAAGATCTGGTTTTTAGGCTTAAAACTCATGTTTAAATCATTTTTGCCCCAAATGAAGGGAGAACAGAGAGAGCTACATGAGGGATGTTTATATATATATTAGAGGTTATAGATTAAATTGTCTTTGAATGATCACAAACATGATGGTGAAGATTAAGCTCAAAGGTAATCCTCTCCCATCTTTGTATCTTTTGAAGTGGGAGTTTAGGAATCCTCGAGGGTTGGGACTATGGCTTATAATGTAACGACCTGTATTTTTCCATCTAAATCATCTGTAGCTATATCAAAGTTTTTCTATAAAATGTGGAATTCTATATCTCAAAAATGATTTACATCCGAGGCTATAATCAGGTTTACAATAAAATCATACTCATACTTAAAACAACATGGGTATACTCAAAATAAAAACTACTTCTAGTCCAAGTCCTTTTGCTCCTATCTCATTTCGTACAATACAATGGCTACTATCTGAACCTAGAATACATGAAAAATGTAAAACATCAGACCACATATCTAGTGAGTTATATCATACTCTGTTTTCGTGTAATCATACTTTACATCTATCTTTCTTTCTTTTTATACTCTACAATTATGTTATCCACTTCTCATACTCTTACTCTAACTCACCTCATGAATTCTCATCTCATCATTACTTCACATGCTCTTCTCACCTCATGCTTTCTCCCTTTCTATATTTACTTTTTCTCGGGCTCTTACTCTATAACCATAGTCTCATTCATTCATTTATGATAGGCATTCATTTATATTCGTTCGATTGTCATGCTTTTTTTTCTTTCTGTATGTTATTACATTTTACGAGATATATAGTGCAACAAAGCTACGAGTGAAAGTGAACATTTTTATGTTTGAAATTTGTGTATAATATTTGGATAAAGATGTTGATATTTAGAGCTTTTTTTTGAATTATTTCTTATTTTCAGACAAAATTTCCTTATAATGTTTATATTTATAAATATGGTTTGTTATTTGGATTCTTATATTTGGAAGTTCCTTATGTTCATTTACCATCTTAACTAACAAATATGAAGAAAAATGAACAAGGTGATTTTTTAGTGAAAAAACACAAATAAGAAAATTTGTTCGTCTATATGATTATATTTGTTCATTTGTTTGGTTAAACTTTAAAGAACGAACATGAAAAATCCCTTGTTTGTGTTCATTCGATTCATTAGACCAGTCTCCATGAAAGGGGGGGGGGGGGTTCTCATCGGCAGAGTTACCGGTGGTAGGCTGCTTGGCAAGTTTAGGTTGAGGTTGTAACACCCTAGTTTCTACAAGACTTGTAGTCAAAATACAAGTGATTATAGTAAGTATATACATGCTTAAGTGATACTATGAATTAAGAAGGCTATACGTTGTGTTAGTGAAAGTGAAAGTACATTATCTTAATAGGTGATGTGCAATATGTGTATCATGGTTGATAAAGAACATATAGATAAATCGAATTATGTAATGAATTTTGGGAACTATTATGAAATGGTTTGTAGAATTTGCAAGTTAAGACACTTCGAAGGTTATGGAGTTAAATACTTGATAAAGTATAATGCCTAAATAGATGTTGGACTAAACCAAGAAATAAGAAGATGTAGGGCCGTTAAAACACGAAAATTCTAATAAAATATCATGAAAAACGGTGATATTTAGAGGACCCGTTCCTCTTTTTATAACGTTATGAAAAACCTAAATTGGAATTGCAGTGAAAAAAACTTATGGATAAGACAATAACATGAGTGAGAGCAAATAGTTAAATGGGAAAAAAAATCGTCTTTGACATTTATTTCCACCTTGGTGGACAATTTGAGTTAGGAAGCTTGCTTGGTACTATTGGTAAATCTTCATGGACGATTTTGCGAATTGTTGGTATCTGAGATTGAGAACTGTTAGTATCCAAGATCTGGTTTTTAGGCTTAAAACTCATGTTTAAATCATTTTTGCACCAAATGAAGGGAGAACAGAGAGAGCTACATGAGGGATGTTTATATATATATATATATATATATATATATATATATATATATATATATATATATATATATATATATATATATATTAGAGATTATAGATTAAATTGTCTTTGAATGATCACAAACATGATGGTGAAGATTAAGCTCAAAGGTAATCCTCTCCCACCTTTGTATCTTTTGTAGTGGGAGTTTAGGAATCCTCGAGGGTTGGGACTATGGCTTATAATGTAACGACCTGTATTTTTCCATCTAAATCATCTTTAGCTACATCAAAGTTTTTCTATAAAATGTGGAATTCTATATCTCAAAAATTATTTACATCCCAGGCTATAACCAGGTTTACAATAAAATCATACTCATTTTAAAGCAACATGGGTATACTCAAAATAAAAACTACTTCTTGTCCAAGTCCTTTTGCTCCTATCTCATTTCGTACAATACAATGGCTACTATCTGAACCGAGAATACATGAAAAATGTACAACATCAGACCACATATCTAGTGAGTTATATCATACTCTGTTTTCGTGTACTCATACTTTACATCTATCTTTCTTTCTTTTTATACTCTACAATTATGTTATCCACTTCTCATACTCTTACTCTAACTCACCTCATGAATTCTCATCTCATCATTACTTCACATGCTCTTCTCACCTCATGCTTTCTCCCATTCTATCTTTACTTTTTCTCGGGCTCCTACTCTGTAACCATAGTCTCATTCATTCATTTATGATAGGCATTCATTTATATTCATTTGATTGTCATGCTTTTTTTTTTCTTTCTGTATGTTATTACATTTTACGAGATATATAGTGCAACAAAGCTACGAGTGAATGTGAACATTTTTATGTTTGAAATTTGTGTATAATATTTGGATAAAGATGTTGATATTTAGAGCATTTTTTTTTGAATAATTTTTTATTTTAAGACAGAATTTCCTTATAATGTTTATATTTAGAAATATGGTTTGTTATTTGGATTCTTATATTTGGAAGTTCCTTATGTTCATTTAGCATCTTAACTAACAAATATGAACAAAAATGAACAAGGTGATTTTTTAGTGAAAAACCACAAATAAGAAAATTTGTTCGTCTATTTGATTATATTCGTTTATTTGTATGGTTAAACTTTAAAGAGGGAACATGAAAAATCCCTTGTTTGTGTTCATTCGATTCATTACACAGGTCTCCATTAAAGGGGGGGGGGGGGGGGGGGTTCTCATCGGTAGAGTTACCGGTGGTAGGCTGCTTGGCAAGTTTAGGTTGAGGTTGTAACACCCAAGTTTCTACAAGACTTGTAGTCAAAATACAAGTGATTATAGTAAGTATATACATGCTTAAGTGATACTATGAATTAAAAAGGCTAAACATTGTGTTAGTGAAAGTGAAAGTACATTATCTTAATAGGTGATGTGCAATATGTGTATCATGGTTGATATAGAGCATATAGATATATCGAATTATGTAATGAATTTTGGGAACTATTATGAAATGGTTTGTAGAATTTGCAAGTTAAGACACTTCGAAGGTTATGGAGTTAAATACTTGATAAAGTATAATGCCTAAATAGATGTTGGACTAAACCAAGAAATAAGAAGATGTAGGGCCGTTACAACACGAAAATTCTAATAAAATATCATGAAAAACGGTGATATTTAGAGGACCCTTTCCTCTTTTTATAACGTTTTGAAAAACCTAAATTGGAGTTGCAGTGAAAAAACTTATGGATAAGACAGTAACATAAGTGAGAGCAAATAGTTAAATTGGAAACAAAAATCGTCTTTGACATTTATTTCCACCTTGGTGGACAATTTGAGTTAGGAAGCTTGCTTGGTACTATTGGTAAATCTTCATGGACGATTTTGCGAATTGTTGGTATCTGAGATTGAGAACTGTTAGTATCCAAGATCTGGTTTTTAGGCTTAAAACTCATGTTTAAATCATTTTTGCCCCAAATGAAGGGAGAACAGAGAGAGCTACATGAGGGATGTTTATATATATATATATATATATATATATATATATATATATATATATATATATATATATATATATATATATATATATATATATATATATATAAATTAGAGATTATAGATTAAATTGTCTTTGAATGATCACAAACATGATGGTGAAGATTAAGCTCAAAGGTAATCCTCTCCCATCTTTGTATCTTTTGTAGTGGGAGTTTAGGAATCCTTGAGGGTTGGGACTATGGCTTATAATGTAACGACCTGTATTTTTCCATCTAAATCATCTGTAGCTACATCAAAGTTTTTCTATAAAATGTGGAATTCTATATCTCAAAAATGATTTACATCCCAGGCTATAATCAGGTTTACAATAGAATCATACTCATATTTAAAGCAACATGGGTATACTCAAAATAAAAACTACTTCTAGTCCAAGTCGTTTTGTTCCTATCTCATTTCATACAGTATAATGGCTACTATCTGAACCTAGAATACATGAAAAATGTACAACATCAGACCACATATCTAGTGAGTTATATCATACTCTGTTTTGATGTAATCATACTTTACATCTATCTTTCTTTCTTTTTATACTCTACAATTATGTTATCCATTTCTCAAACTCTTATTCTAACTCACCTCATGAATTCTCATCTCATCATTACTTCACATGCTCTTCTCACCTCATGCTTTCTCCCATTCTATCTTTACTTTTTCTCGGGCTCTTACTCTATAACCATAGTCTCATTCATTCATTCATTTATGATAGGCATTCATTTATATTCGTTTGATTGTCATGCTTTTTTTTCTTTCTGTATGTTATTACATTTTACGAGATATATAGTGCAACAAAGCTACGAGTGAAAGTGAACATTTTTATGTTTGAAATTTGTGTATAATATTTGGATAAAGATGTTGATATTTAGAGCTTTTTTTTGAATTATTTCTTATTTTCAGACAACATTTCCTTATAATGTTTATATTTATAAATATGGTTTGTTATTTGGATTCTTATATGTGGAAGTTCCTTATGTTCATTTAGCATCTTAACTAACAAATATGAAGAAAAATGAACAAGGTGATTTTTTAGTGAAAAAACACAAATAAGAAAATTTGTTCGTCTATATGATTATATTTGTTCATTTGTTTGGTTAAACTTTAAAGAACGAACATGAAAAATCCCTTGTTTGTGTTCATTCGATTCATTACACCGGTCTCCATTAAAGGGGGGGGGGGGGGTTCTCATCGGCAGAGTTACCGGTGGTAGGCTGCTTGGCAAGTTTAGGTTGAGGTTGTAACACCCTTGTTTCTACAAGATTTGTAGTCAAAATACAAGTGATTATAGTAAGTATATACATGCTTAATTTGTCACACCCCAAAACCAAGAACGACGGAAACGTTCTGGGGCGGAGGACGTCATGTATAGTATCAAAACACAGTAAATGTAAATAAGCAAACAACATCATCCATTGCATTAAATATATAATTTTAATTCAAGTGTGTTCTGTACAGTTATAGACACCAAAAATAATGAAACACAAAATAATATGAGATGAGTCTTGAATGCACACCATCTTCTCAAAAGCTGGCCTCGGTACCTGTCTACTGATGACCTGAGAATACAAGTTATTTTGAAAGAGTTTATCAGCATTAAGCTGGTGAGTTCATAAGTATTTTAGTGTCAATGTTTCTTGTAAAAACGTTTGAACCTGTCTTAATGTATAAGTTTGTGAAAATGTAAGTGAATGTTTGAAAGTGTTTGTAAAAGTATGAATCTCTCAGAAAAACCTATATTTTCTATTAAAGTAACCTTCTACCAAGGCTAAACTGTTTTGTAAACTTGTCTGTTGTAAAAGTGTGTAATTACCCACGTATAACTATCATTTGTTAAAAATATAGTTTGTACACTAATGCTTAAGTGAGATTATCACTAAAATATGTAAAGGGGTAAATCATTGTAGTACTGTAGCTTTGTATAATAAGACTACTGCTGTACTAAATACTACTACCTTAAACCGGATTTATATTAAGGTATATTGTGATGAATTGCACCATGCTATCGACTGGTAACAACGACATAATGAATGATCGTAATAAAATAAATGACGTTTGGCACCCGCAGACCTGCAGGTCCGGCTGTAGCTAGCAGCAAGGTGTAGGATAGTCAATCCAGTATAGATCTATACGCAAACTCACGCTCCCCCTCCAAGAGAATTCTGGCTACAACTCGGGTCATGACATTTAAGGCATGCTCCGACACAGTGGATCACAATTATTACGTATTTATGTATATGTATTATTTCTCGTTCTAGTATGACTGTATATGTACTTGTTTCTAGTATATATGTATATGTATTGTTTCTAGTATATCTATATATGTATTGTTTCTAGTATATCTGTATATGTATTGTTTCTAGTATATCTGTATATGTATTGTTTCTAGTATATCTGTATATGTATTGTTTCTAGTATATCTGTATATGTACGATCCTGTGTTACCCAGACGGTAACTAACTAATGAGGTACTGATGAGTATGAATATGGAAGTACTTTTATGTCTATAGATGTATATATGATATATAAGTAATATTGAAACGACCTTCGGATGGTCACCCGAAATCCCACCAGACCACATCCAAATCGAGAAAAAGGAAATAGGGCGGATGGCATTCCTAAGCCTTTTGAACATTATTTATATATCTATACATATATGGGCATGCAATTGAATATATAAAAGCATAAATAAGTTTTCATAAAACATTTGAAGCATAAATATAATTTCAAGAGAAGATCGACTTGATGTCGTTCTATAAAACAATTTGAAGGCATAAGTTGATAAAACAGTTTAAGTATAAGAAGCATTTGTTTGAATCATAGTCTATAAATAAGTTTGGATAGTAAAAGAGTTTGTAAAACATTTCAAAGTAAAGCGGTTTGATAAATAGTTTGAACAGTGGTAAAAATCGTTGTTTTCCTAGTTATTAATCACATGTGATTAAATGCAATCACATGTGATTGAAACAATAACTATAAGTATTTGACTTGTATCCCCCCCATAAAGCGTTTAAAACATTTAAAATCATTCAAAGGTTGATTCAAGGGGTATGAACTCACTTGTGGTGAGTCGTTTGAATTGTAGTGTCGGATACCGTCCTAGGTGGCAAATGGAGACTTGTTTACACGCACGAGCCTAGTTATCATATAATAAGCATATATATAACTAATTAGACAAATAATAACTTAAATAAATAAGTTCAGACACTTAGAAAACATTTAAACACTTTTATGAGTGTTTAAGGTTCAAATGGTTGCATCTAAGTTGCTACGGGACAAGGCAAAAGGGTTTGAAACATCAAATGGCCTTGTATAGGAGTTCACCATCCAACAAACCCCACACCTTGGAGTTTACGGCCGTAAACTCATGGGTTTATGGCCGTGAACTCCTCAAATGGTGGTTTTGGGTGTTTTGTGGTGCTATCTTGATCCTAGAACACTCCTAGCTTTGTTGGAATAACACATGAAGTAGTTTAAGGCTCTAGAACACTCCATATGGGAGTTTACGGCCTAAAGTCCACTCACCCTAGAGTTTACGACCTAGAGTTTACGACCGTAAACTCTTGGATTTTAATTGTTTTGAGGCTCTTAAACATCAAGGATGGCTTCCATGAATTTATCTAAGGCTAATGGGGACAAGAGGCACACTTTTGTGCCTTCACTTGGAGTTTACGGCCCAAGATATGTTCCTTGGCCGTAAATTCCTTTCAAGGAGTGATTATTATGTGTTCTACTCTCCATTCTAGTCCCAAGGGTTCAAGGTAAATTGTCTTAAGGCCTATGGTGTGATTGTTGTGCATTTTTCCCTTAGAAAAGGGGTTTACGGCCCAAGAGGGGTTCTTGGCCGTAAACTCCTACAAACTTGTGATTTTGATGGGTTTTGATGTCCTAATTAAGCACAAGCATTTGAGGGTAATGTTCCTTAAGCATTAGGGGAAGTTTAGGGCACTAATTGCCCTTGAAAAGGGGTTTACGGCCCAAGGAAGTTCCTTGGCCGTAAACTCCAAGAACTTGTGTTTCTTGGTTGCTTTTTGGTCTATAAAGATTATACCCTAACCCCTAAACAAGTTGTCTAACAAGGAATCGGGACTAGGAAGCCATAACGTTCCATTTTGGAGTTTACTCCCCAAGAACGTTCTTGGGCGGTAAACTCCCGGATCTTGTAATCTAAACATGTAATTGTGGTTAATAAGCATCTAACAAGTATTGAAACACATATAGAAAAGTAGACTCACAATCTGGGATGAAAACCCGAAGATCCGTCAGAGAGAATATGGCTTTTCTCTATTTGGAATTGTGAATAATGAATTAATTTAATTCAGAAAACTATTTATAGTCCTGGAATATTTTGGCAGAATTTATTTTTATTCCTGATACAGGACTGTAACATTATGAAACTTGAAATGCCCAAATTTCACAAAAACAGGGGCATCCACTCTCCTGATATCTCCTAAAACATAAACCCTAATGTACACAAACTTTTTCGGAAAAGTATGAAAATCACTGAAAGTGAACTGGCTTGTATTGAATAGATAATGTTCGTACAAATGGAAATTTCGGGTTGTCACATCATCCCCCTGTTAGAGGGAATTTCGTCCCGAAATTAGAATTTAAGCAAATAAAAGTTACAAACAATTAAGCGAAAAGATGAGGGTATTTCAACTTCATCTGATCCTCGCGTTCCCAAGTGAATTCCGGTCCTCGCTTGGCGTTCCAGCGAACCTTCACGATAGGGATACGGCTTTGTTTCGTCTGCTTGACCTCACGGTCCATGATTTCTACAGGTTCTTCCACGAAGTTGAGGCTCTCGTTGATCTCGATCTCGTCGAGTGGGATTACGAGAGTCTCGTCGGACAGACACTTTTTCAAGTTAGACACGTGGAATGTAGAATGTACGTTACGAAGTGTGTCGGGTAGGTCGAGTTTGTAAGCTACGGGGCCGACTCTGGCAAGAATCTCGAAAGGCCCTATGTACCTCGGATTAAGCTTCCCACGCTTGCCGAAGTGTATCAAGCCTTTCCAGGGTGAGACTTTGAGAAGTACTCGGTCTCCCGCCTGAAATTCCAAAGGTTTTCTTCGTTTATCGGCATAGCTCTTCTGTCGGTCTCTAGAGGCTTTCAATCGTTCACGGATCTGAACGATTTTCTCTGTCGTTTCCCGAATGATTTCCGGACCAGTGAGAGTACTGTCGGAAGCTTGTCCTCTTGCTAATTGGGTATCACCCACCTCAGCCCAGCACAGAGGAGATCTGCACTTTCGGCCGTAGAGAGCTTCGAATGGAGCAGCCTTGATGCTCGTGTGATAACTGTTATTATAGGAAAATTCGACAAGGGGTAAATGAGTATCCCATGCTTTCCCAAAATCAATCACACAGGCTCGCAACATATCTTCCAGTGTTTGAATGGTCCTCTCACTCTGTCCGTCGGTCTGTGGATGGTAGGCTGTGCTCATGTCCAGCCTTGTTCCTAGGGAATGTTGTAGGGATTGCCAAAATCTTGAGGTGAACCTACTATCTCTATCGGAGATAATGGAAATAGGTACACCATGCAACCGTACAATTTCCCTAATGTATGTTCTCGTAAGTTTCTCCATCTTGTCGGTTTCTTTGATAGGCAGGAAGTGTGCAGACTTGGTCAATCTATCAACGATGACCCATATGGTGTCAAGTCCACCCGTTGTCTTGGGCAACTTGGTTATGAAATCCATAGTGATCCGCTCCCACTTCCATTCCGGGATCTCTGGTTGTTGCAGTAAACCAGAGGGCTTCTGGTACTCGACCTTAACCTTTGCGCAAGTAAGGCATTTACTCACGAAGGTAGCAATCTCTGCTTTCATATTAGGCCACCAATATAGCTTTTTCAGATCCAGATACATCTTATCTGAACCTGGGTGGACGGAATACCGAGTGTTGTGCGCCTCGGTCATGACCAAGTCTCGTAAACCACCGTGTTTCAGTGTCTAGATCCGGTTCATGAAATATAAAGCTCCGTCACCCTTGGCTTCAAAGTTCTTGTCCATTCCCCTAAGGGATTCACTCGACACGTTTTCTGGTTTCATGGCCTCAAGCTGAGCCGCCTGAATTTGCTTAGTCAGGTGTGAATGGATGGTTATTGATAATGACTTGAACTTGCGACCATAATATTCTTTCCGACTTAGGGCGTCTGCTACTACGTTGGCTTTACCCGGGTGATAACGAATATCGCATTCGTAGTCACTGAGTAGCTCGACCCACCGTCGTTGTCTCATGTTGAGCTCCTTCTGATCGAAAATGTGTTGTAAACTCTTGTGGTCGGTAAAGATAGTGCTCTTCATTCCATACAAGTAATGTCTCCAGATCTTTAGAGCAAACACTACTGCTCCTAGTTCAAGATCGTGGGTCGTGTAGTTAACCTCGTGTGTCTTCAACTGTCTCGAGGCGTATGCGATGACCTTACCTCGCTGCATCAGAACACATCCGAGTCCTTGATTGGATGCATCGCAATAGACTACGAAGTCTTCTATTCCTTCTGGAAGGGATAGTATTGGTGCGGTGTACAAGGCTCGTTTGAGCGTTTGGAACGCTCTTTCTTGCTTCTCTTCCCAGTCAAAGGCCACACCTTTCTGGGTCAGGGTCGTAAGAGGCTTCGCTATTCGGGAGAAGTTCTGAATGAACCTGCGGTAGTAGCCAGCGAGACCTAGAAATTGACGAATTTCTGTAGGTGTCTTTGGTGCTGACCAGTTCTCAATGGCTTTTATTTTGGATGGGTCCACATGGATTCCTTCCTCGCTTACCACGTGTCCTAAGAATTCGACTCTTCGGATCCAAAATTCACATTTCAAGAACTTCGCATAAAGTGTCTCCTTTCGTAATGTCTCTAGAACTTGTCGCAGATGATCACCATGCTCTTTCTTACTTCGGGAGTAGATCAGGATGTCGTCAATGAAAACGATGACGACCTGATCTAAGTAAGGTCGGCATACCCTATTCATCAGATCCATAAAGACTACGGGCGCATTGGTCAATCCGAATGGCATCACCACGAACTCGTAGTGTCCGTAACGAGTTCGGAAGGCTATCTTCGGCACATCCTCCTCAAGCACTCGTAACTGGTGATATCCGGATCTCAGATCAATTTTGGAAAAATAGCTCGCCCCTTGCAGTTGGTCGAATAGATCATCTATGCGTGGCAGAGGGTAACGATTTTTGATCGTCAATTTGTTGAGTTCTCTGTAGTCAATACACATACGAAATGATCCGTCTTTCTTCTTAACGAACAAGACCGGTGCTCCCCAAGGTGAGAAACTTGGTCTTATAAAGCCCTTGCTGAGCTGTTCGTTAAGTTGACCAGAGAGTTCTTGCATCTCGGTTGGTGCTAAACGGTAGGGCGACTTGGCTACTGGGGTAGCTCCTGGGACTAAGTCTATTCTGAACTCGACTTGTCGTTGCGGAGGTAACCCGGGTAGTTCTTCTGGGAAGATGTCGGGAAAGTCGCTCACTACTGGGAGGTTCTTTAGTTCTTTCGTTTCTAGGTTCGTGTCGACGACGTGAGCAAGGAATGCGTGGTATTCTTTGCGCAGATATTTCTGTGCTTGAATACTAGATATAATGCGAAGACTCGCACCAGGTTTGTCGCCGTAGACTATAAGAGTTTCGTTAGATGGGAGGTTTAGTTGGACTGCTTTCTCGTAGCACATGATGTCAGTGCGATGAAGACTTAACCAATCCATGCCGATAATAACGTCGAAACTTTTTATTGAGACCAGCATAAGGTCGATTGGGAATGAATGGTTATCTAAGGTTAGAAGACAACCTAAGTATATGCTATTAGTACTTTCAGTTTTCCCATTGGCCATTTCTACTGTGAATTGTTCATTAAGTGCGTGTGGTTGCTGCTTAAGCATGCGAGCAAATTTGTGGTTTACGAAGCTTCGCTCCGCTCCACTATCGAACAGAATGCATGCATAGGAGTTATCAAGGAGGAACGTACCAGTCACCACTGTCGGGTCAGCGACTGCTTCCCCGTGGCCTATTGCTAGTACCCTCCCTGCTCTTCCAGTATTCCTCTCCTTAGGGCAGTCCCTTTTAAAGTGGCCTGCTTCGCCACATCCATAGCAAGTTGGGCTCACGCCTGAGCCAGGAACTTGGGAGATCGGTTGCGCCGGGAACCTACAGAATCGGACGGTGTGTCCTTTCCTGTGGCAGTTAGTACACTGCATTTCACGGCAGGCGCCGTTGTGGTGGAAGTTGCATTTGTTGCACTTCGGCAAACTTCCAGAATACTGCTTCCCCGGAGCAGTAACAGCAGTAGGGGCTACCGCAGCATGTACTGCTATGATTTGCTGTTTCTTTGAAGCTCGCTGCTTCTTCTTCTCATCCCAAAACTTCCGCTTGTTGCCAGCGGGTTTGGAGGGTTCTGGGATGGCTAGGGTGGTTGTGGCTGCAGGGGTCTTGACTCCATGATCAATAAGTCTTTGTGCCAATCGCTTGGCACTGTCGAAGGTAGCGGGGTTGGATGCTAAGACATTCCCCTGGTATGGAGGCACTAGCCCCCATACATACCGTTCAATCTTTTTCCCTTCAGTGGGAACCATATTGGGGCATAGGGCCACCAGTTCGCTAAAGCGGGCAGTGTAAGCGATCACGTTGGTGCCCTTCATGGTCAGATTCCAGAGTTCATGTTCTAACTTCTGGACTTCGCCCCTCGGGCAGTACTCCTCAGTCATGAGGTCCTTCATCGTTGCCCAGCCCATGTCGTTAGCCACGACGAGAGTTAGGGCTTTGACGTGGCCGTTCCACCATGTTAGGGCTTTATCCTCAAAGGTGCACGCGGCATATTTCACTTTAAATGCAGCAGGGTACGAACAGATTTCGAAGACTGATTCAGTCTTCTCGAACCATTGCGAGAGAGCAATGACTCCGCCGGTGCCATAGAAAGGCTTCGGCTTGCAGTTTGTGAAATCCTTGTAAGAGCACTCCCTTGAGCGCACAGGGATTTCGATCGGAATAGATTCCACAGGGGTTCCACCTCTGCTGGCATCTGATGAGTGATACTGAGCCATGGCAGTTGCCACTGCTGCAGCTACGGCAACATTTAGGGCTGCAGTATCGATGACTGCAGGTGGTGGAGGCGGTGGAGATGCAGGATTATTCCTAGTCCTGGGAGATTTGCGAGGAGGCATCCTTCAGCTATAAGTTTATAAAGACACGAAGGATGATAAGAATCAATTTGTAAGCAACGTGAGAGTGACCCATGGACTAACTAACCATAGCCCAACAGTTTGAATGAGTGTTCGAAATCACAATAAGAAATATCAGTAGGAATACACAAGTGTACAAATTTTTCCCACAGATTAGATAGATTTCAATAGTACGGGTATTACTGATGTAATAAGTTCAAGGAAAATCGACCTAACAGTAGGTCTTACATCATACCATAAGGACAAGACTGACAGTCTTAGATTCCTAATTTAGAGTATCGAAAGTTAGGAATATTTTACAGACAAGTGCTACTTAGAGCACATAAGTTCAAGGCTATCCCTAAATCAAAAGACAGAGATGTACTAGACATCATCTAATGGCGATGGGAGTTTCTCGGGCGAACCCTGAGGTCAGACACTTGGCGAAACACCTCTTGAAGGTGTCGGTCCTGAGCTCTCTGACGAGCTCGAAGCTCTAAGACTTCAGCACGGGAGGCAGCCAGCTGTTGCTGCAGAGTTTCGTTGGTTCTCCGGGTCCATTCCATGTCTTCTTCAAGACGGTGGATGCGGACTGTATTGACACCTGTATTGGCATCAATCTCCATGACCCGGTCGATGGCTGCTCGACCTTGCTCGACATTTCGAGCTATTCTGTGGATGATTACCGGCAGAGCTCTATCAGCAGAGCCACCATCGCTAATGTTGTAAAAGGTTCGGTCCCCAAAGTATGTTAAGGGTTGACCCTGTTCATCACTCTAGCGATTCAGATTGTTTGCCCACATGGGTGTAGGACCGGGAAACGCTGGTCGAGGGTTGTTGTTCGGGGCTTGACCTACAAGCGGTAGGTTGTTGACTTCAGGCTCGGAGTCAGATCCATCTGAAAAGCCTTCTGCGAGGTGGTCATCCAAAGGGATTGGATGATCATCTTCGGGCTCTTCATCGATCCACCCGGCATTGCCTTCATTGGGAAAGTACGGGTCGCCATGATGGAATCCAACCATTTAGATCTACGCGAGAAGAGAGGTATAAGAATATAGTATACGTGTAACTAGTAGCACAAAATACACCTATAGTATTTTAAGTTTTAAGTTCTACTGATCTTCTTGTGGTATTTTTGGTATGTTTTTAGACTTGTTAACATATCACAACCATTCTAGGGCATGTGCTAATCACTCCTAGGACCAGCATAGTTGATTAGGCTATGCCATTCCCAGGACTGACCATACATCCCCGAGCTCACTCGTGATATTCAACAATCGTAATACTTTTGTTCTTGTCATTGTGACACTGATTTTAGTATGAATGTAGACTAGTATACTTAATTAAATATTTTATTATTTAAAGTATAGACTCTTGGTCAGAGTGTTTTAGTCCCTTTTGGGTTTATAGATTAGTATATCTTTTATGGGTTGATATACTTGATTCACTATAAACAATGCTCTGATACCAATCTGTCACACCCCAAAACCAAGAACGGCGGAAACGTTCTGGGGCGGAGGACGTCATGTATAGTATCACAACACAGTAAATGTAAATAAGCAAACAACATCATCCATTGCATTAAATATATAATTTTAATACAAGTGTGTTCTGTACAGTTATAGACACCAAAAATAATGAAACACAAAATAATATGAGATGAGTCTTGAATGCACACCATCTTCTCAAAAGCTGGCCTCGGTACCTGTCTACTGATGACCTGAGAATACAAGTTATTTTGAAAGAGTTTATCAGCATTAAGCTGGTGAGTTCATAAGTATTTTAGTGTCAATGTTTCTTGTAAAAACGTTTAAACCTGTCTCAATGTATAAGTTTGTGAAAATGTAAGTGAATGTTTGAAAGTGTTTGTAAAAGTATGAATCTCTCAGAAAAACCTATATTTTCTATTAAAGTAACCTTCTACCAAGGCTAAACTGTTTTGTAAACTTGTCTGTTGTAAAAGTGTGTAATTACCCACGTATAACTATCATTTGTTAAAAATATAGTTTGTACACTAATGCTTAAGTGAGATTATCACTAAAATATGTAAAGGGGTAAATCATTGTAGTACTGTAGCTTTGTATAATAAGACTACTGCTGTACTAAATACTACTACCTTAAACCGGATTTATATTAAGGTATATTGTGATGAATTGCACCATGCTATTGACTGGTAACAACGACATAATGAATGGTCGTAATGAAAGAAATGACGTTTGGCACCCGCAGACCTGCAAGTCCGGCTGTAGCTAGCAACAAGGTGTAGGATAGTCAATCCACTATAGATCTATACGCAAACTCACGCTCCCCCTCCAAGAGAATTCTGGCTACAACTCGGGTCATGACATTTAAGGCATGCTCCGACACAGTGGATCACAATTATTACATATTTATGTATATGTATTGTTTCTCGTTCTAGTATGACTGTATATGTATTGTTTCTAGTATATCTGTATATGTATTGTTTCTAGTATATCTGTATATGTATTGTTTCTAGTATATCTGTATATGTATTGTTTCTAGTATATCTGTATATGTACGATCCTGTGTTACCTAGACGGTAACTAACTAATGAGGTACAGATGAGTATGAATATGGAAGTACTTTTATGTCTATAGATGTATATATGATATATAAGTAATATTGAAACGACCTTCGGATGGTCACCCGAAATCCCACCAGACCACATCCAAATCGAGAAAAAGGAAATAGGGCGGATGGCATTCCTAAGCCTTTTGAACATTATTTATATATCTATACATATATGGTCATGCAATTGAATATATAAAAGCATAAATAAGTTTTCATAAAACATTTGAAGCATAAATATAATTTCAAGAGAAGATCGACTTGATGTCGATCTATAAAACAATTTGAAGGCATAAGTTGATAAAACAGTTTAAGTATAAGAAGCATTTGTTTGAATCACAGTCTATAAATAAGTTTGGATAGTAAAAGAGTTTGTAAAACATTTCAAAGTAAAGCGGTTTGATAAACTGTTTGAACAGTGGTAAAAATCGTTGTTTTCCTAGTTATTAATCACATGTGATTAAATGCAATCACATGTGATTGAAACAATAACTATAAGTATTTGACTTGTATCCCCCCCATAAAGCGTTTAAAACATTTAAAATCATTCAAAGGTTGATTCAAGGGGTATGAACTCACTTGTGGTGAGTCGTTTGAATTGTAGTGTCGGATACCGTGCTAGGTGGCAAACGGAGACTTGTTTACACGCACGAGCCTAGTTATCATATAATAAGCATATATATAACTAATTAGACAAATAATAACTTAAATAAATAAGTTCAGACACTTAGAAAACATTTAAACACTTTTATGAGTGTTTAAGGTTCAAATGGTTGCATCTAAGTTGCTACGGGACAAGGCAAAAGGGTTTGAAACATCAAATGGCCTTGTATAGGAGTTCACCATCCAACAAACCCCACACCTTGGAGTTTACGTCCATAAACTCATGGGTTTATGGCCGTGAACTCCTCAAATGGTGGTTTTGGGTGTTTTGTGGTGCTATCTTGATCCTAGAACACTCCTAGCTTTGTTGGAATAACACATGAAGTAGTTTAAGGCTCTAGAACACTCCATATGGGAGTTTACGGCCTAAAGTCCACTCACCCTAGAGTTTACGGCCGTAAACTCTTGTATTTTAATTGTTTTGAGGCTCTTAAACATCAAGGATGGCTTCCATGAATTTATCTAAGGCTAATGGGGACAAGAGGCACACTTTTGTGCCTTCACTTGGAGTTTACGGCCCAAGATATGTTCCTTGGCCGTAAACTCCTTTCAAGGAGTGATTATTATGTGTTATACTCTCCATTCTAGTCCCAAGGGTTGAAGGTAAATTGTCTTAAGGCCTATGGTGTGATTGTTGTGCATTTTTCCCTTAGAAAAGGGGTTTACGGCCCAAGAGGGGTTCTTGGCCGTAAACTCCTACAAACTTGTGATTTTGATGGGTTTTGATGTCCTAATTAAGCACAAGCATTTGAGGGTAAAGTTCCTTAAGCATTAGGTGAAGTTTAGGGCACTAATTGCCCTTGAAAAGGGGTTTACGGCCCAAGGAAGTTCCTTGGCCGTAAACTCCAAGAACTTGTGTTTCTTGGTTGCTTTTTGGTCCATAAAGATTACACCCTAACCCCTAAACAAGTTGTCTAACAAGGAATCGGGACTAGGAAGCCATAACGTTCCATTTTGGAGTTTACTCCCCAAGAACGTTCTTGGGCGGTAAACTCCCGGATCTTGTATTCTAAACATGTAATTGTTGTTAATAAGCATCTAACAAGTATTGAAACACATATAGAAAAGTAGACTCACAATCTGGGATGAAAACTCGAAGATCCGTCAGAGAGAATATGGCTTTTCTCTATTTGGAATTGTGAATAATGAATTAATTTAATTCACAAAACTATTTATAGTCCTGGAATATTTTGGTAGAATTTATTTTTATTCCTGATACAGGACTGTAACATTATGAAACTTGAAATGCCCAAATTTCACAAAACCAGGGGCATCCACTCTCCTGATATCTCCTAAAACATAAACCCTAATGTACATAAACTTGTTCGGAAAAGTATGAAAATCACTGAAACTGAACTGGCTTCTATTGAATAGATAATGTTCGTACAAATGGAAATTTCGGGTTGTCACATAAGTGATACTATGAATTAAGAAGGCTATACATTGTGTTAGTGAAAGTGAAAGTACATTATCTTAATAGGTGATGTGCAATATGTGTATACAGGTTGATAAAGAACATATAGATATATCGAATTATGTAATGAATTTTGGGAACTATTATGAAATGGTTTGTAGAATTTGCAAGTTAAGACACTTCGAAGGTTATGGAGTTAAACACTTGATAAAGTACAATGCCTAAATAGATGTTGGACTAAACCAAGAAATAAGAAGATGTAGGGCCGTTAAAACACGAAAATTCTAATAAAATATCATGAAAAACGGTGATATTTAGAGGACCCTTTCCTCTTTTTATAACGTTTTGAAAAACCTAAATTGGAGTTGCAGTGAAAAAAACTTATGGATAAAACAATAACATGAGTGAGAGCAAATAGTTAAATGGGAAAAAAAATCGTCTTTGACATTTATTTCCACCTTGGTGGACAATTTGAGTTAGGAAGCTTGCTTGGTACTATTGGTAAATCTTCATGGACAATTTTGAGAATTGTTGGTATCTGAGATTGAGAACAGTTAGTATCCAAGATCTGGTTTTTAGGCTTAAAACTCATGTTTAAATCATTTTTGCCCCAAATGAAGGGAGAACAGAGAGAGCTACATGAGGGATGTTTATATATATATATATATATATATATATATATATATATATATATATATATATATATATATTAGAGGTTATAGATTAAATTGTGTTTGTATCTTTTGAAGTGGGAGTTTAGGAATCCTTTAGGGTTGGGACTATGGCTTATAATGTAACGACCTGTATTTTTCCATCTAAATCATCTGTAGCTATATCAAAGTTTTTCAATAAAATGTGGAATTCCATATCTCAAAAATGATTTACATCCGAGGCTATAATCAGGTTTACAATAAAATCATACTCATATTTAAAACAACATGGGTATACTCAAAATAAAAACTACTTCTAGTCCAAGTCCTTTTGCTCCTATATCATTTCGTACAATACAATGGCTACTATCTGAACCTAGAATACATGAAAAATGTAAAACATCAGACCACATATCTAGTGAGTTATATCATACTCTGTTTTCGTGTAATCATACTTTACATCTATCTTTCTTTCTTTTTATACTCTACAATTATGTTATCCACTTCTCTTACTCTTACTCTAACTCACCTCATGAATTCTCATCTCATCATTACTTCACATGCTCTTCTCACCTCATGCTTTCTCCCTTTCTATATTTACTTTTTCTCGGGCTCTTACTCTATAACCATAGTCTCATTCATTCATTTATGATAGGCATTCATTTATATTCGTTCGATTGTCATGCTTTTTTTTTTCTTTCTGTATGTTATTACATTTTACGAGATATATAGTGCAACAAAGCTACGAGTGAAAGTGAACATTTTTATGTTTGAAATTTGTGTATAATATTTGGATAAAGATGTTGATATTGAGAACTTTTTTTTTGAATTATTTCTTATTTTCAGACAGAATTTCCTTATAATGTTTATATTTATAAATATGGTTTGTTATTTGGATTCTTATATTTGGAAGTTCCTTATGTTCATTTAGCATCATAACGAACAAATATGAACAAAAATGAACAAGGTGATTTTTTAGTGAAAAAACACAAATAAGAAAATTTGTTCGTCTATATGATTATATTTGTTCATTTGTTTGGTTAAACTTTAAAGAACGAACATGAAAAATCCCTTGTTTGTGTTCATTCGATTCATTACACTGGTCTTCATTAAAGGGGGGGGGGGGTTTCTCATCGGCAGAGTTACCGGTGGTAGGCAGCTTGGCAAGTTTAGGTTGAGGTTGTAACACCCAAGTTTCTACAAGACTTGTAGTCAAAATACAAGTGATTATAGTAAGTATATACATGCTAAAGTGATATTATGAATTAAAAAGGCTATACATTGTGTTAGTGAAAGTGAAAGTACATTATCTTAATAGGTGATGTGCAATATGTGTATCATGGTTGATATAGAACATATAGATATATCGAATTATGTAATGAATTTTGGGAACTATTATGAAATGGTTTTTAGAATTTGCAAGTTAAGACACTTCGAAGGTTATGGAGTTAAATACTTGATAAAGTATGATGCCTAAAAAGATGTTGGACTAAACCAAGAAATAAGAAGATGTAGGGCCGTTAAAACACGAAAATTCTAATAAAATATCATGAAAAATGGTGATATTTAGAGGACCCTTTCCTCTTTTTATAACGTTTTGAAAAACCTAAACTGGAGTTGCAGTGAAAAAAACTTATGGATAAGACAATAACATGAGTGAGAGCAAATAGTTAAATGGGAAAAAAAATCGACTTTGACATTTATTTCCACCGGACAATTTGAGTTAGGAAGCTTGCTTCGTACTATTGGTAAATCTTCATAGACGATTTTGAGAATTGTTGGTATCTCAGATTGAGAATTGTTAGTATCCTAGATCTGGTTTTTAGGCTTAAAACTCATGTTTAAATCATTTTTGCCCCAAATGAAGGGAGAACAGAGAGAGCTACATGAGGGATGTATATATATATATATATATATATATGTATATATATATATATATATAAATTAGAGATTATAGATTAAATTGTCTTTGAATGATCACAAACATGATGGTGAAGATTAAGCTCAAAGGTAATCCTCTCCCATCTTTGTATCTTTTGTAGTGGGAGTTTAGGAATCCTCGAGGGTTGGGACTATGGCTTATAATGTAACGACCTGTATTTTTCCATCTAAATCATCTGTAGCTACATCAAAGTTTTTCTATAAAATGTGGAATTCTATATCTCAAGAATGATTTACATCCCAGGCTATAATCAGGTTTACAATAAAATCATACTCATATTTAAAGCAACATGGGTATACTCAAAATAAAAACTACTTCTAGTCCAAGTCCTTTTGCTCCTATCTCATTTCATACAATACAATGGCTATTATCTGAACCTAGAATACATGAAAAATGTACAACATCAGACCACATATCTAGTGAGTTATATCATACTCTGTTTTCGTGTAATCATACTTTACATCTATCTTTCTTTCTTTTTATACTCTACAATTATGTTATCCACTTCTCATACTCTTACTCTAACTCACCTCATGAATTCTCATCTCATCATTACTTCACATGTTCTTCTCACCTCATGCTTTCTCCCATTCTATCTTTACTTTTTCTCGGGCTCTTACTCTATAACCATGGTCTCATTCATTCATTCATTTATGATAGGCATTCATTTAGTTTCGTTTGATTGTCATGCTTTTTTTTTCTTTCTGTATGTTATTACATTTTACGAGATATATTGTGTAACAAAGCTACGAGTGAATGTGAACATTTTTATGTTTGAAATTTTTGTATAATATTTGGATAAAGATGTTGATATTTAAAGGTTTTTTTTGAATTATTTCTTATTTTCAGACAGAATTTCCTTATAATGTTTATATTCATAAATATGGTTTGTTATTTGGATTCTTATATTTGGAAGTTCCTTATGTTCATTTAGCATCTTAACTAACAAATATGAACAAAAATGAACAAGGTGATTTTTAAAGTGAAAAAACACAAATAAGAAAATTTGTTCGTCTATTTGATTATATTTGTTCATTTGTTTGGGTAAACTTTAAAGAGAGAACATGAAAAATCCCTTGTTTGTTTTCATTCGATTCATTACACCGGTCTCCATTAAAGGGGGGGGGGGGGGTTCTCATCAGCAGAGTTACCGGTGGTAGGCTGCTTGGCAAGTTTAGGTTGAGGTTGTAACACCCAAGTTTCTACAAGACTTGTAGTCAAAATACAAGTGATTATAGTAAGTATATACATGCTTAAGTGATACTATGAATTAAAAAGGCTATACATTGTGTTAGTGAAAGTGAAGTACATTATCTTAATAGGTGATGTGCAATATGTGTATCATGGTTGATATAGAACATATAGATATATCGAATTATGTAATGAATTTTGGGAACTATTATGAAGTGGTTTGTAGAATTTGCAAGTTAAGACACTTCGAAGGTTATGAAGTTAAATAATTGATAAAGTATAATGCCTAAATAGATGTTGGACTAAACCAAGAAATAAGAAGATGCAGGGCCGTTACAACACGAAAAATCTAATAAAATATCATGAAAAACGGTGATATTTAGAGGACCCTTTCCTCTTTTTATAACGTTTTGAAAAACCTAAATTGGAGTTGCAGTGAAAAAACTTATGGATAAGACAGTAACATAAGTGAGAGCAAATAGTTAAATTGGAAACAAAAATCGTCTTTGACATTTATTTCCACCTTGGTGGACAATTTGAGTTAGGAAGCTTGCTTGGTACTATTGGTAAATCTTCATGGACGATTATGAGAATTGTTGGTATCTGAGATTGAGAACTGTTAGTATCCAAGATCTGGTTTTTAGGCTTAAAACTCATGTTTAAATCAGTTTTGCCCCAAATGAAGGGAGAACAGAGAGAGCTACATGAGGGATGTTATATATATATATATATATATATATATATATATATATATATATATATATATATATATATATATATATATATATATATATTAGAGATTATAGATTAAATTGTCTTTGAATCATCACAAACATGATGGTGAAGATTAAGCTCAAAGGTAATCCTCTCCCATCTTTGTATCTTTTGTAGTGGGAGTTTAGGAATCCTCGAGGGTTTGGACTATGGCTTATAATGTAACGACCTGTATTTTTCCATCTAAATCATCTGTAGCTATATCAAAGTTTTTCTATAAAATGTGGAATTCTATATCTCAAAATGATTTACATCCCAGGCTATAGTCAAGTTTACAATAAAATCATACTCTTATTTAAAGCAACATGGGTATACTCAAAATAAAAACTACTTCTAGTCCAAGTCCTTTTGCTCCTATCTCATTTCGTACAATACAATGGCTACTATCTGAACCTAGAATACATGAAAAATGTACAACATTAGGCCACATATCTAGTGAGTTATATCATACTCTGTTTTCGTGTAATCATACTTTACATCTATCTTTCTTTCTTTTTATACTCTACAATTATGTTATCCACTTCTCATACTCTTACTCTAACTCACCTCATGAGTTCTCATCTCATCATTACTTCACATGCTCTTCTCACCTCATGCTTTCTCCCATTCTATCTTTACTTTTTCTCGGGCTCTTACTCTATAACCATACTCTCATTCATTCATTTATGATAGGCATTCATTTATATTCGTTCGATTGTCATGCTTTTTTTTTTCTTTCTGTATGTTATTACATTTTACGAGATGTATAGTGCAACAAAGCTATGAGTGAAAGTGAACATTTTTATGTTTGAAATTTGTGTATAATATTTGGATAAAGATGTTGATATTTAGAGCTTTTTTTTGAATTTTTTATTATTTTCAGACAAAATTTCCTTATAATGTTTATATATATAAATATGGTTTGTTATTTGGATTCTTATATTTGGAAGTTCCTTATGTTCATTTAGCATCTTAACTAACAAATATGAACAAAAATGAACAATGTGATTTTTTAGTGAAAAAACACAAATAAGAAAATTTGTTCATCTATTTGATTATATTTGTTCATTTGTTTGGCTAAACTTTAAAGAACGAACATGAAAAATCCCTTGTTTGTGTTCATTCGATTCATTACACCGGTCTCCAATAAAGGGGGGGGGGGGGGGAGGGTTCTCATCGGCAGAGTTACCGGTGGTAGGCTGCTTCGCAAGTTTAGGTTGAGGTTGTAACACCCAAGTTTCTACAAGACTTGTAGTCAAAATACAAGTGATTATAGTAAGTATATACATGCTTAAGTGATACTATGAATTAAAAGGGTATACATTGTGTTAGTGAAAGTGAAAGTGCATTATCTTAATAGGCGATGTGCAATATGTGTATCATGGTTGATATAGAACATATAGATATATCGAATTATGTAATGATGTTTGGGAACTATTATGAAATGATTTGTAGAATTTTCAAGTTAAGACACTTCGAAGGTTATGAAGTTAAATACTTGATAAAGTATAATGCCTAAATAGATGTTGGACTAAACCAAGAAATAAGAAGATGTAGGGCCGTTACAACACGAAAATTCTAATAAAATATCATGAAAAACGGTGATATTTAGAGGACCCTTTCCTCTTTTTATAACGTTTTGAAAAACCTAAATTGGAGTTGCAGTGAAAAAACTTATGGATAAGACAGTAACATAAGTGAGAGCAAATAGTTAAATTGGAAACAAAAATCGTCTTTGACATTTATTTCCACCTTGGTGGACAATTTGAGTTAGGAAGCTTGCTTGGTACTATTGGTAAATCTTCATGGACGATTTTGAGAATTGTTGGTATCTGAGATTGAGAACTGTTAGTATCCAAGATCTGGTTTTTAGGCTTAAAACTCATGTTTAAATCATTTTTGCCCCAAATGAAGGGAGAACAGAGAGAGCTACATGAGGGATGTTTATATATATATATATATATATATATATATGTATATATATATATATATATATATATATATATATATATATATATATGTATGTATCAAAGATTATAGATTAAATTGTCTTTGAATGATCACAAACATGATGGTGAAGATTAAGCTCAAAGGTAATCCTCTCCTATCTTTGTATCTTTTGTAGTGGGAGTTTAGGAATCCTCGAGGGTTGGGACTGTGGCTTATAATGTAACGACCTATATTTGTCCATCTAAATCATCTGTAGCTACATCAAAGTTTTTCTATAAAATGTGGAATTCTATATCTCAAAAATTATTTACATCCCAGGCTATAATCCGGTTTACAATAAAATCATACTCATATTTAAAGCAACATGGGTATACTCAAAATAAAAACTACTTCTAGTCCAAGTCCTTTTGCTCCTATCTCATTTTGTACAGTACAATGGCTACTATCTGAACCTAGAATACATGAAAAATGTACAACATCAGACCACATATCTAGTGAGTTATATCATACTCTGTTTTCATGTAATCATACTTTACATCTATCTTTCTTTCTTTTTATACTCTACAATTATGTTATCCATTTCTCATACTCTTACTCTAACTCACCTCATGAATTCTCATCTCATCATTATTTCACATGCTCTTCTCACCTCATGCTTTCTCCCATTCTATCTTCACTTTTTCTTGGGCTCTTACTCTGTCTTCATCTCCCATACCCTTCGATTGCTCTATCTACACCTTTTCTCACCTCAGTTCATGACCTTCTAATACTCACTTCTCATAATCTCCCTTCTCACCTCATAATCTTTTCTTAGAACCACTCCTACTCTTACTCTATCTCGTCTCATGCATTCTCCTTCTATTCTCACTTTGACCCAAATGGTCTAATCACTTATGACAACTTCACCTATCATATAGGGGAAAACATAATTCTCACCCTACCAGAGTACAACCATCCAGACTTAGTCCCCTCACTTTGATCCCTTGTGGATCCTTTGGTAACTTCTATTTTCTTGAATCTCTTGTGGATTACAATGATCCCTTACGGATCCTCTACACTTAATCCCTCACAGATTATATCAAGGTTCTCTAAAGCAACCTATTACTTTGTTCCACTCATGGATACCTTTCTCAATCTTCACTAACTACACATAATCTCATTCCTATAGGAATCATCTATTTATATTCCTAAAGGAATCATCTCATTCCTGAAAGAAACATAATCTCATTCCCGAAGGAATCATGATCTCATTCCCTAAGGAATCATCTTTCTATATTCTTCTTATAATCTTACACATAAATGTTATGGTCTCCTTATATTCTACATATCACATGTCTCATAACACTTTATCGCATCATCTCATCAAGAGATCTTCTATTACCAATCTAGTACTTAATACATTTAGTACTTACTCTAAATCTTCATCTACTAACATGTAGGTATTCAACAAAATACCAATAGTATCTAGATATACATACATACTCTATCTTCATTTAGGAATTCAACACAATACCGATAACATCTAATCCATACATATAAATCTATTTAATAGATTATAATTCATATAATCATGCTCTATATTCATCTATTAGCTTATATGTATTCAACAGAATACCTTTAACATCTATTCATGCATACATAATCATTTACAAGATTACACTTCATGTAATCACATTCTATCTTTACCTAATTTCTTGTGGGTATTTGACACAATACCATTAACATATAAACATGTATATATAATACAATTAACATATAAACATGGATACATAATCTAGCGAGAGGGAGTTATCACTCACATTGTTAGTTAGTGAAAACTAACTACCCTTGGCTCCAATATTTAATTGATGCACTTGATCCATATTCTTTGCTCAAGGCCTATTCATACAACGTATCAAGCTCCTTAGAACTTGTCTTAACTTATTAAGATCGTAACTAATCTCCTTACCATAATGATCACTTAATTAATCATATTTATAACATCTCATCTTGTACCTCTAAATATATTTTACTAAATGAATTAAGCATCCCATACTACCAAATTCATTACACTCAAATATTTATTGCATCAATTCATCTTCCTCACTTGTTAGAGTTTGAAATCCTAACTATAAATATATATATATATATATATATATATATATATATATATATATATATATATATATATATATATATGGACTTCACCATGGAAATCACATACAAAGGTTGTTCAAAGCTTCTAAACACTCCTTATAACATAATAATCAAGCTATAAGTTGATTAATTCAAACAATCAAGCCAAAATAACAAATTCATCAATGAAGTTGAAAGCTTCACTAAAGGAAGAAATCGTTACCTTATGAGTGAAAGGATGTTAATCCATACAATCGTCCATCTCTCGCTTATCTAGGCGCTTCGACTACAATAAAATCGCCCCATCTTGGCTCTTAATCGGATTGGAGAAGATTTGGTTGCAGTTAAAGCGCCAAAATAACAAATTCGTCATGGAGCTATCTCTTTCAATTCATGAAACTCCTCTAAATGTCCAAATTTCCCTTTTGGTTAATTATTCACCCAAAGTCAAATATCTTTAAATTGTGGGTTCTTACATACAACCCTTGATAAAGAAGCATGATATTATGTTAATAGATAAATAAAATTATTGATATGTTCTTAACTCTACTTAATGATGATTATGGTGAATAATTTACACAACATATCTTAATCATTATTAAAATTTGAAACTTAGGTTTGGCCAAGAGTAAGGGGGGATGTCATTATTGACCAAATAGTACAAATTGACGGTCTTTATGGATGTTATATGATGAAGTTAACATAAACTTTTGCTCATAAACCCCATAGATATACCAAACCATTGTTGTTCAATAGGATGGGTTGAAACCCTAAGAAGGGTGCAGTTGGAATTAGAGGACATGGTGATGTTAACTATTATTGTGGCTGCAACCTTTGTCTAACGAGTTTTGTTTTTTTTACCAAACGCCGGTATTTAAAAAAATATATATTTACTAAAGTGTTGTCATTTGTAATTTAACTACCACATAATAGTAAAAGTAATATTAAAAAAATCCAAAGTTGGTCGATTTATTCCCTAATTTTTTTGTTGCATTTTGGGGGCATAAAATGGATATACACCGGTTTTTGTTCACCGCTACTTAATATAACATGTTTCATAATCCATGCTAGCTTTGTCGTGGGCTAAGATTAGTATGATCAACACTATAGGTCTTTGTGGGAGTTAGGTTAACATAATATGTCTATATTTGGAAAGTTTGGTTGACAATAACCTTTTCATATATATATATATATATATATATATATATATATATATATATATATATATATATATATATATATATATCTTAATTATCTTATAAAGCATTTTTGGTCAAACGCTGAATTTTAAGTCGTACAAACATACAATGCATTTGTACAATCAATTTATGCATTACAAAAAGAGTAGAGTACATATGGTCAATAGTTGAAAAGGTCAAATCTCTTATCCCCTATTCTTAGGCTATTTTGACCCGGTTTATTCCTTATCTCCGTATTTCCCCAAATCTTGCAATTTCTGTTCACAAATCTTGGATATATATCGCTGACGTTTCCATTTCTAGGGTTTAATTCATCTTTCAACATTCAACCACCATTGTCACACCGTCGCTTGGCGCGGGTAAACGGCTAGTGTATATATATATATATATATATATATATATATATATATATATATATATATATATATATTCTTCCTCACTAACCATGATAATCCATTTTACCTCTTGAAATACAATCAAGAGGGAGACACAAAAAAATACATGTGTGTGGTCTATGACCGGCAGAAGGCGACGGGGGTGGAGCTGCCTCTTACCAATAATGTCGAAGGAACAACTAAAATCGGGGGAATGATTTATCATTACCATGAGGTTCCACCAATGACCCCAAAAATCTTGAAGAGATGTACCAAGGTAAGGCTCATTGAACTATGGTTCGATATCAAACTTAAACCTGATAAAGACCTAACAAAATATGTAGTGATCACCAGAATGAGCTCAACACCAAGGTAGACATGGAAACGATAGAAGATTAAAATCACATACCGATGGAGGTTATCTTGGTATCAGTAAGGACCAAGGATTACAACTAGAATCAAAGCTTTAAATGCTAACCGAGTCGGTTTATGTGATAGAACTGAAGCTGAATCTGGAATTGGATCTGAGGTATCGACAACGACGTGCTTAGGGTTGATTGGAAGAAGGTTAATGAAGATGAAAATGATGAAAAGGTAACGGTAGATCGGAAGTTAAAGGGAAACATTTGAATGCAAGGAGTATGAGTTTGAAATTAGGGAGCCATAAAAGATAAGAGATGGTAGGCCTGGCGAGAGATATGGATGAGAGAGGAAATGGAAGGATAAAAAAAAAGACGATAATAGATATGAGAGAGAAGAACCCAAGGACACCATTATAGATCCAAGTTGGTCTCAAGTAAAAGTATCAGAGAGAGGTTATGGCGAGTATCCATACTTAGACAAAAGTTTGAGTTCTTTAGTAGAAGTAACAGAGAGAGGTTATCGCGAGAATCCATACTTTGACAAACGTGTTGAGTTCTTCGCCTTCATTCATTTATTTTCACTTAATTCCTTCATCTTGCATTAAATAGGTGATTAGGGTTTATCGATGTGAATTGGGTTTTTTTTGAGTAAATAAAAGACTAAAAATGGGTTTGAGCAATTGGGTTCTAAGGGGGCGTTTGGCTTAGCTTTTGAATGACTAAAAGTCCTTTTAGAAAAAGATCATAGGTAAAAGATGTTTGGAAAAATACTTTTAAAAGCTACTTTTGGATTTTGCAAAGAAGGAAAATCAACTTTTTGGAAAAGTCAAGAAAAGCTGACTTTTTGTAACTTTTCCAAAAAAGATATTTTGCCTCTAAAAAGCTAAGCCAAACACCCCCTAACAAGTGAAGGTGGAGTAATACAAAGTGAAAGAGGAGAAGTGGACTTTTGAAGGTCAAAGTACACATCATCAAAATAACCAGATGGCTTTATGCCCCCATAAAGCAACACAATTATGGCCGCTTTACTCACTTCAAAATGGTTTAAATGACCAAAAAAATGACTTTATGCCCCCATAAAGCATCACAAGTACTTTAGGGATTGAATTGAACTATTTTGAAAATATTATAGGGATTTTTTTTTGTCATTTTCCCAATTAAAAAAGACCCCAATGCTTCTCTATCTCTCTCTCTCTCTCTCTCTCTCTCTCTCTTGCCAGATGATGTAAACCCCGATGCCAATTGCTATCGTTAGACTCTTTCTCTCCTTACGAGGCGATTCCAATTTACATTTGTTTTATCTGTGGATCCTCCACAATGATCAACCATGGCGGATTACTATAATCACAATTCCTAGTTACCTAATCCTATGGTATTCCATGTCGTAGTACTTGAAGAAACATATGGGGTGGGTCTCGGCCATAAAGTATTAATATATTGGCAAGGGATGTAAGAAAAATGTAGGGAAGAAAGGTAATGCAAATCAAGTAATAGTTTATTTATTTATTTATTTATTTATTTTTTGCATTTTAGAGCTTATTGGTGTTTATGATTCGATAGTTTGTGGCATTCATATCTTGAAGACTCCAAATGAAATCAAGCTCTAAAGGCCATTGGTAATGTTCATGGGATGAATGTTCTTACCACACCTTGATTAATGCTACTAGTAGTGTTTAGGGTTTAGAGTTGCAAACCATGGGCGGATATTGCTCCATGTAGTACTACTCCAAATGCTATTACTAGACATACGACTAATCCTATTGGTATTATTTTTGTTTTGAGTTTTAATTTAAATTGGTATTCTTAAATTCATATTGTTTTGTTTTAGCTTTATGCCTTGTAAATAATGTGTTGGCCAAAAATAACGATGGTTGCCGGAAACAATGGTGATTGTAATGACCCAAATTTTCCTCATCTAAATATGTTGTTATTATCAAAGTTTTCTACTAAAAATGCAGAATTCTATACTTTGAAAAACACGTTACATCCCAAGTTATTTTTGAGTTTACAATAAAATTATAATCTAAAGCGACAAGGGAAATAAAACTAAAATAAAATTATACTTATAGTCTAAATCCTTGTGCTCATACCTTCTCAATTACAATGACTGCTACCCAAACTTGCAAAACATGAAAATATCTACAACATCAGACCACAGGTCTGGTAAGTTACATTCTATCTGTTTTCATGTTATCATACTTTACTTCTAGTATTTATTTCTTTACATATTCTAATATTATGTTCTTTTTTTCTCATACTCTACTCTATTATCATCTCATCTATCTCTTCAACTCTTTTCTTATCACTTATCATCTGATGCCTTCTCATCTTTTTTCATACTCATTCTATACTTTATCTTCTTCTCTTCTTAATCTCTTCTCATCTTCTATTCATTCTCTATCTTTACATCTCTTATACTCTTCTCACTCCATCTATTCTCTTGTTCCATAGTCTTCTCTCATGTAGTCTCTTTACTCTTCTTGTACTCTATTCATGCCCTTATCATACACTTACTTTACTCTTCTCAGAACTTATACTCTTAACATGCCTTTCTCATACTCTACTTACACTTGACCTCTCTATTATCTACTTCTCATGCCTTAGCATTTTATTCAAATCCAGATCCCGACGGTCCAATCTCATATGATTGCCTCATCTATCATATAGGGTAAACAAGATCACACTAACATTACCAAGTACATTGATTCGAACTTAATCCCCTTCCTTTGATCCATCATGGATCCTTTGACATTATTCTTCTCTTGAACCCCTTATGGATTACTTACTCTTAATCCCTCATGAATTATATCTAAGCTCTTTCAAAGAACTCTCTTACCTTCTTCCAATCATGGAACCTTTTTCTACGTTTTTCTAAACACACAAAATCTCATTCCCACAGGAATCATCTATCTACATTCTTGAAGGAATCATAATCTTATTCCTGTAGGAATCATACTCTTATTCCCATGGGAATCGTGCTCTTATTCTCATAGGAATCATACTCTTATTCATGTAGGAATCATCTTTCTACTATTCTCATAATATTTCTCAACCCTCGTCCTATAGATATTCTATCTTTTTATATCATCAAGAGATATTTTCTATTCATCTAGTAGTTAACTCATTAAGTGCTTAATCTCCATCTTAATATAATAATGTATATGTACTCTACATAATACCATTAATGTCTATACATCCATACAATCTTATTCGCATGATCATAACACTTATAATCATAGTCTATCTTCATCCAATCTCTCTTAGGTATTTATGATAATACACTTCTCACAATAACATCCTAATATCAGGTACTATTATTATTGCTCTTTATTTTATGAGAAATGGCACAACTAGTCCCTGAGAAGAAAAGGATTGCACTTTGATCATACACTGGGCATACTCGAGGATACGCAAAACGTACTCATACATATTGGAACGTGGATGATCCGCTAGTATGTTAGGGTACGTGTGGTACGCCGGGCGTACTACCCCAAACTGTAAACCCTAATCTTTAGTGTTGCTCCCTATTTAAACAACATTATATCCCCATTTAATCATCCTTATCAGCCACCATTCCCTCCCTAAACGCTAATTCTGAGTCTATGTTGCTTCTGTGAGTTTTGTGAGCTTATTGAGTGTTTTGGTGCATTTTGTTTAAGAAGGAGTCTAGAGAAGAAGAAGTGGTTGCTTGCAAGCTTGTAGATCTAGGAACCTTTCCTCCTTGTGCATCTTTTTCGTGTATAAAGTTTATACCTTGATGAGTTTTCTAATTGATCTACATGGTTGAAGTTTTATGATATTTTGTCCCCAAGATTGGACCTATATGAGTTTGGAGAACTCCATGGAATTGTAGCTACCCTTTCATGCATTTTAGGACCTGTAGATTCATAAAAATGGTTTCTTAAACATTCCATACGCCTTATGCATGAGTAAAGTAGCTTAGAGTGTGTTAGAAGTTAGGGTTTGTTGCATTGAGTCCTTCTTAGCCATGCAAAGGCTTAAAGTCAATGACTTTATGGATTAAGACATCTTAGATTGGTCAGATCTGAGGTTTGGTTAGTTGTGTTAAAGGATTACGACCCAAAGTTATTGAAAATGGCAGCAGATGGAGTACATCGAATGTACTCCTGGCTATGCCCCACGTAGCTGGTTCCACCCCGATGAGTTCTGATTGAGTTATACGCCTCATGTAAGGACGCGTATGCCCAACATAAACATTGGGCAGTTGACTTTCATTGACTTTTTGACTTTTGGTCAAGATTTAGGGTTTTAGACCATGTGAAGGGAAAAATGGTCTTTTTGCCCTTGGAGGAATTAGTTGTGGGATATGGACTCGCAAGTTAAGTTTTAGACCTTAATTATTAATTAGGGTTACTTATGTCGTTGATTAGGCGGAGTCTAGTTCCGGCAGTTTAGGTGTGAGACTTACTTATCGACAGTGTCAGGTGAGTCTCCTCACTTATTCTTACCTGTGTGGTAGGATATCTCTATCTGTGATGACCAGCTGGGTCTAGCTTTTATTATTGTGTTATGCTGTTTGTATGTGACTAAGACTACTGATAGTCTTCATGGTTGCTGATAACTGACCACGTGTGCTGTTAGTCTATTGGGACTGCTGATAGTCCCTAGGGTGGCTGATAACCATATCTATTTATTTATGTTATATTGTGTGTGGTATTTTGGGGAATTCACTAAGCTTCGTGCTTATAGTTGTTGATTTATATGTTTCAAGTACTTATGAGGACCGCGGGAATGCGAAGGTTTGATTGTACACACTCGCTGGAGGATTTGTTGCTTAATATATTGTGAAAATGTTTTGTTTTGGATAATCATGTATTTGAGAACTTGATTTGTGAAATACTAATTCTTGGTAAATAAAAAATGAAAAATTTGGTCTAAAATTTGAGGTGTTACAATTTGGTATCAGTGCCTTGGTTTGAGGGATATGGATGAACCTCAGGGTGATTCTAAACTCAAACTAAGGATCAAATTTTTTTTTTATAAAAACTTAACCAAGAAATGAAGATTTTGCAGGAGAAAAACCCGGTGAAGCAGTGTGTACAATCAACCAGCGCTCGAGCGGTAATTTCCGAAAATACCTCAATCATTATAATATGAGTAGTGTAGAGATGATATTTTATGAGTCGATAAAATTGCATGCTAGTTAGTGGTAGGCTAAGGAATCCTACAGGAATGATGTTATAATGGTGCCTGATATGGGATGCCTTTAGCCTAGGAGTTTATTCTTATGAGATTGAATCTGTCACCATGATTTGTTTAGTGTATGCTATATGATTGTACATACTTAGGATTTTATAGCCATAGAATGCCTGATTTAGCTTTTCTCCTGTTCCTTGTATGGTTGTGGATTTGACGTACGATCATTTATTCGAATGTCTATTGAGTCTCGTATTATGTACAATTGTCATGCGTGAAGCAAACGACAAGGATATCAAAGATCTTGTGAGGCAGAGTAGTGCTGGGGAGTAGTCTAGAGTTAGTGTCTAGTTGCTTAGTCGTGGTTCTAAGGAACCAATAGGGAGAGTCTATAACTGATTTAAGGAAATAGAGTCCTTGTGACTTAGGGTCTTGAGAGGATTACTTGAGAGAAATACAAGTTAGTGTGGAAGGTAATATTGGGCTTGTACTACTGAAAGCACCGAATCTGTACGCGGCTCAAGGAGGAACTTTAAGGAACTACGGAGGTTACAGGAGTGTGTGGGCGTCAGCGTATGCGCTTTTGCTTGATTTCTGATAGTTTTCTTGTGTGTTTTAGTATGGTGGTTACCCGAGGTTCAGGCTCCAACGACCCCGAGAGGCCGAGTGCCAATGATGATGAGATTCGTAGGATTGTTTCTGCTGAGGTGGCCACAACAATCAAAGGAGCTAATACAAAGATGTTTGTGTCTATCAAGACAATGCTGATTGAGACTTCTGATGAGCGCTATGCCACCGTCACTGAGGATGTTGTTGTCGCAGCCACCACAACTGTTGCTGCTGTGAGACTGCAGGGGGGGGGGGTGATTCGTTATGGTATCGAGAGTTCACCAACATGAAGCCACCCGAGTTTGATGCGACCCAAGATCTAATTTCTTCTATGAGATGAATCCTAATGTTGAGGGATGTTATTATACTTTCTCTTGTCTGGAGAATCTGAGGGTTCATTTCGTGATGAACCTGCTTTGCTTGGGAGCGAAGGATTGGTGGAAGTTTGTAACAATTGATTATGCTATTGTAGAGCATACTGCAGTGAGTTGGGAGAGGTTTACTGAGATGTCTAGTGATGAGTTTGTACCCACGGTTCAACGGTAAAGATTGGCCCAAGAGTTCCTGTCTCTCAAGAAAAAGACAGAGACGGTGGCTGAGAACATCAAGATGTTTCATGAGAGGGACTTGTTATGCCCTAAACAGGTGTCCATGGAGCAGGCACGTAGGAGTTGATATTTAAGCATACTGAGGAGAGATATCTGTGAGTCTGTGGTGAACACCACATATCAGACATTGTCTGAGCTGTATACCAATGCTAAGAGGTGAGAGATTGAGCTAGAGCCTTAGGCTAGAGAGGAGAGGGTGACCTAGGTGAGAGATACAAGGCCAATATTGTTATAGCTAGAGGCTAAGCGGCCCAAGCCCGTTGATCAGAAAGCTAGAGGCCATAAGGGCCGCACTTCCAGAAAGTGTAGCAAGGGACATGAGGGACCCTGTCGGCCATGATTGGCTTGCTACCTATATGGAATGGAAGCGAATTTTTGCTAGGGATTGCCCCAAGGGATTTCGGGTTTGCTTCAATTACAACCAGACGGGTCACATGAGGGATGAGTTTCCTCAGCTTGCATCTAGGGCGGTTTAGACTCTGGCCCCCGTGACCCGGCGTATCACTGATGGCTGGCAGGGGAAGGCCAATGAACCGAAGGCTCAAGGGAAAACATTTTAGTTGATAACAGTGGAGGCCCGTGCAGCTCCAGACGTTATGGCTAGTATGTGTTCTTTATTATTCAGCTGATTCATTTATGTTGCTTATGTTATAGATTGTGTAGGTGCTTTCCTTGTGAATTATGTGTCTGCACTTGTGCTGTTTGACTCGGGTGCGAGTCGATCTTTTGTGTCATCATCTTTTGTTGCAGTTTTAGTATTATGCTCTGAGCAGGCCCTTGAAACTCTCTATACCTAATGAGCATCCAGTATTTGCTACTGATATCTACCAGGGTTGTGCGTTAGAGATCTTCGACGTTGATTATTCAATAGATCTTATCCCTATTGCGATCGGAGATGTTAGTGTGATTGTGGGCATGGATTAGTTGAGCTAGTTTGAGGATTTGATTGACTGTGAGCGTCAGATGGTGACGGTACGAGACCCTATTCAGGGAGTGCTAACTATCTACGGCGAGGGTACTAGGTCAGGATCCGCCTTCTGTTCTGCCACCAGGGCAAGACAGAGTTTGCATAAAGGGTGTATGGGTGTATTTGGCATATGTAGTGGACACTCGGGTTGAGAAGGGATCACTTTCCGAGTCTTTTATTTTAGAAACACTTTCCGAGTCAAGGTGAAAACGACCTTGCTTAGTCCAAATGTGATTTCAAATGATTAAGTATGTCTCACTCATACAATATTAGGAATTTCACTATGCTCCCACTAGGTCTTAGTAAACACACATGTTCTATTCATTTTGACATAAAAACACACCTTGTGGTTTTACATAAAATGATGATTATAGAATTTAGATGTTTTCTTTATATCCACAAGTGGATCTCAAGCTCCACACATTTTTGTTAGGATAACTTGGATTAAGAAAACCTCTAGGCTAATCTATATAGATATCTTCCAGTAGATGTCTATTAAGAAAAGCGGTCTTTCTTCAAATCTATTTACTATTTATCATATTAAGAATATGAACTTATAGTAAACAATATCCTTGTTGATCTAATCTTAGCTACTTGCAAAAAAGGTTTAATCACAGTCAATGTCATGAGTATGATGAGGACCATAGTCAATGAAATGAGTATGAGAAAATCATTTTGCTAAAAATCTTGCTTTAAATGTGTATGGTTATCCATGTAATTTATTCTTTCTAGAAGAATTATTTACTCCTTCTAGCCTTGCTATAGGGACAAATTTTAATCAAACCCATTGTTGATTATCATACATGGATTACATCTCATGTTCATGACTCTAAGTCATTTATCAGATTCAAGATATGACATAACATCTTGGTATTTGGTGGATTTTCTAGAAATCATAAATAGAAGCTCATCAATGAGAGATTCCGCATTTCTCAAATCATAGATGAATTCTACCATTAATGCGAACAATTTGTGTTTGTGAATAGCTATTATTCAAGTTTAACAATCCCTATTAAAACTTGCGCCAACTATTACTACATATGGTTATGGTCCTTGAGCTGCTTTAAGTTCCATGTATCTCCCACTTGCTTTGTCATTAGAAGCTTGCTTTCTACTAACTTAGCTTTCACAAGAATAAAAGAACCTATTCTTGGTGGGTTTTCATATAACAATCTAAGCCACATTTAGAATACTATGAAAATATTTATTTAGTAGATTTTGGGTTTAGAAGCTTTAGTCCAACATCGGCTTTAAATCCATAAAACATCAAGTAAGATGAGGATGGAGCCTTTCCATACTTAATCTTATAAAATGTTTAATCTACTTATTAGTTGGTATTTGTATTCAAGATACAATTAATAGTGATTGAAGTATTATCCCAAAAAGATTAAAGGAGGATATTTCTACCGATTAGAAAGTAAATCATACCAAGTAAGATTTAATTCATCCTTTATTATTATTAAGGCCTTAGATGGTTCTTACTGGTTTGTATCTCAACTTTTGAAACCTTCAATAAAGATTTCACAATTATGTTTTACCATGTAAACTATAATTAAAACTACTATAGTTGTTAATAAAGTTGATTTGGTATTGTGTGCTTAATCTCAGACATTAATTAGAAAGGAAGTCATACATCAAAGTGTATAGTTCCTTAATTATTTTCTCTACACCATAGTGAAAATATCATTAGTAATCCTTTACATATAAATGAGGTTCACATATGTCCAATAAACTATATTATTTTCTTTCAAAGATCCCTTTCTTGAAGTTGGAATATGAGAATGCCATTTATATGATAAAGATGACAATGTCAAAGATGAGTTTGATTTAAAACAAGTTTAAGTCAAAAGGGCTTGCATATAGAACTTAAATTTATTTATAAAAAATGATGATATTTACTTCATAATTCTATTAAGAGATCTAGTCCCATAAATATAAGTTAATCATTTCAGAATATGAATATTATCGTTATGAAAAATGATTGAGTAAATTATCAATAATTTGAATAAAATAACTAAGAATTGAGTTTAGACATGCTAAATTAAAACACACTTTGTTCCAAAACAAATATTGTTTTACATTACAAGTCATTTATGATCTAAGCATAATTAATAAACAAAACTCCTAGAGTGTAGTTCCAACTTGATTGTGCTCAACTTTGTTACTCTTCAATAAATATTTGCAAGCCATTTACAAATATTAGATTAATATTTAAGTACCAAGTACCCAAGTGTTATATGAAACGTATGAGTTCTATCTAGTACATACAAGAAGTACTAGTCTCTTCCAGACTTTCTTTCCAAATAAGAGGAGTAAATCCTCTTCTAGTGTCTAGTTTCTTCACAAAACAAACAAAATCCATCTATGTGGGCTTTAGTAGATTTCTTGGGCCTAAAGGTGTTCAGTCCATAAAACATGAGCCTCTTGGATCACACAAGGTGATTCTTTCAGCCTTGCATTATTCAAATGTTTTAAACTAGCATTAAATAAAGTATCAATGTATTTATTAGAATATTGATTCACCTGTTATATCATCAGATATATGTTTAAATTATCTAAGACTTCCTAGAAGTCATGAATAACTATTCCTAGCTTGATGTTAGAAACATCTTAAGCATCACAGTGATGCCTTTACAAGGTATCATATTCAGGCTCGTTGCTCAAAGCAAATAGTTTTAGGACTAGGACCTTTAAGTGTATACAATTTCATATCTCTCACGAGATTGTCTCTTAATACATGAACCCATTCATTGAAGTTGTATCTATTGATGGTTATTGTTTCATTTAGTCATTAAAGAAAACGAAAATTTATGATAATGAGAATGGATTATTTAATTATGAAAATTTTAACAAAATTCATTTAGTATTTTTAATATTTAATATTCAATAATTAATACCCTTTTAGTTTCAAAAAACATTAATTATCAAAGTCTAGGATCCAAGTTGCAAAAAAAAAAAGGTTATGTATCCTTTATCTCATCCATTTGAATTCAACTTGGTAGATATCGATAATCAATTATATCTCACTATATAATTCCTAGATTTATGGGAACGCTAATAACAAATTTAGTTAGACATGTTTGATCCCATCTATGCCTCAGAACTCTCTTGCTTAGGTATCCTTTATCACAAAAGATTTCCGATCAAATCGTCCAATTTGAAAAACTTGTGTAATCGGCCAATAACTTGGTTATAGAAATCAAGAAGACACCCGACCATCAAAGATAACACTAAGCGTTAGGTATCCTTTATTCCACTAGTGCATACAAGAGACATGTGAGTGTTCTTCAAAAGGATAGATTTGAGGTTTGTAAAAAGGGTCTTTATATGTTTTATAATCGTAGTTTAAAAAACATATGATATCATGATTATTACATGCATATAATAAACCATGGTATCAATTTTCAAAAGAAAATTACCTTTTAACGGTTCTATATAAAAAGATAGTCTTTTATATAATTTGACGCAATTCAATTTTAATAACTGGTATTAAGTTTGAATGCATTTGAACCTTATATATATCTTTAATAAAACTTCATTTTATCACTTATATATTTGGAGTTTGTATAAGTTAGAAAAATCACCATTTTAAAATTTATACAGAAGCATTTCAAAATTTGCCGTGATTAACAATTTTTATAAAACCGGGTTTTATTTTAAAATAATAACTTGTTACATCTTATGTCCAATTTTGAAAACTAAAACTCCATGTGATGTTTATTTTGTCCTAAATTATTTTAACATGTGAAAAACTAGTTTATCAACCACACATAATAATTGCATAAATTAAACAACACAAACATGCATAAAAAGATATGTGCATAAACATAGCTAACTAATGACATTTTTTTGAGCCAACACAAAAATGCCAAGTCCATTCATAAAGGGACATTTAAGGGGACCAAAAATATTTTGTAATGTTGTTGAAGAAGCTCCCACTTAAGTAAACACTCATTGCTTGCAAAAGATTTGAAAAGCTTCTTTAAAGGAAAGACTGCAACATTCATGAGACTTTTCAAAAAGTGTCATCTTTCTGTTCAGTACCTTTTCAGCACACGTGTAGCATTAATGACACGTTTCAAAAAGTGTCAATTTCTGCCCAACACATGTTGAACTCAAAAATTTTCCTTTTGTCATCAAAAAATGGTTCAAACTTCATTTGTTGTTACATCTTTGTACAAATAAATTATTTCTAAAAACTAATCTATCACTTTACAAAAATAAACTAGAAAACTAATATATTTAATTTATTACATACCATATGAATAATTAAATTATTAACACCATTTATAACAAAAATAACCAACACAACAACATAACAACACATTGGTCCTTGGCTAGTTTATGCACATCATATACATCAATATACACATCAAACAACCTTTGTTTTTCTAAGACAACTTTAGATGACAAAAGATGCATGAAACTTTTGTCACAAAAAAAAACAATTATAAAGTTGTCATAGAAAATATGTATAAACTTATTTTTATACAAAACCATGTTATCCATATTCTCCAAAAACTAAGATTTACAAAAATCAAAAAATCTAAACAAACTTGCAAGATGGATCTGATACCAATTGTTGGGTTTTAGTTCAAAAATAGTTTCATAAACTTGAAAAATATGGCAACGGTAGACTTTAATTTTGAAATAACATAAACATTTTATACCCATCAAAGATCTTCTTGCAAATTATAGAAAGATTTAAACACAAACCAAAGAAGAGATGAAGAAATAACAACCTTTGTAGTTCTTTGGGTCCTCTCGGGAGGCTTGGAAGTTGATGAAGAATGTGGAACCTTTGAGACACCAATGATGACTCAACTTGATGTAGACGCTAGTCCAAAACTCTTAAACCCTTAAGCTTGAAGTTCATAACCAAAGTATGAACTTCAAGAGAGTTAATACAAGTAACTTCTAACCTTCTAAAACTTTTGCAAGAGAAGAGTAAGAGAGATAAGGGAGAAGGCCACTTGCAAGAAGTGAGGGATGAGAATTTTAGCTAAATGTAAGTCTCATATTTATATGAAAAAAGTGAAGCTATTAACCATTAGTCCTTAGCACTTTAAGCAAACTTGTCCCCATTGTCATAAGTATGTATCCTATGCCTTTAAAGCATGATTAGACAAATCATACACTTCTTCTTTTTATGCATGTCTCGAAAATTGCATAAAGAAGAAGAAAGAAAGTCGAACTTTTATAAACTCTTTTATAAAATATGAACCTTGTCTTCTAGGAAAAAGACAAAAGGATTCAACTAGTCCAAATGTTTGTACATGACTTATAATTCATACCATACGATATATATTAAGTTACTTGCTAATGGAATTTATTATTTCCATGAAATAAATAATTTCCAATTTAATTATAAGAGTTTTATTAAATATTTATTAAAATCAATTTCTAATAAATAATCAATTGAATCAAGTTGTTGTTAATGTGACCCATTAAAATCATATTTTATTTAGAGATATCACTTTAATATGACTCTTGAGCATACTGGACCTTTCAATTATGAGTTCGTGGTTATGCATTTTGGGCTCACCAACACTCCGACGACTTTTATGGATCTTATGAACTGATTGTGTATGCCTACATACTAGATCGAACAATGATCATCTTCATCGATGACATTCCGGTCTATTCGAAGACCAGAGAGCAGCACAAGGAGCATTTACATGAGATTCTTAGGGTTTGGGAATAGAGACGCTCTTCGCCAAGTTCTCCAAGTGTGACTTTTGGTTATGCAAGGTTCAATTTCTAGGGTACCTTGTAAACCAGAATGGTATGTTGGTTGACCCAACCAAAATAAAGATGGTGATGCAGTGGGAAGTGCCGAGATCTGCATCTAAGATTTGGAGCTTCCTCGGTTTGGCAGGGTAGTATTGGAGATTCATTAGGTCTTTCTATAAGATTGTTGTTCCTCTCACCAGTTTGACAAAGAAGGACGTTGTATTTAGTTGGGGGCCTGAGCAGCAGTCCTTATTTGAGACTCTTCGCTAGAGATTGTGCGAGGCGCCGATACTTTCCCTCCATGAGGGAGTTGAGGACTTCGTAGTCTATTCTAATACATCTATTTTAGGGTTGGGTGCTATGCTGATGTAGAGGGGATAAGTGATTGCATATGCTTCGAGGCAGCTGAAGCATCATGAAGCGAAGTATCCCACACATGATTTGGAGTTGGGGACGGTGGTTTTCGCCCTCAAGTCTTGGCACCACTATCTCTATGGTGTTCTATGTACCATCTACATAGACCATAAGAGCTTGAAATATCTTATGGATCAACCCAACCTGAATATGAGGCAAATGAGGTGGTTCGATGTAGTGAAAGACTATGATTTTGAGATTCTGTATCACCTGGGCAAGGCCAATATGGTGGCTGACACCTTGAGGTGGAGGGCGGTGAGTGCCCCGATTTGGGAATCATGCATGGGGATGATGGTGATGACCCCGGTTTTAGATATTATCAAAGAAGTGCATGCGAAGGCCATAAAAGAAGAAAATTGGGAAAGTGAACTGGTGATCGGCTAGATTTCAGCTTTTGATATTGACAACTGAGGGATTTTGACCCTTCATGGACGGGTATGGGTACCATAAGCGGGAGGGGATCGACACATTTTGATGGAGGAGGCCCACAAGTTGATATTTTCCATTCATCCAGGGGATACCAAGATGTATCTTGACTTAAAGCCTATTTATTTGTGGCCATGTATGAAGATAGATGTGGCATGGTTTGTAGACCGATGTTTGACTCGCCGAAAGGTCAAGGACGAGCATCAATGCCCTCATGGAAAATTGCAGCCTTTAGAGGTTCCCTTATGGATGTAGGAGCAGATCACTATGGATTTTATGACAAAATTGCCGAAGACTGTGAGGGGTGTTGATGCCATCTGGGTGATAGCGGATCGTTTGATGAAGAGATCACTTATTAGCCATTAATGAGAGCTCTTCTACAGAGAAGTTAGCTAAGATTTATGTTCGATAGATGGTGGCTCGACATGGGGTGCCAGCTTCTATCGTGTTTGATCGAGATGTGTATTTTACTTTAAGGATTTGGAAGAGGTTTCATGAGGAGTTGGGTACTCGGCTACACTTTAGCACTACATACCATCCACAAATGGATGGGTAGAGAGAGCAAACTATTTTGATGCTCGAGGATATGCTACTTTCCTGTGTCATCGATTTTGGTGGGAGTTAGGACTCTTATCTTCCGTTGGCTGAGTTTTCTTATAACAACATCGACCATGCTAGTATCGGCATGCCACCCTTCGAACTTCTGTATGGAAGGAGATGTCGGAACCTTATTTGCTGGGGCAAATTTGGACAGAGGGTTATGGGGAGCATGGAAATTGTGCTTAAGATGACTGAGCTTGTACAACAGGTTAGGCAGAGGTTGCTGACGGCTTAGAGCTGCCAAAAGAGTTATGCGGATAGATGACGCTATGATTTAGAGCTTCATGTGGGGGATTTAGTGTTTTGAAGGTTTCACCCTAGAAGGGTGTTAACCGCTTCAGGAAGCGGGGCAAGTTGGGCCCCAGGTTTATGATACCTTCATGTTTTGGCCCATGCAGGAAAGGTAGCTTACTGGTTGTAGCTACCATAGGAGATGAGACAAATTTATGATACCTTCATGTTTCCCAGCTGAGGAAGTGTATAACTGACAAGGAAAGCGTGGTCCCTTTGGAGGACATTCAGATCAACGATCGCCTAAACTATGTTGAGAAGCCTATGGTAATTATGGATTAGAAAGTGAAGACCTCTAGGAACAAGGTAGTGAACTTGGTCAAAGTCTAGTGACAGCACTGGAAAGGGTCATAGAGGACGTGGGAACCCAAGTCCAAGATGGATGAGCACTATCCTGAGCTGTTTCATGAGGATGACTTCGAGGGCGAAGTCTGATTCTAGTGGGGGAGAATTGTAACATCCTAATATTAGGTATTATTATTATTGCTCTTTATTTTATGAGAAATGACACAATTGGTCCCTAAGAAGAAAAGGCTTACACTTTGATTGTATGCTGGGCTTACTCGAGGGTACGTGCAGCGTACTCGTGGATATTGGAATGCAGATGATCCACTAGTACGCTGGGTGTACGAGTGGTATGCTGGGTGTACTATCCATGAATCCAAACCCTAATCTTAAGGGTTGCTTCGTATTTAAACACCATTATATCCTGTTTGATCATCCTTATCAGCCACCATCCCCTCCCCAAACCCTAATTTTGAGTCTAAGTTGCTTGTGTGAGTTTTGTAAGGTTATTGAGTGTTTTGGTGCATTTTTTTTTGAAGAAAGAGTCTAGAGGAAGTGGTTGCTTGCAAGCTTGTAATTCTAGCAACATTTCTACCATGTGCATCTTTTTCAGGTATAAAGTTTATACCTTGATGAGTTTTCTATTTGATTTACATGGTTGAAGTTTTATGAGCTTTTGTCCCCAAGATTGGACCTTTATGAGTTTGGAGCACTCCAAGGAATTGTAGCTGTCCTTTCATGCATTTTAGGACCTATAGATTCATAAAAATGGTTGCTTGATCATTCCCTATGGCTCATGCATGACTAAAGTAGCTTAGAGTGTGTTATAAGTTAAGGTTTGTTGCATTGAGTCCTTCCTAGCCATGCAAAGGATTAAAAACGACGAATTTATGGATTAAGACCTTTAGATTGGTCAGATATGAGGTTTGGTTAGTTGTCTTAAAGGATTAAGACACAAAGTTGGTGAAAATGTAAGCAGACGGAGTACGCCAGGCATACTCCTAGTTACACCTCACATAGCCGCTTTCGCCCCCGATGGGTTTTAATTGAGTTGTACGTCTTGTGTAAGGACGTGTATGCTCAACGTAGGAGTTGGGTAGTTGAATTTTATTAACTTTTTGACTTTTGGTCAATATTTAGGGTTTTGGACTGTAACATCCATAAAAATCAATCCAATTTAAAACTTTTTAAATCATTAAAAAAAACATCAAAATTTATTACAAATTTGTTTTCAAAATGGTTCCATATTAAAGTATCCCAGAAACAAAGTTATAAAATGCGAGGAGGTGCACGATCACACCTTCGTCTTCCCGTGATCATCTGATGTACCTGACTGTAAGCCCGAAGCTTAGTGAGTTTCCCCAAAATATTGATACATAACAAATAGCATCATGTAATGGGTATATAGCTCTACAGACTGGATTACCCCCGGGCCCACAGTATGAGTCTGGATTGCCTTTCAGGCCCACAACTCACATCTAGCTTGCCCCTATGCCCACATCATAAGTCTGGATTGCTCTCAAGCCCACAAATGATGACTGGCTTACTCCCTTAGTCCTTGGACTAGAATACAAAAGATTAGCCCACAGAATGAGTGTGGCATGCCCTGCGTGGCCCTCAACTCGTATCTGGAATGCTCAGGAGTCCTCAGTATGAGTCTAGCATGCCCTGCCCGACCCTTAGCTCATATATGGCATACTCCAGGGTTTGTTAGCAGCTGCACGAAGCATTACAACCTCAACCCATCCCACATAAAATGTCGACATATAACAACTAAATGCACATACAGATAATCAAACAATAACAAAGGTAGTCCTATAGATCTACCGAACTAGCATAGCAAACTAGCATGCATAACTAACTCATACTCAACGTACACTACTAGAAAAACAACCTTTTACGACACGTACGGTTAGACGACGTGCAAATGCGTGTCAAGGAAGGCCATGTCATAACGAGAGACAACATGCTTTTGTGCGTCGTCTATTTACGACGTGCATTTACGACGCTCAATTACGACATGCATTTTTGAGGCACAATTACGACACACATTGTGTGTGAAGGAAGGCCCTGTCATAATGGAAGATGACACGCATTTGCGTGTCGTAACTTTATGCACGCGTTTAGGACACACATTGCGTATCATTAAATCTCCTGTCATAAAAGAAGATGACACACATTTACGTGTCATAAACTTCAACAACCATTTCTGATATACATTTACGACACATCTTTACGATACTCATTTACGTGTAATACAACAATATGAAAACAAATATATACCAAAACAATCGATTTCATCCAATAACATCATGTCAAAAAATTGTAATACGTTGGTATTAAGGGGATCTGATTGTACATTTCTATTAAGAGGTTTTCCCTAACTATATAACCTAATACTACATTGCTATTAAGTAGCACCTTGTTTCTACTTCTTATTGTTATGCTTCTTCTATTTCCACATGATACCTGTTTTCATCATCGACACATTAGTATTCAAAAAGGCTTCAAGAGTCATCAATCTATGTTATAAAATATTAAATTTTAATACGCATGTAGTAAAATACCTTATGCCAAGAATCCAGGCTTCAATACAACCATACCAGTATAAAATATTAAAACAAGAAGCATGTAAGATTTTTCAGCTTTTTAGACACCTCCAATCCACTGTAAAATGTAAATACACCCAAAATAAATAAATAAATATAAAAACACAGTTGAGGATTCATGATGAAATAATAATTGAACACTTTGTAAATAGACTGAATGATGCTTTCTTCTCCTTTTCCTGAGCAAGTTATCCTCTGATAATCTCCTTTGACACTATCTGCTGCACCAAAGATACTAAGAACCTGCACCAAATGAAAACAGTAAAAAAGTGCTTCAATGTTTTTACTTTTTAGGCCAATAAATATTCAAAAGGTGTAAAATTAAAATATACCTTGGTTTCTGCAGCTAGATATGCATGTTTAACGCTTTTCCTTTGTTCGATATCTTGTAAAAATTCTTCATCTGGGTCAATTGCTTTCTCATACCTACCACATTACCAAAACTGTAAGCCCAAATTTAATATTTTTGATTAAAATAAAAAAGAGAGAGAACTTTTCTTTTTTTTCTATCCACATAAACTAATTTACAAACAAAAAGAATTCTTACCTTTTCAAGTTCTTCGCATGTTCCCTCAAAAGTAATGACGATAGCGGGTCCCAGTGCATCCTTAAAAGAACAAGATATATATAAAAAAACGAGTAAGATGCAATGAGATTATAGATTACATGGTAAGTAAAAATGGAGTTTAATAGGTTTATACCTAATTACCTTATAAGCAGATAAAAGACTCCTAGCCACATTTATAAAGTATTCTTCATGAGTCTCCAATTCATCACTTGAGTATGGCGAATAAAACATAGTATTTTTCACTAAGTGAATGTGTATATATATACACTTGAATATGAAAATAATCAGAAATTACATACTTGACCTTCTTTTCCTTTTCCTCCATAAAAAAATACTAGAAATGTCAAGCAGCTTCTAGAAACTCAACAAATGCAATACAAGTATCTACTTCTACCCTATACGGAATAATTGCATTCGAGAGTTCATCCTCCTATGCCATGAATCATGATAATGAAATTCAGATTAGGGTTTATAACATGGAATTGTAAAATGACATGAAATAATCCTAAGTTTTTTAAACCTTAAATTGTATTGGGACCAAGACATTCCAACTTTTGACTTGAAGTGTACAAGAAGCTGATCATTAGCATTAATTTCAGCTCCCAACTCCTGGAAATTGTCAAGTGTCATTTTTAGTCAAAAGTAGTTATAATAAAAGCATAGGGATTTGTACATCAATACTTCATTTAAAATGGATAAAATTCATCTAGCAATAAATTTTCACTTATGATGCAAAAGAGTAACTTTTCAAACCCAAAACTGCAACACAAACACTTCATTGATGATGGTACTATTTACATAGTTTAATAAGGTGGCATTTGTGTTAAATCCAATTAATAACATTGCAAGTGACAAGACATCTTATAACATGTCATCTACTTTTGACTTAGCACATAACACTGCACGCAATTAGTGGTTCCCTTTTCTTTATTATAGTTAATTTAGCCATCATAAGTGACAAGACATCTTCACAAGCGAGTGTACACTAATGTACCTATACATATTTATGCACTCTGTTTGGACATGTTTCATATAATCAAACAGAAAATTCCACTCTCTATGATTCAGAGAGTATAATGTATGCACTAAAGCTTGTTCCTAAAGGTATGTGAGGGAGTTTGAAACCAAATACATGCAAGCAACATGAAACTAATTCCTTACCAACCTTAATATGTCCACATTTAATTTCAGCCCAACAATTGTATCTTGAGCAAATTGAAGCAATTCTTTGCTCTTTTCCCGAGACAAGAAAGTCTTGGTGTATAAACATTATTGGTCATATACTGTAGAAAGCAAAATTTGAAGTGACTAAATTACAACCTTACTAGCACTTCATCATCATAAACTAAGAAAGCTTTTGACAAATCTAGGATCCTGTTCACAATTACATCATGGACTTCCTTCCCTCCTGTAAGACACAACCTACATCCATAAGAGGGGTAAAGATAACAGCTAAATTTGATTGATATTCAAATCACATCATATTTCGGAAGAATTTGTATGTGAGAAATTCCTTCTCAGTAAGCATTTATTCAACAATCAACACACATAAAGGGTCAAGACAAATGAATCATAGAAGTAAGAAATATCACCCAAATAGCTCACGTAGTAGCAAGATTTCTTCCTTGTTTGGTGCTCCAACAATCTGAGTCAGACGAAAGAGTGAAACTGCGATTAAACTCCATGAATTAGCAAAAATAATCAACTGATATAGTACTCAAAGAATGCATCATGAACTAAAGACAAACAAAAAGATTAAAATTCACATGAAATGATGAAATGACTTTAGGTGCCTTACTATTTATAAACGAATATTAAGTATAAATACTAGAGAAGACTTTTATGAGGATTAGTTACCATAGACATTATTATGCCTTCAAGAGCCTGACTGTGCAGCAAAACATCACGAAAATTTACTGGTGATACACCAAGATCTGGGTCATAGTATAGCTCCTGTCAATCGAGAAAATAAGTGATGGATAAATAAGTAATCAGATTACATGATGCATTGGTAAAAAACTCACATAAAGCAACTGAGAAAATCCAACTAAGTGTTGTCTTCTATGTTCCAGTAAGATTATAAAGCCTATATATAATTTGCATAAATTAACTGGTGCAAACTTAGAAATTGGAGTAACATGAAAAATGGTAGAACGACAAAAATAGGGCAATATTTTCTCACTTACAACATCTGGATTTCTAGGAGAATGATTCTTATCATTTGGTGTACAAATTTCCTAAAAGAACCTAAAAACAGAGGCTTTTTATGGGTTTAAGGAGAGAAATCCCTAAAAGAATTTGTAGAAGATTTCAATTCAATATTGATATGGCGATGTTAGGATGAGAGAGGAGAAAAGAGAGCACAATCAAGATTTATATAGGTAAATGGAAATAATCTCACTTGAACATCAGAAATTACTCTAGCTTCAGCATTCGCATTGCCGGTTCCTATTTCAACATGATTCAGAAGGTAGTGATGGACTTACGAACGGCGGTGAGTGGTTGTTGTGTGGCTGCAGACATAATTGTGGTAAAGGGGGATTTATGGAGAACATATCGGAAACATGGTGGAGAATTGGATGGAACTGAATTCGAAGCCATAATCTCCAAAATCAATAAGTCATTCAGTAGATGGTGATGAAGAAGAAGACCAAACAGAAGGACCGATGAAAGAAGAAACACCTAGATAGAAGGATGACTAGAAAAAGGCATGCGAGCATCTGCAAAATCTAGGAATTGAAATTAGGGCTATAAATCCTACAAATCGAGATATGGAGTGTGGTTTAGAGAATGAAAAATACACCTATTGTAAGAAACATAGGCGTATAAAATGAAGATTATACGATGTTCTGGTATGCAAAGTCGGTGGGGTGCTTATCAAAAGCTTTGAGAAGCATATGAGTTGGTGTTCTTATCAAAAGCTTTGAGAACCATCATAATTTGTAACAATGATAGGTACATTCTTCATGTTTCTTCTCTTTTCGTCTCTGTCTCAGAGGGAGACTAGGGCTTGAAATTTCTTGATATTCAGAGTGACATTAGAGCAGAGATCCGATGAGATGATTAACAAGTAAGGTCAGGATTAGCGGAGAAGCGGATCGGAGAGGAGGGAGAGGGGAGAATCGATTGCGAAGATGAAAGATAAAAGAAGGTATAAAAGAACAAGGTGGGTTTTTCAAAAATTTGGGAATTTCTATTTCCCCCGTATCTATTAAATGTGCGTTCATTAAAATTATAAAGCGACACTTATAGAGGATGCGCATTTAAGATACAACGCCCTCCGTGATTTTAATTTTTTTTCTAATGACGCTAATTTAAGGGCACGCAATACTGCGTGACCTAAATCCTTAATTTTTTTTTGAAGAGATGACACTTTTTTAATGTCACTCTCTTTTGTGTAACATAAATCAATGAGTGTCATGGTTTGCATGTCGTAAAAGGGTCTTTTTCTTGTAGTGATATCACCAACTACTAGGATATCAGATCCAATGGGCTGACCTTGGTGTCTTCGACCCCTAAGTATAGTGAGGACAAACCACTTTGGAAGTAGCTTAGGATGATAAATGTCAAACTCCCCAAATACAACTCCAAACTCAACCACCTACATCCACCGATGATTCACTTTCAAAAATTTGCAAGTTACTAAAATACCCTAGAAGTCAAACTAGTCAACCCTTGGTCAAAGTCAAAGTCAATGGTCAAGGTCAACAGACCATGTTGACCCAACTCGCCGAGTGTCGCCCACTGAGTCGTCGAGTCCTTCCAAAACTCGAGAAATCATGAGAACCGTAGTTGACTCGCCGAGTTCCCAGACACCTCATTGAGTCCATGCAGTGTTCAAACGTTGGGAAAACCCTAACTGACTTATCGAGTTGTCTCACTGACTCGCCGAGTCTATGCAAAAACCAAAAACGACCAATCTTCGTCTGACTCGTCGAGTTAAACATGAAACTTGTCTAGTCCCTTCAGTCCATTTCTCATTCAGACATTTTAAGCTACCCCAAAGCTCCAAATTACAGATCTAGCCTCCTAGGGCATGGTTTCCATGTAAAGTTGCAAACTTTATGTGCATATAAGGTCTTAAATGCCAAAATCAAGCTAAGGGAGAGGTTTAAACCAAAGAGAAGGGCCAAAGCTTGATAAATTCGATAACTTTATAACTATAAGGACTTAGAGGAGTCCAAATCTGAAGTTACAACTTTAGATCATGCTCAATACCCTAAATGATCCATAAATATGCTAAAAATGGCCTTCAAACAACAATAAGGAGATCTAAAACTAGAATGATCAAGGTAACAACTTGTTACCTTCAAATGGAAGCCAAAATGATGTAGATGCTAGATCTACAAGCTCCTTCCCATTCCAAGCTTCTCAACCTTCAAACTTCTTCAAAAAACGAATAAAAAACACTCTCTTAGCCTCACAAGCACAAGGAAGTAGTAAAGAATGACTAGGGTTTCCTTTTCTAGGTAATGAGGTGATAAGGGAGGCCAAAGGATGTGGGTTAAGTCCTTTAAATAAGGTGCAAACCATAAAAAATAGGTTTTCCCATTCAGCTCCTACTCGTCGAGTTTGGGTCCTCTAACTCGTCGAGTAGATCTCATAAATCACTCGCCCTGATCCGCTTCTACACGACGAGTTGGGGCATCCAACTCGTCAAGTAGGTCCACGAATATGACTAATAAGCTTTAAATTTTTATACCTGGGAGTTGTGGTGTTACAATTCTCCCCCACTTGAACTAGACTTCGTCCTCAAAGTCTGCTGCGGTAAATAACTCGGGGTAATGCTCCCGCATCTCTGCCTCCCGCTCCGAAGTCCACTCGGATCCCCTTCGGTGCTACCACTGTACCTTTATGAAAGGTACTTCCTTGTTCCATAGAACCTTCACTTTCCTCACAAGAACAACTACTAGCCTTTCCACATAATTCAGGTGCTCCTCGACATGTATATTGTCCAATGATACCACTGCCTCCTCAAGTAGATCCAGTCTATACGCCACTTTTGTAACTATGACACATGGAAAGTGTTGTGGACCTGACTAAGCTCCTCAAGTAGATCCAGTCTATACGCCACCTTGCCAAACCTGGCAATGATCCTGAATGGCCCAATGTATCGGTGACCCACTTTCCTTCTCCTCCTGAAGCGAATCACACCCTTCCAGGGTGAGACCTTCAGTAAAACCATGTCTCCCACTTAGAACTCCAACTCAGATCGGCGCCTGTCGGTGTAACTCTTCTGATGACTCTGAGCGGTCTGCAACTGCTGTCTGATTTGCTGAATCCTCTTGGTAGTCTGCATAACTACCTCTATCTGTCCCATCATCCTGTAACCAATCTCACCCCAACAGAATGGGGTGTGACACCTCCATCCATACAACAACTCATATGTTGGGGCACCAATACTGGAATGAAAGCTATTGTTGTAAGAGAACTCTATAAGGGGTAGGCAGGAGTCCTAGCTCCCACTGAAGTCAATAACGCAGGCTCTCAGCATATCCTCGAGAGTCTGTATGGTCCCCCACTCTAGCCATCTGTTTGTGGATGGTAAGCCGTACTGAAGTGTATCCGCGTGCCCAGTTCCTTGTTGAACTTCTACCAGAAATGGGAGGTGAAACGAACATCACGCTATGAGACAATAGAGACTGGCACCCCATGGCGAGCAACAATCTCGCGGATATATAAGTCGGCCAGCTTCTCGGTCGGTGAACTCTCCAATATCACTAAAAAGTGGGCGCTCTTGGTCAATCGATCCACGATGACACATATAGCATCATAGCCCTTCGCCGTCCTTGGCAGCTTGGTGATAAAATCCATTGTGATCTGCTCCCATTTCCACATGGGAATCTCCAGAGACTGCAATTGACCATGTGGTCTCTGATGCTCGACCTTGACCATCCGGCAGGTCAAGCACCTCTCAACACACCATGCAATCTCCCTATTCATGCATGGCCACCAGTAACTTAATCACAAATCCCGGTACATCTTGGTGGCCCATAGGTGAATAGAGAAGTGAGACTTATGAGCCTCCTCCAAAACAATCTGGCTGACCCTACCAAACATCGGAACCTAGAACCGCCTGCAACAGGTCAATAATCCCTGGCTATCCTGCAGAAACCGGGTGTTCTCACCCCTAATCCTCTCAAGCTTCCAATTCTCTTGTCGCATACCCTCAGACTGAGCTTCCCTAATCAAGCTCATAAGTGGAGAATCCACTAATATCCTCATACATTTCGCCAGAGTAGAAGATCCAGCTGACTTGCAGCTCATAGCATCTACAACCACGTTCGCTTTACCCGAATGGTAAAGGATCTCGTAGTTGTAATCCTTGACCATGTCAAGCCACCTGTGCTGTCTCATATTAAGGATCGGATGATCCATGATGTGTCTTAGACTCTTTTGGTCAGTGTATATGGTACAACAGACCCCATAGAGGTAATGTCTCCAAATCTTAAGAGCGAATACCCCCGCTCTTAATTCCAGATCATGAGTAGATTATTTCGTCTCGTGCGGCTTTAACTGTCATGACGCATAGGCTATCACCCGTCCTCTTTACATGTGGACCGCTCTCAGTCCCATGATAGATGTATCACAGAACACTCAAAATCCTCAACTCCTTCCTAGAGGGTCAAGACTAGAGCCTTGCAAGGTCGCTATCTAAGGGTCTTAAATGCCCTTTGCTGCTCAAGGCCCCACCAGAAAACTACCCCCTTCCTCGTTAGACGAGTGAGGGGTATTGCAATATTGGAGAAATCCTGTATGAATCTCTGGTAGTACCCTGCCAATCCTAAGAAGCTCCTGATATACGAGGGAGATTTTGGAATCTCCCATTGCATAACCGCCTCGATTTTGGTCGGATCGACCAAAATCCCCTCATGGTTAATGAGATGTCCAAGGAACTGAACCTCTCGTAACCAAAACTCGCACTTTGAAAACTTGGCATAAAGCCATTCTCACCTCAAAACTCCCAATAGCTCCCAAAGATGATCCTCATGCTGTTCTCGGGTCTTGGAATACACCACGATATCGTCTATGAACATGATGAACGAGCGATCAAGAATCGGTCTACATACCCGATTCATCAGGTCTATGAACACCTTCGACGCGTTGGTGAGCCCAGACGGCATCACCACAAACTCGTATTGCCCATAACGAGTCCAGAACGTAGTCTTCTCCATGTCCTCCTCCATAACTCTGACCTTATGGTACCCGGATGTCAAGTCTATCTTGGATAACCAAGATGCTCCCTGCAACTAATAAAAAAGATCATCTATCCTCGGGAGTGGATTATGGTTCTACAATGTCAACTTGTTCAAAACCTGGTAGTCAATGCACATCCGATGTGAACTAGCCTTCTTCCCGACGAATATAATCTATGCTCCCCACATAGAACTGCTCAGATGAATGAACTGCTTGCCCAACATTTCCTGCAGCTGTGATGACAGCTCCTGCATCTCTGGTGGTGCCAAGCGGTACGGCGCCTTGGTGATAGGGGCTTCACCTGGCACTAGGTCTTTCCTAAACTCGACCTACCTCTCCAGAGGCACTCCGGGTAACTCCTTTGGAAAGAAGTCAATGGACTCCCTGACTACTGGAACCTGTGAAACAGAGGTTTGATCCCAAACCTGTGTATCCACCATATACTCTAGGTAACCCATACACCCGTGCTGATTATATTGTCAAGACCTGGCAGATGAGCAGAACCCTGAACCCTGGTGCCCTCATCGAAAATGACCAATTATCCCCCACTTGGGGTTTCAACTACCACCCACTGGCCTTCGCAGTCGATCATGACACTGAAGCGACTAAGCCAATCTATACCCACAATCACACATGCATCCCCCATGGGAATCAGAATTAGGTTGAAAGACCCTCACTTTCGAATTTCTAAAAGACCCAATCTTTCATACTTGACAATATAGTTACTCCAAAACATTCTACTTGCATATTAAAAAAAACAATATTTTACATTGATAAAGTGATTACAAACGGCTGGATACAAATCGACTATTACAAAGTGTTATATATTACACAACTACCCAGGATACTATACTTTTATACATACATGATCCCTAAATACAAAAGTAGTATTACAACTATTCTAAACCTTCCAACAATATATGACTATACTGGTTACTTATCTCTTAAAAATTTGTTAAACATTGAGACGGTAAGCGGTGACGCTTAGTGAGTTCAATAATAGATACAATATAATCTTATGCGATATATATACCAATATAACAGAAGCAAAGAGGAATGATAACAACAATAGCATATGCGTATCATATGTCAGGCTTTCAATATCAACTCAAGATTTCATTCAAATGAGATACAATCAATGAGACTTAATGATTTCAATACTTGATATACATCAATAAAACTTCGGCCCAAATGACACAGAAGACATACAAATTTCTGATTATCATTCTGATAGATTTCAGGTTTTTAAGCCCGGTTTAGCATTTCAGTAGATTTCAGGTTTTCACGCCCTGTTTAATCTTCTACCAATGCCATTAAATAGAAGTCATTCACCTACGGGGGACATACTCTACTTGGCCAGAGGCATCATTCACTAATTTTGACTTTATTATTATTATTATTATTTTTAACAGACCGAGACTGGTAAATCCGTTAAATATTCATAACTTCTTCATCCGACATCCATTTTCGTCAGACTTTTTACCGTTGTACTACTATTGATGTAACGCCCGCGTTTCAAGGCTAGGCATTAATGTTGATGTAATAGTTTAGGTTAACCTTTGTAATTCTTTTGAAGTATTAATGATGAAATATTTGAGTATTATGTGAATTATGTGTATTTGTATGCTTATTACTTAATTATAAAGATATAATTAATAAATGATAAAAATAAGCTTCAAAATTAAAGTGTGAGATAAGCCCGATATCTTTACATAAAGTTGTCGTGGTCGAAACAAGGATTCCGGAGATATAAGGAATGCCGAAATCCGAGTTATAACGAATAAGTTATGACCTGTCGAAGTTTCGCGACAGAACCGGCACGACGCCGAATGACGTAAAATATGAATTTAAGATAGAGCAATATCTAGCCTTAGTGATCTAAACGAAAGTTGTAGGGTTCGTTAAACCGAGAGCGTGCATAAAAAGAACGCCCAAATCTGACTTCGTATGAGGAAGTTATGATTTTCCGAAGTTTCGACTTAGCAGTATGCAGCCCGAATACTCAAATATGAGATCGAGTGATTCTTAACCAAAACAATCTAAACGAGAGTCGAAGATCTCGTCAATAGTAGTCCAACGATAAAAAGACAGACGAAAACGGAGTTCAGATGAAGGAGTTATGAATTTCGAACGGAGTTTTCCTGTCCCGGCCTACTAAAAAATAATATATAAGTAATATATTTATAATATATTAAAAATAAAATCAAAATTGGCCAACGGAGTCCAAACGAGAGTTGTAGATCATAATCTCACCTTCGCTTCGATATAAAGAACATCGAAAACGGAGTTTGTATGCGAAACTTATGAATTTCTGAAGTTCGGGGCGCGAACCCCAAAGCTGTGTCAGAGACCACGACGTGGCAAGCAGTGACACGGCGTGGCAGGTCTTCTGACACCTCCGGGAGTCCCCCAGACGCAACTTGTGATGACGCATGCAGTGATGATCAAGCCCACGACGTGGAAAAAGGTGCCACGACGTGGCAAGGGCAGATTTTGCCCTATAAATAGATTTGAAGGGCCAACCGTTTAGGGTTACTATTTTCTCTCCTCTCTCTCCCGTTTTACCTCGATTTATGTGCAAGAAATATCCCGAAGCCCCAGTATCATCCCGAGACACAAAGCGAGTCCCGAAGCCCGAAGACCCCGAGAAGAAAAGAGTTTCCAAGCCGAAGCTCTGTCCGCGAGGAGTTCGGTTTTTGTAAAGATCTTCCAGATCTACCGAAGAATACTACTTTTACAACCCGTAGTGCTGTCTGATCATCTTCTGATCAAGTGAGTGTGTAGTTACTTTCTTCTAACGCATAATTATGAAGTATTTTATACAAAATACGTGTTATGTGTATATTTTGTTGTTATATGTGTGAATGTATATCCACTTTCTTCTATCTCATGGGTATGATTTATTCTCTATGAAATACGTGTTATGTGTATGTGTCTTATCTTTTATTTGGAATGTGTTTTGAATGAACACACTATACAGGTTTTAAAGTATGTATAAAAATGTATATTTTATCTACTAAAATGTTGGGTAGAATATGGGTAGATAGTTGTCTTGTGATAAAAAGATGAGAGGCCTCGATGTTTTTGATTTAGTCAAATAGCGGAGTTTAGATGACGACCACAGACTTTTCTAGACAGTCCTGTGGAACAGTAGCAGGCTCGCCACCTGTAGGTGTTAATGAACTTGGGTGTTCATTCGCTGTACTCCATCCCCCTCATGGTTGTCTTATTTGACTTATATTGCTGAGGAACCCCCGAAGCATGTGTTGTCGCCCCGAAGAAATATTCTTAGACTAGGCCCGTTATGTTAGTTGTCTTAGGGACGTAAAGTGAGAATAACAGGAATGGGTAATTGGGTTATTGTTGGCTGGTGGAATTAAATATAATTATTTATTGTGGGTTGAAAACCCTATATGGTCACCAGGCTCCCAAGCCTGACCCACTCAGTTTCTTTGTATTACAAGTAGTGGTGCTAGAGCATAAGTTGGATGATTTGTCAAGTTATTTTTGGATTATAGACCTGTTGTTGTAAATAACTGTGGTAAGGTCTGTATTGAAATGTTTATGCTTTTGGTCTGTTTATCGGAACATGACATCCCGAGTATTGTAATATAATGAAAAATACATTTCTTTAAGAAATGCTTTGGTAAATCTTATTTTATCATATTTTGTTTTGGGAACGAATTCCGCAACTCTTTAAATCAAAGGATTACTCTGAAATCATTTTAAAAGCATAAATTAAACCGGTCTTTTCTGGCCGTGATTTTGGGGATGTCACAGTTGGCATCAGAGCAAGTCGTAGTGCTGCTCGATCATCTTTTGATCAAGTGAGTGTATACTACTTTTCGTAAACGCAATAATAATACAAGTATGGTCTGAGTGTATTAAGTATATTGTTGTTTATATGTGTGAATGTGTAGTTACTTTCTTCTAACGCATAATTATGAAGTATTTTATATGAAATACGTGTTATGTGTATAATTTTGTTGTGATGTGTGTGAATGTATATTCACTCTCTTCTATCTCATAGATCTGAATTATTTTCTATGAAATATGTGTTATGTGGGTGTGCCTCATCTGTTATGTGGAATATATATTGAATGAACATGCTATACAGGTTTTAAACTATGTATGAAAATATATATTTTTATCTACTAATATGTTGGGTAGAACATGGGTAGATAGTTGGTGTGTAATAAACAGATGAGAGGCCTCGATGTTGTTGTTGTTGTTGATCTAGTTATTCAGCGGAGTATGGATAACGACCACGGACTCCTTCTAGACAGTCCAGTGGAACGCTAGCAGGTTCATAACCTGTAGGTGTTGTGAACGATGTGTTCACCGGTGTACTCTATCCCCCTCATGGTTGCCTTTAGGACATCTATTGTTGAGGAAACCCCTTAGCAGTAATGTCCGTCCCGATGAAAATCCTAGATTAGGTCCCTTGAGATAGATGTTGTTTTAGGGACGTAAAGTGAGGATAACGGGAATGGGTAATCGGGATAGTGATTGGTTGGTGAAATTAAATATAATTTATTTATTGTGGGTTGAAAACCCTATATGCTCACCAGGCTCCCAAGCCTGACCCACTCAGTTTTATTTGTATTACAGGAAGTGGCGCAAGGGCATAAGATGGATGAATCATCGAGTTGTTTTGTTTACAAGTCTGTATATGTATATATTTGTTGAATGACTTTTAATGTTATCGTTTATGCTTTATGGTCTGTATCGGAACATGACATCCCGAGTTTTGATTATATAATGAAAATGCATCTCTTGATGAAATGCTTTGATAAACATTATTTTATCATGTTTTGTTTTGGGAACAAATTCCGCAACTCTTTCAAATCAAACGGATTTACTCTGAAATTATTTTAAAAAGCATAAATGAAACGGTCTTTTCTGGCCGTGATTTTGGGGATGTCACATCTGTTGGTTAAGCCAACCCACCGATAGTTAGGCAAAACAACCAGGAAAGACGGAATGATGGTATGGGATGCAAATATAAGGATTTTTTGACTTGTAAACCAATAACCTTCACTGGAAAGGAGGATCCGATTGGAGTTATGGATTGGATCTCAGAAATGGAGTTAGCCTTCATGACGTGTGGCTGCAGAGGCTAGTTGCAAACCACTTTCGCAGTACGTCAGTTTAGGGGTGGAGCTGTTCGTTGGTGGAACACTTTAGAAAAGACCCTAAGCCCTAATGAGCCGCTGCAACTGACATGGGCAGAGTTCTTGGTGCAGTTCAAGCGCAAGTTCTGTTTGGCCCAAAATCTGTTGGAGTTAGAGACCAAGTTTCTAACATTGACCAAGGGCAGCATGTCAGTTGATGAATACACAAACGCTTTCACCGATAAGATGGAGTTTGCTTTGTGCATCGTGCCAGATGACCTGACAAAGGTTGACCGATACGCAAAAGGACTTCCATGGGAGTACGCGGTGCCAATGCGTCAGGCACCTACTCTAGAGGCAGCTATTTGGGCTGCCAAGTCTGTTGAGGACATGATCAAGCGAAGGACCGCCGACAAGGTTGAAGTTGGCGAAAAGAGAAAAATTGAAGGGACTTCAAGTTCCAATAAGAAAAGTAAATTTTCGAAGTCAATTTCGAAGAAGTTTGGAGGAAAGGGAGGCGAATCGAAATGGTGTGATAACTGTAAGAAAAAGCACTTTGGGAAATGTAGTGAGGATGTAACCTGCTACAAGTGCGGAAAAATTGGGCTTTTTGCCAATGAGTGTCCGAACAACAAAAGGATGTGTTTTGGTTATAACGAAGAGGGGCACATTTTGAAAGATTGTCCGAAGAAGAAGGAGGCAACTAAGCCCAACATTCCACCAAAGCCGAAGGCGAGAGCCTTTCAGATGACACTGGAAGCTGCGAAGGATGAAGCTGATGTCACTTCAGGTACCTTTATCATAAACGAATTACCTGCTCAAATTTTATTTGATTCTGGAGCCAACTACTTCTTTATTTCGCACGAGTTTGGTAGAAAACTAGCCTTTCCTGTTGATAGACTAGATAATGCTTTATTAGTCGAAGTAGCTAGTGGCAAGTTTGTACCTGTTAGCCATCGTATGAAAAACATCTTAATCGACCTTAATGGGAATAAGTTTCACGAGGAATTATTACCTATCGAACTTAATAGTTTCGACATCGTGTTGGGAATGGATTGGCTTAGCGCCAATGATGCCGAAATATTGTGCAAGAAGAAGATAGTAAAAGTAAACCCGCCAGGGAAAGAGTCATTTATGGTGTGTGGGGATAAACACAGAGTGAATTCTGGAATCATTTCCCTAATGAAAGCCAAAAAGTGTTTGACCAAGGGATGTACATCATATTTAGCATTCGTGATCGATGCTAAGAACGAAAAGAAGGTGATGCAGAATATTCCAGTGGTATGTGATTATCTAGAAGTATTTCCCGAAGATCTTCTTGGATTACCACCTGATAGACAAGTGGAGTTCAGAATAGACTTGTTACCAGGAACCATGCCAATAGCAAAAGCACTGTATCGATTAGCACCAACGGAGATGAAGAAGCTGATGATGCAACTTCAAGAGTTATTGGACAAAGGTTTCCTTAGACCTAGTTCATCACCTTGGGGAGCTCCAGTGTTATTTGTAAAGAAGAAAGACGGGAGCATGAGAATGTGCATTGATTACAGAGAGCTGAATACGACAACAATAAAGAATAGATACCCGTTGCCAAGGATTGATGACCTGTTTGATCAATTGCAAGGTTCGAGCTATTTGTCGAAGATTGATCTTAGGTCAGGATATCATCAGCTGAAAGTAAGAGAGCAAGATATAGAGAAGATTGCATTCAGAACATGATATGGACACTACGAGTTTTTGGTTATGTCGTTTGGACTAACCAATGCTCCGGCAGCATTCATGGATTTAATGAATCGGGTTTGTAATCCGTTCCTTGATAAATCTATGATAGTGTTCATAGATGACATTCTGATTTATTCGAAAAGCCAAGAGGAGCATGGATGACATTTGCGAGAAGTGTTAGAAGTTTTGAAGAAGGAGGAGCTGTATGCAAAGTTCTCCAAATGTGGTTTTTGGATTCGAGAAGTCCAATTCTTGGGTAACGTGGTCAACCAGGAAGGGATAATGGTCGATCCAACAAAGATTGAGGTTGTAATGAAGTGGGAACAACCAAAAAGTCCCATGGAGATCCGAAGCCTTTTAGGATTAGCCGGATATTACCGAAGGTTTATCCATGGCTTTTCTTCGATCGCTAGTCCATTAACAGCTTTGACCCACAAAGGAGCTACTTATGCTTGGAGTGATAAGCATAAAGAAGCATTCGAGAAGCTAAAGAAGAAGCTATGCGAGGCACCGATTTTATCTCTACCCGATGGAGTTGAAGACTTTGCTGTTTATAGCGATGCATCTGGAGTTGGATTGGGTTGTGTTTTGACCCAAAGAGATAAGGTGATCGCGTGTGCATCTAGACAACTGAAAGAGCATGAAAGGAACTACCCTACTCATGACTGGAGTTGGCAGCGATAGTTTTTGCACTGAAAATATGGAGGCATTACCTTTATGGCACGAAATGTAAACTTTTCACTGATCATAAGAGTCTCCAATATCTATTTAATCACAAAGAGTTAAATATGAGGCAACGACGCTAGCTAGAGTTACTCAAGGACTACGACTGTGAGATACTTTACCACCCCGGTAAAGCTAATGTTGTTGTTGATGCTCTCAGTTGTGAAAGTCAGTGTTAAGAGAAAAAGGCCAAGAGCGTTGAGAATAGAAGTTGTCTCGACAATTGTGGAGAGTATAAAGAAAGCTCAAGAAGAAGCTTCTAAAAAGAATGACCGGAAGGAGGAACGTTTGGGCAAAACGTTGGTGTTTGGTAAAAACGGTCATGGACTGAAGGTACTCCAAGATCGTATTTGGGTACCTAATTCAGGAGGAATAAGAGATCTTTTGATGGAAGAAGATCACAAAACCATGTACTCAATTCATCCTGGCAGCACTAAAATGTATAGGGACCTGAAACCCTACTACTGGTGGCCGACGATGAAGCTTGATGTTGCAAAGTATATGGCCGACTGTGTGACTTGTGCAAGAGTCAAGACACAACATCAAAAACCATATGGGAGTTTAGAGCCTTTACCTGTGCCAATGGGTAAATGGGAAGACATCGCTATGGATTTTGTCACTAAACTACCCCGAATAAAGAATGGTCATGACATGATTTGGGTGGTCGTTGATCGATTCACTAAGAGTGCGCATTTCATAGCAGCCAAGAAGAAATGGTCTATGGATAAGCTTGAAAATTATTATGTGAAGGAAATTGTGAGGCTTCACGGTGTCCCGTTAACGATTGTGTCAGATCGTGAAAGCCGTTTCACCTCAAGGTTTTGGAAAAGTCTACAAGAGGAAATGGTTACCAAGTTGTGTTTAAGTACAGCTTACCATCCACAGACTGATGGTCAGAGCGAAAGAATGATACAAACACTTGAAGATATGCTGAGAGCATGTACCCTAGAATTCCTAGGTAACTGGGATGAACATTTACCTTTGGTAGAATTTTCCTACAACAATAGTTTCCACTCGAGCATAAAGATGGCACCTTATCAAGCTTTGTACAGATAGAAGTGTCGTACGCCGTCTTGTTGGCTTAAGGTTGGGGAAAAGCAGTTTATCGGACCCGAGATGGTCCATCAGACTGCTGAGAAGTTGAAAGTGATTAGGGAAAGAATGTTAGCAGCTCAAGATCGTCAAAAGAGCTATGCTAACAAGAAGCGAAGGCCGATGAACTTCGAAGTTGGAGATTCGGTTTTGCTTAAAGTCTCGCCGTGGAAGGGACTTATAAGATTTGGTAAAAGGGGAAAGTTAAGTCCAAGGTTTATTGGACCATTTAAAGTTCTTCAAAGGGTTAGGAACCAAGCTTACAAGCTCGAATTACCCGAAGAACTGAATGGAATTCATAACACTTTCCATGTGTGTTATTTGAGGAAGTTCACGGGAGAAGTTCCCGATATAATTCCAATTTCTGAATTGAGAATTGATGAAAACAAAAGGTTAATTGAAGAACCTGAGGCAATTGTTGACCGAAAGAATAAGAAGCTTCGACGCAAGATGGTCGAATTAGTGCTTGTCTGTTGGAAACATTCGAATTGGCCAAATCTCACCTTGGGAACGGAGAGTGACATGTTGAGTCGCTCTCCGCATTTGTTTGTTGATGTGTGATTCCGGGGACAGAATCATCCTAAGGGGGAGAGAATTTTAACGCCCGCGTTTCCAGGCTAGGCATTAGTTAACCTTTGTAATTCTTTTGAAGTATTAATGATGAAATATTTAAGTATTATGTGAATTATGTGTATTTGTATGCTTATTAGTTAATTATAAAGATATAATTAATAAATGATAAAAATAAGCTTCAAAATTAAAGTGTGAGATAAGCCCTATATATTTACATAAAGTTGTCGTGGTCGAAACAAGGATTCCGGAGATATAAGGAACGCCGAAATCCGAGTTATAACGAATAAGTTATGACCTGTCGAAGTTTCGCGACAGAACCGGCACAACGCCGAATGACGTAAAATATGAATTTAAGATAGAGCGATATCTAGCCTTAGTGATCTAAACAAAAGTCGTAGGGTTCGTTAAACCGAGAGCGTGCATAAAAAGAACGCCCAAATCTGACTTCGTATGAGGAAGTTATGATTTTCCGAAGTTTCGACTTAGCGGTATGCAGCCCGAATACTCAAATATGAGATCGAGTGATTCTTAACCAAAACAATCTAAATGAGAGTCGAAGATATCATCAATAGTAGTCCAACGATAAAAAGACAGACGAAAACGGAGTTCAGATGAAGGAATTATGAATTTCGAACGGAGTTTTCCTGTCCCGGCCTACTAAAAAATAATATATAAGTAATATATTTATAACATATTAAAAATAAACTCAAAATTGGCCAACGGAGTCTAAAACGAGAGTTATAGAGCATAATCTCACCTTCACGTCGATATAAAGAACGTCGAAAACGGAGTTCGTATGCGAAAGTTATGAATTTCTGAAGTTCGGGGCGCGAACCCCAAAGTTGTGTCAAAGACCAAGACGTGGCAAGCAGTGCCACGACATGGCAGGTCTTCTGACACCTCCGGGAGTCCCCCGGACGCAACTTGTGATGACGCATGCAGTGACGATCAAGCCCACGACGTGGAAAAAGGTGCCACGATGTGGCAAGGGCGTATTTTGTCCTATAAATAGATTTGAAGGGCCAACCGTTTAGGGTTGCTATTTTCTCTCCTCTCTCTCCCGTTTTACCTCGATTTACGTGCAAGAAATATCCCGATGCCCCAGTGTTTTCACGAGACCCGAAGCCCGAAGACCCCGAGAAGAAAAGAGTTTCCGAGCCGAAGCTCTGTTCGCGAGGAGTCCGGTTTTTGTGAAGATCTTCCAGATCTACCGAAGAATACTACTTTTACAAGCCGTAGTGCTGTCTGATCATCTTCTGATCAAGTGAGTGTATAGTTACTTTCTTCTAACGCATAATTATGAAGTATTTTATACAAAGCACGTGTTATGTGTATATTTTGTTGTTATAAGTGTGAATGTATATCCACTTTCTTCTATCTCATGGATATGATTTATTCTCTATGAAATACGTGTTATGTGTATGTGTCTTATCTTTTATATGGAATGTGTCTTGAATGAACGTACTATACAGGTTTTAAACTATGTATAAAAATGTATATTTTATCTACTAAAATTTTGGGTAGAACGTGGGTAGATAGTTGTCTTGTGATAAAAAGATGAGAGGCCTCGACGTAAAGTGAGAATAACGGGAATGAGTAAGTGGGTTATTGTTGGTTGGTGGAATTAAATATAATTATTTATTGTGGGTTGAAAACCCTATATGCTCACCAGGCTTCCAAGCCTGACCTACTCAGTTTCTTTGTATTACAGGTAGTGGCGCTAGAGCATAAGTTGGATGATTTGTCAAGTTATTTTTGGATTATAGACCTGTTGTTGTAAATAACTGTGGTAAGGTCTGTATTGAAATGTTTATGCTTTTGGTCTGTTTATCGGAACATGACATCCCGAGTATTGTAATATAATGAAAAATACATTTCTATAAGAAATGCTTTGGTAAATCTTATTTTACCATATTTTGTTTTGGGAACGAATTCCGCAACTCTTTAAATCAAAGGATTACTCTGAAATCATTTTAAAAGCATAAATTAAACCGGTCTTTTCTATCCATGATTTTGGGGATGTCACAATTGACGAGATTTTCAATTCTTGTTTAGGTTGTGTTGGCTAAATACCGCTCGATCTTTATTTCGAGTATTTAGTTGTCTACCGCTATTCCGAAACTTAGAAAAATCATAACTTCCTCATACGAAGTTAGATTTTGGCGTTCTTTTTATCGAACTTCTTGGTTTAAAGAATACTACGAATTTCATTTAGATCACTAAGGCTATAAAGTAGTTTATCAAAAACTCACTTTTTACGTCATTCGGCGCCGTGCCGGTTTTGTTGCGGATCTTCGATTGGTCATAACTTCTTCGTTATAACTTGGATTTCGACGAGGTTTTCGCCTAAACTTTTCTAACGGGATTCTTTACATTTTAAATAATAAAATTTTAGTTATTTCAAATTTTATATTTTCGCTAAATTTCACTATTTGGCTTTTTGTTGGAATCTCATAAGACTTCCAATACTTTCTGAATGATTCTAAGCATAGTTTTACTTCATTTCTAGTAAACACCATCTGTTAGAACTCAACACTCAATTTCACATAATATTTCATAATATTATTCTCTTTTATAATTTACAATACACGATTTCAATGCTTATATGTTACAAACACCTCCCCCTTTTGAGGATTTCGTCTCCGAAATCACAACGATTAAAACAAATGGGGATACTTCGCTCTTATTTCATTCTTATTTTCCCAAGTATAATTTGCGCCTCGATGGTGTTTCCACTTGACAAGCACCAACTTCATTTCTTTATTACGTAGATTAGTCGTTCTTTCATTTACGATCTCTTCTACTTAACTTATTATCCATTTTCTCCTCAAATAATGGAATCGTTTCATCATATACCCTCAAGTATTTACGTAGATATCTCACATGAAATATATCATGTATATCTGCTAAATCTTTAGGCAATTCCAAGCGATATTCTTGCTGACCAATTCTCTAGATAATTTTGGAAAGTCCAACAAATCTAGGACTCAATCTCCTTTTCTTCTCAAATTTCATAATACCTTTCCATGGGGATACCTTCAGTATCACCCACTTGGAATTCTATGGGTCATCTTCTCTTTTCTGCATAGAACTTTTGTTGATCCTGGGTCACTTTTATTCTTTCTCATACCAATTGAATCTTATCAGTGGTATATTGAATCAATCCACGAACTCCAAGTATTTTCTGTCCTACTTTATACCAACATAATGGTGCTAATAGTTACTATCGAACTCTAAGACACATGCACGAAGCATATCTTCTACTTTTTGGATTGTTCTCTCCGTCTAACCATCTGTCTGGGGATGATAAGCTGTGTTGAGAATAATTTGAGATTCTAATTTTCGTTGCATAGTCGCCTAAAAGTGAAGCAAGTATCTCAATCGGAAATAATCTTTAGTGGCCCACCATGTCTCGCCACAATTTTGTCCAAGTATACTTGCGCGTATTTCTCTATTGAAGCATCTTTTTGTAGCAAAAGAGTTCTGCGTGGTTCTTTGATAACCAATCCATGTCGAGAATAATATATAATTTGGGCAAGGAGATATTAGCATGAAGATTATAACTTTCAATTCTTATGACATAATCTCTATAAACTTTATCAGCAAGTAATGTATACTTCCTATGGTATCTATATTAAATGATTAGACAAATGCGTAACAAGAAATTTGAAAGGAATGTGTGAATTTACATGGCACAAAAGAATCTGAGACATCGAAATCAAATAAGACGTGAGCAGATTTAGAGTTTACGAGAAAAAGTACTAGTCACAACATTCGGTTCCTAACGTACCTCCTTTGTGATATTTTAAAATGTATGATGTTTAACGTTTGATTTGCCAAACTATTGTCAAACTCTTCAAACTTCTTAGTTAATAGTGGTGCTCAAACCTGCGTCCACTCTTCATTCTCTATTGGGCCTTTGATCCTAATCTTTGAGTTAAAACTCAATTCTCATTACAGACTCCTGCTCCTTCTTGGTTTATAGACTAAACCCAAGATAAGGTCTTTACTATTGTTACAACAACAACTCGAATGGTCATATTCTAATGAACTTTGATTTTATAACACACAAGACACATAACGAACCAAACTCTTGTATTAGAATCAGATCGAATAAATCGAGCCGATGCAATAGAGAAAACAAAGAGAGCTTGATCAACGCGTGGATGCTTTAGAACAGAACGAATAACACCACATATTTCTAATTCATGCTCGTGCTTTCGGGTATACAAATTAGTTTTGTCAAATGACAGAATATTCCGATTGATCATGAAATCACGGATTTCATACTGTAATCCTTCCATGAATAACTAAATTATTCATCGTCTTCGTAACAGGTAACATTTCTAGTTAATGTTTGCTCAATTCTTTAATGAAGATCGTTATATTTCTATCGACCATCTCGAGCATCTCCTTCTTGACTGATGTTTCGTCATTACTCAAGACATGGCTTTCTAAACCAATCTACTCCCTCTTTGTAGATTTGTATTAATCGGACTCCACTCTTTATTACATTAAGATTTGAACGATAACTATCTTCTTAGTCATTACCGAAACGAAGGTAACGACACACATGAATAAAACAGAATCATTTACTAGCTTCTTTGTAACCTTGTGACTTTCCCTGATCCAAGCGTGAGTCCTGTGCTTCTGATAGTATAGGCCTCTACTACCATTCAAACCTACTGATACTCGTCCCAAGTATTGTCTCACAGTTTTCCAAGTCACCATTCAAAATCACAAAACAACTTATCACACATGAATGTGTTCAAATAAATACATACAACAATTTCTCCTAGACTCAACTAGGTTTTTCGCGTTTCTATAAAACATATCTTGGATTACTTATACTCGCCTTCTAAGATTCTTCTCACGTATATGCTTGATCTAGCATATTCTAATACTTTTCATAGGTCGATAGAAATTTTACTTCCAATTCTTCATATAAATTCTTTCTCGGGTAGTGTCTACTCTGCAAGACATACTACACCCAAAATTTACACTAGCAGTGTAAAGACAAACGGTTTCCAACTACTTGCATCATCGTCTAACTTATGTAATTCACCATGCACATTTTTTCATTTCATTATCCTTCCATGACATCGTTATTCTTGTATCTAAGTAAGTATTCTTCTTATGGTTGTATCTTTTAAGTCTACTTCATAGGAGTCTATCCTAAGAAGTCTGCATTGTAGCTGCATCTCAACAAGCTCTACTAGCTGCAACTTGGTTCACTGTCATTCCTAACTACAACATCTCTTGTCATACAATACTATGGTTGTATTGCTTCTTCAACTAAGCATTCTTCCTTAGTTAAACAAGTAAGTTACTTAACCTTTTACCACTAATGACTCAATTCACCATCCCAATCTTGTATGTTAAAGTCGGATTAACACACAATGGAACTTCCATAAGGATGTGATAGAAGTCAATCATCACTCAGTACTATTAAATACTAAGTCTGTACATCTTGTATAGGGTTACTACTCGAACTACATACTATATCACAAAGTCTTGGTCTTTTGAGTCTGAAAACTTCATTAGCCTTTCCTTTAATCTTTATTTAATTCTTCTAAATCTTGTACCACATTAATTTCAATACTGTCGAAGTATTTATTATGATCTTCGGTTCTTCCGACTCTCTAAACAATCACGGCTTCAATCTGGACAGTGGTGGAACTATTTCATGGATTTGCACCAACACATTTATCTTGTCCAAATGTGTTTCAGACATACATCATTCTTCTAAAGATATTATTATTTCATCAAATTTTATACTTTGAATGTACAACACCACTCTATTGGTATTAATACACTATATACGATTTCACTTGGTAAATATTATTTTAAGATATCCCTCGATCGTTTATCTACAAACTTATCGATGTCAAGTATCATAAGTCTCTTTATCACTTCGAAAAGTTTCATGTAAATTCTAATACAAAAATTCTTAGAATTCTAAACATAAAAATATTCTCTTTTGAACCAAGGTCGGCAACAGACCTTAAACTTTCTTAAATAATAGCAGTAAGGCAAGCAATCTAAGGCATGCTATATTCATTTATCATTTAGCACATATTAGAATATAAGGCATATCTCCTCTTAATATTCTAGTGCTTGTTTCCATTTAGGTATTCAACCTAAGTATACCAGATACACATCGTATCATCTTCACTTAACAATTTATGTTTAAGACTAGAAATTCTCAAAATTCCTAGCTCACTTAAACTAATTCTCTGAAAATTTTGAAGTAACTTAATATCTTAGAATACTAGGGTTTATCATTACCCAATACACCACTTAAGTATTTCCTATGGTTTGTATCCATATAATTACTATGAATCCAGTTCATATATTGAACTTCCAACAATTTAAGTTTAAATACCAATCCGTGGTATTTAGTTCACTTAAACCACTACTCTGATACCATGATTGAAAGACCCTCACTTTTGTATTTCTGAAAGACCCAAACTTTCATACTTGATAATATAGTTACTCCAAAACATGCTACTTGCATTTTCATAAAAAACAATATTTTACATTGATAAAGTGATTACAAACGATTGGATAAAAACCGACTATTACAAAGTGTTATATATTACACAACTACCCAGGATACTATACTTTTATACATACATGATCCCTAAATACAAAAGTAATATTACAACTATTCTAAACCTTCCAACAGTATATGACTATACTGGTTACTTATCTCCTGCAAATTTGTTAAACATTGAGAGGGTAAGCAGTGACGCTTAGTGAGTTCAACAATAAATACAATATAATCTTATGCCATATATATATATATATATATATATATATATATATATATATATATATATATATACCAATATAACAGAAGCAAAGAGGAATGATAACAACAATAGCATATGCGTATCATATGTCAGACTTTCAATATCAACTCAAGATTTGATTCAAATGAAATACAATCAATTAGACTTAACGATTTCAATACTTGATATACATCAATAAAACTTCGGACCAAATGGCACAGAAGACATACAAGTTTCTGGTTATCATTACGATAGATTTCAGGTTTTAGGCCCTGTTTAGCATTTCGGTAGATTTCAGGTTTACACGCCCTGTTTAACATTTCGGTAGATTTCAGGTTTTCACTCCTTGTTTAATCTTCTGCCAATGCCATTAAATAGAAGTCATTCACTTATGGGGGACATACTCTACATGGCCAGAGGCTTTGTACCATTACCAATGTGAATCTAAGTCCTTTCACTGATCACATGGTCAAAGGTATTAGTTTTGCTATCAAAATAGCAGAAAACAATAACACGGGAAAATAACTCGGGATAATAACATATCAATACCACTGTGAATCTAAGTCATTTCACTGATCACAGGGTTAGAGGTATAACTTTGCTATCAAAACAACGAATAAAAATATCACGGGAAAGCATATAGGACATACAACACATAACATACAATTGTTCCTATATATTGAACTCACCTTGAAATAACCGGGGGTTAAAATAGTAATTTGTGCAGCACTTCGTTACTATAAATAACTTTCTTCTATAAAAACCGGGAGATATATTGAAAACCGGGCGTTGCGAAGGTTAAGTTTCAAAGAGAAAAGATAAATTTCTCAGGGTCTCTACGTGCTTCGGGACGTGTTTCTGGTGCTAAAATTGATATTGGGGCTTCGGGGGATGTCAAAATAGTTAAAATATTGATTTACGGGTTAAAAATGGCAAATTCTCTAAACTACCCGGGAAGGCTCGCAGCCTTCCTATTTATAGCGCAAGATTGCGTGGGTCGGCCGTAGAGGACATGCGGCTGCTGGAGCAAAGGCCACGAAGCGAGAGGAGCTGGCGCGCATGGGAGACTCGGGCGCGACACGGGGCGATGCGTGTCGAACGGGGATGGGCTTCAACTTCGGTCCAATCAGACGGCAACACGCGTCAGACGTTCGGACGCACAACACATTAGGTGACTAAGGTGCTTCGTACACGGGGCGTGATCCGGGTGAGGTGGTTACTATCCACGCGAGATTTCCCGGTATTATCCATTATTTCTCGGTTTTTGAGCCCCAAACTTCTAAAATCCATAACTTTCGCATATGAGCTCCATTTTTGACGTTCTTTATATGCACGTGTAGGTAAAGTTATGTTCTACAACTTTCGTTTAGACTTCATCGGCTAATTTTGAATTTATTTTTAATATTATTATTTTTAACAGACCGGGACCAGTAAATCCGTTAAAAATTCATAACTTCTGCATCCGACATCCATTTTCGTCAGACTTTTTACCGTTGTACTACTATTGATGAGATCTTCAATTCTCGTTTAGGTCGTGTCGGCTAAATATCGCTTGATCTTTATTTCGAGTTTTTAGCTGTCTACCGCTATTCCGAAACTTAGAAAAATCATAACTTCCGCATACGAAGTCAGATTTTGGCGTTCTTTTTATCGAACTTCTCGATTTAACGAAAACTGCGATTTTAATCTAGATCACTAAGGCTAAAAAGTAGTTTATCAAAAATTATCATTCGGCGTCGTGCCCGGTTTTGTTGCGGATCTTTGATTGGTCATAACTTCTTCGTTATAACTCGGATTTCTACGAGGTTTTCGCCTAAACTTTTCTAACGAGAGTCTTTACAACTTTAAATAATAAAATTTTACTTATTTCAAATTTTATATTTTCTCTAAATTTCACTATTTGGCTTTTAATTGGAATCTCATAAGACTTCCAATACTTTCTGAATGATTCTAGGAATAGTTTTACTTCATTTATAGTAAAAACCATATGTTAGAACTCAACACTCAATTTCACATAATATTTTATAATATTATTCTCTTTTATAATTTACATTACACGATTTCAAAACGTGTATGTTACATAGGTCAATCAGGAAAGACACCCCGAATATCTCCAATTCACACTCCCAATAGACTGAAGAAGCAGAAACCCCGTGTTCGTTGGTGATGGAGACTCGCAATGGACGTTATAGCTCTCCTAAGGGTAATCTGAACTCCCTACTAAATGTCTGAGAGACAAACGACCGACTCGCCCCCCGAGTCGAATAATACTAAACCAAGTAACGAGTTCACTAAGAATGTAGCTAACATGGTACAACACATATAAGTATTAAATAGATATAATCAATAAGATAAAGGGTAGAAACATAACAGAAACCATATCCAGTGCTGTCCTGGCCTCCTCGGCTGTAAGCTGGAAGGCGCATCCCCGAGCCTTTGGAGGCTCTGCTCTACCCTAGCTCCCGCCCGTAATCCTCAACATAGCCAGCACTAGGGCCTGCGCCGGCCTAGCAACAAACACTGGAGAGTTGGCCTTCACGTAGCTAACCTGATCGCGGTGGAAACATATCCTAGAGCTAAGTGCTGGGGATTGCTAGCGGAAATCCCTCGCCAGATGACCCTATCGGCCATAGTTGTGGCATCCTGATGATGACCGACAAGCACTCTCATGCGTCTTCCCGCACTCACCACAAGTGCGGCCCTTCCGCCCCCAGATCAGGAATCTGCGGTCTTGAACCGGGGCCTGCCTCTGCACCCTCAAATGCAGCTCGATCTCCAACTCATGCCGCCTGGCGGCCTCGTGTATCTCCAACAAAGTGTCACATATCTCGGTCGAAAAAAATGTCTGATGTCGGTCTTGAGCATGCTCAGATAACAGGTCATCTGAGCCTGATTAGAAGCAAACTCCAGGCAGAACATCGCCCTCTCAGTGAATATATGGGTGATCTATGTCACCGAATCCGAATCCTGTCGCATATCCAAGAACTCTATGCCAGTCTCTCCCGCTCAACCCATGGGAAGTAATGGGAACGGAACATATCCCAAAATTAATCCCATGTAACCTCAAATTGCTGCTCATCTTAATATGATCCAGTACCGAACCTCCACCAATCCTTCACTCTTGACCATAGCAGGTTCAGAGCGCACCTAACCTTCTGGTCAGTAGGGCAGGAGCATGTGAAGAAACAACCCTCCGCATCAGACAACCACCTCATGGTTACAATCAGATCCTAAGTCCCATTAAAAGTAAGGGGCTTCGTGTTGTCGAAGTCCCGGTACTAGAAAGCCCGACTGGCTCCTCCCCCTGCGACTGTTACAGCTGCTGCGGTAGCCGTCTCAGTAATAGCTGCATAACGCTCATCAACATACCCAACCATGGAGGTCTTAATAGACCTAAACATCTCTGGCAACTATGCTCGAAACATTATAGCAACCTCATCGTGCAGGATCTCCCAAATGCTGGAGTCCATCTCGTCCAATCTCATTTGACCGATAGTCTCGGGCAGTACTAGTCCCTCCTGACCGCTCCCTCCTGATCTTGACCCAGATCTACTCATAAATCTCCGTGTAACTACCATGCTGAAAATATACCAAGAAGATATCAGAAATTCCATATAATAATTCTGGAAGCAACTCCCAACAAAGCCCTAGGGGTTGTGACTTCCTTGCTAGGTGTATTGTTCTTGTGCTTTCATTAGTACGGGCCCTTACTACCTTCCACACCTACCTATATTTGTCTCAAGTATCATCAAAATGACCTAAAAATATACGTATGATGGTGCACGCTCAATCCTCACTCCTAGAGGAAGGCTAACTATCTCATAACTAGCGTATTGACCCTGCACAACTCAACCATCCATGAAATTTCCACCAACCCTACAACACTCATGTATGCTAGCCATACATAACGTTGGACCCTATAGACTTTTGAATACATGATCGTACCCTTAGCCCTTCATCAGACAATAATAGGAAATAAGGTCAAACCAAACATTCTCAGACTATAAGATCTTAATTTTGTACGACCGTGATGCATAAACTAAGCAACTACAGTAATGATGTCAATTTCATATAAGGAAAAACCCTAGGCTATCAGGCGTCATATAATCAGGCAATTCTATCATGCAATCCATGAAGATCCCTAGAATAGTACTAGCATGCTGTTCTAACATATCATAATATCAAATATCTATATGGTATTTTGGGGTCTACTTACTAGCTCCGGCTAATCGTACACTCTACATCCTCCTTTAATATTTTAAAAACCATTTGTAAATGATTTAAAAATCTTTTCTTTAGTATGAGACTGGATTCACGCAAGTGTTCCTCCATTTCACTCAAACCAAGGCTCTGATACCAACTTGTAACATCTATAAAAAACATGCCAATTTAAAACTTTTTAAACCTTTCAAAAACAAACAATTATTAAAAATTTGTTTTCAAAATGGTTCCATATCAGATTATCCAAGAAACAAAGTCATAAAATGCAAGGTGGTGCACGATCACGCCTTCGCCTTCCCATGATCATCTGAAGTACCTAAAAGAAAATCCAAAACTGTAAGCCCGAAGCTAAGTGAGTTCCCCAAAATGCTGATACATAACAAATAACACATATACAAATAATAACATCTAATGGGTCCACAACTCTACATACTGGATTATACCTGAGCCCACAGTGTGAGTCTGGCTTGTCTTTCAGGCCCACAACTCAAATCTGGTTCCCCCCCCCCCCCCCCCCCCGAGCCCACAACATAAGTCTGGATTGCTCTCGAGCCCACAACTTATGACTGTCTTACTCCCTCAGTCCTTGGATTGGAATAAAAAAGATTAGCCCACAATACGAGTCTGGCATGCCATGCCCAGCCCTCAACTCGTATCTGGAATGCTTAGGAGTCCTCAGTATGAGTTTGGCATGCCCTGCCCGGTGCTCAGCTCATATCTGGCATACTCGAGGGTTTGTTGGCTACCGCACAGAGCAGTACAACCTCAACCCATCTCACACAGTATGTCGATGTATAACAATTAAATGCACATATATATAATCAGACAGTAACACAGGTAGTCCTACAGATCTACCAAACTGCCTTAGCAAACTAGCATGCATAACTAACTCATACTCAACATATCACCAACTACTAGGATATCAGATCCAATAGGACGGGCTTGGTGCCTTCGACCCGTAAGTATAGTGAGAACAACTCACTTCGCAAGTAGCTCAAAATGATAAGTGTCAAACTCCCTAAATACAACTCCAAACTCAACCACCTACATCCACCAATAATTTAGTTTCATAAATTCCCAAAATTTCTAAAATACCCCCAGAAGTCAAACTGGTAAACCCTTGCTCAAAGTTAAAGTCAATGGTCAAGCTCAACATCCCATGTTTTCCTAACTCGCCGAGTGTAGCCCACTGACTCGTCGAGTCCTTCCAGAACTCGAGAAATTGTGAAAACCCTAGTTGACTCGCCGAGTTCCCAAACAACTCGTCGAGTCCATGCGGTGTACAAACTTCGAGAAAACCCTAACCGAATCGTCGAGTCCATGCAGAAACCAACAACAACCAATCTTCATCTGACTCGTCGAGTCCCTTCAGTCCATTTCTCATTCAGACGTTTTAAAGCTACCCCAAAGCTCCAAATTGTAGATCTAGCCTCCTAGGGCATTGTTTCCACATAAAGTTGCAAACTTTACGTGTATACAAGGTCTTAAATGCCAAAAGTAAGCTAAGGGAGAGGTTTAAACCAAAGAGAAGTGCCCAAGCTTGATAAATTTGATAAATTTATAACTATAAGGACCTAGAGGAGTCTAGATCTGAAGTTACAACTTTAGATCATGCCCAATACCCGAAATGTTCCACAAATATGGTAAAAATGGCCATAAACCCAAGAATAAGGAGATCTAACACTAGAATGATCAAGGTAACAACTTGTTACCTTTAACTGGAAGCTAAAACGATGTAGATGTAGGATCTACAAGCTCATTCCAGTTCAAAGCTTCTCAACCTTCAAACTTATTCAACAAATGCACCAAAAACACTCTCTTAGCCTCACAAGCACAAGGAAGTAGTAAATAACGGCTAGGATTTCCTTCTCTGGCTAATAAGGTGATAAGGGAGGCTAAAGGATGCGGGTTAAGTCCTTTAAATAGGGTGCAAACCCTAAAAATTAGGGTTTTCCCATTCAGCTCCTACTCGTCGAGTTGGGGTCCTCTAACTCGTCAAGTAGACCTCATAAATCATGCGTCATGAACCGCTTCTACACGATGAGTTGGGGTATCCAACTCGTCGAGTAGGTCCAAGAATGTGGCTAATAAGCTTTAAATTTTTTTATAACTGGGAATTGGGGTGTTACATGGACCATCTAAAGGAAAAAATGGTCTTTTTTCCATTGGAGGAATTAGTTGTGGGATATGGACTCGCGAGTTGAGTTTCAGACCTTAATTATTAATTAGGGTTAATTATTTCGTTGATTAGTTAGAATCTAGTTTCGGCACTTCGGGTGTGAGATTTACTTGTCGACATTGTTAGGTGAGTCTCCTCACTTATTCTTACCTATGTGGTACCTGTGATGACCAACTGGGTCTAGCTGCTATTATTATGTTATGTTGTTTGTATGTGAATGAGACTGCTCATAGTCTCCAGGGTTGCTGATAACCCATATGTGTTTATTTGTGATGTGCTGTTTGTTGTATTTTGGGAACTCACTAAGCGTTGTGTTTATAGTTGTTGATTTCTGTGTTTCAGGTACTTTTGATGACCGCGAGAAGGCAATGATCTGATTGTACACACTTGTTGGGGGATTTGTTGTTGGGACAGTTTGTGAATTCTGATATTTTGTGACAATGTTTTTTTGGAAAATTATGTATTTGAGAACTTGATTTGTTAAACCCTAATCTTTGGTAAATTAAAAGTGAAAAATTTGGTAAAAAATTTGAGGTGTTACACTTATCTAACCATACACCGTAACCATATTTATGATGTTAATGCATAAAATCCTACTCTTTATTCTCTATCTTTAGTGATCTATTCATATTGAGACGTCCCCTATTTTCTAGAACCATAAAAAGCGTTCCTTTACGCTTTGAAAAATCACAACATCTTTGTTTGCGGAGAATCCTAGTATAATAAAACATTTTGTGGAAACTATTTCATTTTATTTATAATATCTTTGAATAAACATGTTTCAAGATACAAAACTCTAAGGATGTCATAATAAATACAAAACATAGTTACAATGTAAAGACCTATGGTCCTGAATACTGTTGCAGGTCATGTCTTTAATCACTCACCATCCTATTCACATCTTCAACAATCTTAACACCGCTACCTATGATGCATTTTAGTTAAGTGGGTCGTATTAGGAAACCAAGTGAGATACATAAGGTTTTGAGTATTCAATCACATATCGTTATTATGATAATAACTTATAATCAATGAACCTTCAAAACCAACTGTTATCTAACAACATACTATAAGTATCTATAAGACATTTTATCCTTAGTTACCCATCCCGTTGATCCTCACATATTAATCCTATAGTAGTGATCTTATAAGATCTATTCTAAAGGATCACTATAACAATGAGTTGACTATACTTCTTCAGGCAACCTTTGGAAATAGGTGTTAGTCAATAAAGGCAACCATTGGGGATAGAGTACACGAATGAACCTACAATCCTCTTTCATTGGATTAGTATGATTCAATAATACCATAACACCGGTTTAGTCAGAGGTGGCTACCTATACTCTGTTAGATGATTCAGACATACCTAGCAGTGGTTTGATATTGATGCACCCTATCTGGCTATATAAAAGGAAGGGGAATACAAATATAATTCTCCATTCCTCAACTGTACCCCCACCAATTCATCAGTATCATCAAAAAAATTTCTACTCTTTGTTCCCATCACACATATACTCTTAATATGATGATACCTAATACCCAAACTTAATTGAACTAAGAATCCTCTTTAGGTCTTAGGGTATAACTAAACAATATTACATATTCGTAATGAAACACAATTTTTTCCTACTTATGTAATATCATTACAATATAGGGTATAAGTTTACTTAACTCAAGCTAAACTTCCTTTATAATTCATTAATTAATAACTAGACCAGATTACAATGCTCCTAATCAACATAAATCTTCTTCTTATGTAATATCTTTACAATACAGGGAATAACTAATACGCTTCCAGATCAACTTGAAGTAAACATTTTTTATAAGTCTTATTTCATCACTAGGAAAGAATATAATGCTTATAATCGTATTTCAAAACCTTTTTCCTGTTTAACTTTAAGGTTCCGAAGTCTTTTTTTGTATCTACCGCAGTTGGAGTGGCTATCGCAACGGAAATTTGTCTACCGAAATTAAAGTTGAAGAAGAAGTTGTTTAGTGAACCATAGTGATCCGCAACCACTACTGTAGTGAAAAATCATGAATACTTTTGGTTACGTTAACTGAACTAGTGTGTTAGCTTAGCTTTATCCAGTGAAGCTTGCATGGTCACTTACGTCAGTAGAATATTAATTGTTTATTTTGTTTGTAACTTTTTGGGACTCTATAAATAGAGACTCTCGTCTTCATGTAAAGCACTACTTCTTCAAGATCTTTTAGAACTTTCATTGAAATAGAAAATATCATTCTCTCTATATCTTATCCGAAGCTCCAAGTTCCTATTCACCTCAAACTGGTCAGGTTTACTAACTCATGTTTGACTCCCTATCTTGTTACGAATCAGTTTGGTGTATACTTGATATAACTTGTTGTCATTTATATTTCCTTTACATTTCCGCACTTTATATTTCTACAACTAACTATCTAACAATTCCGACTTATTATTGTTGAGCTAACATGATCCTTTGAGATTAACTTATTCCAAAAGTATCATCTCGTACTAACGTTTGTTTAAGTGTTTCTCAAAAGTTTTTTCTCTCAACAATTGGTATCAGAGACAAAGTGGATTCTTTTTAAACAAAACTCTTATTTTGAAAATCCTTCAATACCACTAAAGCTATATCTTGAAAAAAAAACAAAGGAAATATGGCATAAGTGTTATCATTTAATGTTTCAGACCGTGTTGGAGGCTCTAATAGAGCACCAATACTTGTTCCGAGTGAGTACCACCATTGGTCACAAAGAATAGAAAGGTATTTCAAGAGGCTCGGAAGAGATATTTGGAGGTCTGTTGAAGAAGGACCCCATGTTCCGATTCTCACTCCTATTCAACTAAATGGTACTCAGGGTAGACTAGGTGGAGGTCAGCTAACAATGAATCAACAAACAAAAGATGATCTAGACAAAATGGAGAATGATGCCATAGCCTTCTATGAAATCTCTTGCGGTGTGGCTCTAGACAACTTTGATATTATCATCAACTACAAATTGGCGAAAGAGATCTGAGATGTGCTAAAGAATCTCTATCAAGGGTCATAACAAGCTCAAGACAAGAAACTCAGCACGACACTGAATGGGTTTAACAACTTTAAAGCTCTTCCTGGTGAAAGTATTGACGATTCATTCAAACGTTTCAATCACATCATCACGAAGATGTTCAACAACCTCCCAACTCGGAAGAATTTATGACGGTTTTTGAAGATGAAGAATCTAGTGGATCCCAACACTCCATCTCGAAGCCAGAATTAAAGAAAACAAAAAGATTGCAGTATCACGAAAGGAGTTTCTATGTCTCCAGGTGGAGGTTAATCAAATCCTGGCCACAATCACAACTAAGGAACCATTAAATAACGAAGTTCCTACACTTCAATCTTTAGTGGAATGAGTGGAAACTCTTAAGACGAGGGAAAGGTTCCTTACTCAAAGAGTTAGTCTCACAATCAAAATGGGAATCAAAGACTTGGATAATCGCCAAAGCGCAAATCATAAAGAATTCATATCAAGTGCTGAAAGGCTCATCAAGGAAATAACAATACTGAAGGATGAGTGCAATGCTTCACTTGACAAACAATCTGCTCATTCCAAGAAACTGGTAGACGAAACCTACAATGCGTACGAATCCAGCCTTATGGTTCTTCAAAATACTATCAACGGATTAAGGTGAGCCCTCACTACCAACTAAAGTGTTGATGAGATACTGTGGCTCACCAAGGAAATCTATCAATTACTTTTCAACAAAGACAATCCCAACAACTAGAAACTCTATGAAGCAATGAAGTCTCAATTTAATGAAACGTTTTCATAAATCGATGGACTAAAACAATGGTTTGAGGAGCAACAGATTGTTACTTCCTCAAAAGGGGGAAGTGAGTCTCCTTCGCAAATTTATCATGAACAAGATCATTCACACTCAAAGACTCCTTCAATTCATCAAACTCCTCCAAGAATCCCAACTCCGAAACCTTCTCCAAATCCATCTCCAAAACAACCAACTCCGATGACATCTCCACAACAAACTCCACCGCAACAAGATCAGCAACAATCTCCTCATCAGACTACTCTGCAATTCAGAGATTGGATCCAACAATGTCCTCAGATTATTCTCATGACCTACCAGCCACTATTCAATGAAAAAGAGACTGGAGGGCCGCGAAATTTGCTGAAAAAATATAGCGGGCACATGGTTTTGATACAACCATGGTTGAGTCCTTAATCAATTCTTGGGTAAATCCTACCCGAAGGCTTCTTGATCATGATTATAGGCCTATCTTGACCTATGCCGAGCCTCCATCCGATGGGTATTGGGACATACCAATCTCTCCAAACACCAAGTTTTTCCCCGTTTTCAAGCCATTTGATCTCAACCTCCCAGATGATCATAGACTTCCCCTTAAATTTGAACGCTTAAATTTGTTTCATGCCAAGCATGGTACTGAATTTGAAAAGATTTGGTCTAATGACAGACCAACAGGGGTTAAGAATTATAAAGTGAGGAAATTTATGAAGACAAAATTTGTTCAGTATACCCTCACCAGGAGATGAGATGATTACATCCGGATGCAAGATGACTTCCCTTGCATGAACCTTGAAGAAACTTTCTTGATTGTGAGGGGTTTTTAGATCAAAGCTAAGAAATAGCCGAAGATGAAGATTTCCTATGAGAAAGCTTGTGAGTTTCTTAAGGAATTAGTATGTGATTTTGGGAAAATTGATGCCAAAATTCCCCCTATTCTAGCCAAGAAGTTCAACTTTCCAGATTTTGAGCCTGCACCAAGCTTCACTGAAGGTTATCAAGAAATGTCACTCACAGTAACAAACTATATGGAGTTAGGAGTTATTTACAAGAAAGCCAACAGTGATCTCAAATACTTCACTCTTGTTACCACAATGCATAGATTGACCAAGAAGCAACTGGATAAAACCTTGGCTTCAGTTCAAAGATCCAAAAATACAACATATGAAGTCAAGTTTGAGATACCCAGAAGAATCCATTGGCTATGTGAAGTAAAGAAATTATGGTGGATCCTTATCAAATTCCTGAAACTCAACAAGTAAAGAAGAAAATTGAAGAGTTCACTTTGGGGGAAGATGTTGATACAAAAGAGACCTTGTTTAACTTTAAGGATCTGCAATCTTGTTTTGTGTCTACTGCAGTTGGAGTGGCTACCATAACGGAAATTTGTCTACTGAAGTTAAAGCTGAAGAAGAAGTTGTTTAGCGAACTGTAGTGATCCACAACCACTACCATAGTGAAAAATCATGAAGACTTTTGGTTACGTTAACTGACTTAGCGTGTTAGCTTAGAATTATCTACTGAACCTTGCATGGTCACTTACGTTAGTAGAATATTAATTGTTTATTTCCTTTGTAACTTTTTGGGACTTTATAAATAGAGACTCATGTCTTCATGTAAACCACCATTTCTTCAAGATCTTTTAGAACTTTCATTGAAATACAAAAGATCAATCTCTCTATATCATATCTGAATCTCCAAGTTCCTCTCAACAAATACTAACTTATAGCTGATAAGGAACAACCAGGTAAGATCGTATTGGAGGTAAGATGTAACAGCCCAAAAATAGTTATAAAATTTCTCATTGAAAGACTACCAGTTTCTTTCATTAATTGTTTCAAATACCATCACCAATTATAATATCCAAAATATCATAGTACAATTATTCAAAATGCAGAAATCATAAGGGGAGGATGCTCTGCCATCACGTCGGGCCCTTCCCTTTCAAATCGGAAGCACCTGAAACCATAAATATAAAGTGTAAGCACAAAGCTTAGTGAGTTCCCGAAAGTACCACATACCAATCATACAACTGGGATTAACCCTAGGGTATATTCCAACCCAATATACATATATTGGCCTATACTTAGGGTGTATTTCAACCCGATCAACACATATGGAACCCGTCTTGGGGTCTCACCCTGGGGTATCTTTCAAACTAATCATACAATAGTAGGCCACAACCTAGGATTTATTTCAAACCAAACATGCATACACATATAAGTCACATAACAACTATCATTCTATATTACACGATGATGGGCCAACATTAGTGCCATAGATCCATGGATACCATGACAAAAATTACCTCTCAGATGGATAAAAAGCTGAAACAACACGCTGCTTCGAAACCAAATCTACCGGTCACCTTGATAAATAACAGGAACCAAAACTCAAAATACAACTTAAAATACCCAAAATACCGCTAGGTCAAACTTGGTGAAAATCCTGGTCAAATTCAAAGTCAACATGTGAATGGGTAACAACTGCATCTTGCCATGGGGTCTCTTGCCACTTCCACATGGGAATCGGTAACGACTGCATCTTGCCATGAGGTATCTTCCCACTTCCACGTGGGAATGGGTAACAGTTGCATCTTGTCATAGGGTCTCTGGTTTTCGACCTTCACTTTCCTGCAAGTCCGGCACCACTCAGCAAACCATGGTATTTCCCTTTTCATGGGCCACCAATAACTCAACTTTAGATCCCTATATATCTTTGTGGCGCCCAGCTGGATCAAAGAATTTGACTTATGTGCCTCTTCCAAAACTATCTGTCTCACCCACCAGTAGTTGGAACCTAAAATCTACCACACGGAATCAACAACCCCCGACTGTCTCTAACAAATAAAGGAATTTTCCCCTTGATTTGCTCAGCCTTCCGATTCTCCTTTTTCAATCCCTCCACCTGAGCCTTTTTGATCAAATCCACAAAGGCGAAATAATAACCATCCTTAAAAAAAACATCCATGATAGGAGCACTCATTGCCTTATGGCTTAAAGCTTCGGCCACCAAATTGGCCTTCCCAGGGTGTTACAAGATATCGTACTTAGAGGCCTTTACCACATCTAACCATCTCCGCTGCCGCATATTCAAATTCGGGTGATGCATCAAGTACCTCAAACTCTTATGGTTAGTATAAATATACACCTAACCCCATACAGACAGTGCCTCTAAATATTGAGGGTAAAAACCACAACCGCCGACCTCTGAATCATGCGTAGGGTAATTTGCCTCATGAGGCTTCAACTGCATCGAGGCGTATGCAATCACATGACTCCTCTACATAAGGACAACTCCCAAACCTAAAATAAAGGTGTCACAGTAAACCACAAAATCATCCAAACCCTCGGGAATCATGAGAACCGGTGCCTCACACAATCTCTGCCTTAGTGTCTCAAAAGCTAGTTGTTGATCAGGCCCCGATCGAAAAGTCATATTCTTCTTCGTCAAGTGAGTCAAAGATACTGCAATCATGGTGAAATCCTAAATAAATCTCTGATAATAACCCACGAGACCTAGGAAACTCCGAATCTCAGATGAGGTCCTCAGAACCTCCCATCGCATCATGGTCTTGATCTTGGCATGGTCGACCAATATACTCGTCTGATTGATGATGTGCCTTAAGAACTACACCTCACACAATCAGAACTCACATTTGGAGAATTTGGCATATATCCTCTCCCTCCTCAGGGTCTCCAACACCTCTCTCAAGTGTTACTCATGTTGCTTTTTGGTCTCGGAATAGACTAGAATATCATATATGAATACTATCACTGACCGATCCAACATCGGCCTGCATACCTGGTTCATGACATCCATGAACACCTGGTGCGTTGGTGAACCCGAATGACATCACCACAAATCAATTCCGTCTTCTATATATTATCATTCCTGACCTTCATATGATAGTAAGATGATCGCAAATCAATATTAAAAAACCAAGATACACCCTGAAGCTGGTCAAATAAGTCATCAATCCTCGACAGTGGGTAACAGTTTTTCACCATTAGCTTATTTAACTCTTGGTAGTCAATACACATCCTATGTGATCTGTCCTTTTTCAAAAATAAGATCGATGGTCCCCATGGAGAACTGCTCGGCTGAATAAATCCCTTGTCTAGCAGCTCCTGAAGTTCCGTAGAGAACTCCTACATCTCTGGTGGTGCCAAGCGATATGGTGTCTTGGCTATTAGAGCCGCACCAAGAGCCAAATCAATCCGGAACTCAACCTGCCTCTCGAGAGGCACTCTTGGTAACTCCTCAGGAAATACACTGGGGAAATTCCAAAAATCCTGAACAACCCTACTTGAGATATCTTCAGGACCTCACATTTGAACAACAAGTCAACCCATGCGAAGCTCCCTCTCAATGAATAACCAGTTCTACCCTACTTGGGTTTCAAACCCTCACTAGCTAGCGCTCACAGTCATTCATGTACCCATTTGGGCCCAACCAATCAATCCTGATAATAACTTTGATCCTCACAGAGGAATCGATGCCAATTTCATAAAGTACCTTCCACTAATCAGATCCAGGACACACCCACAATGAACCCTAGAAGCACTCTTAGTATGTTCATCTGTAATCTCAACCTCTAATGGGTAATCCAGAGTCCCAGGAGCATTAAAAAACTTCTTGCTAAGTGTAAGAGATACAAAGGACCGGGTAGCACCCAAATCGAACAAAACATGAGCAGTCTTACAATTGACCAAAAAGGTCCCTATACAACATCAAATATAATCATGAGAATAAATAAGGAAAGAAATAAAAGATATGAATAAATCACATACCAGTAACCACATCCGGTGCTGCACGGGCCTCATCAGTGGTCAAATGAAACAGCTTTCTCTTCACTACAGGTGCCTCCGCCTTTCCCTAGCAGTCATTAGTAATCCTCAAGGTGGCTGGTGCAGACGCCACCACTGCTCCTCTGAACAATCTTGAGCAATCGGCCTTTGTATGGTCGGCCTGACTGTAACGAAAGCAAATCAGAGGACTCCTGGGGCAGTCCCTACTCATGTGGCCTGAGACACCACAACTAAAACATACTGAATCCGTGAATTGACACACGCCACCGTGCGGATTGCTGTACTTGTCGCGGCGGCTTCGACCCTGCTGGCCTCTGATGCATGAATCAGAATTCTTGGGCCTCTTAGCGTAGCCCACCGCTATCTGTACTGGCTCTGAATTTTGCTTCATTCGAAGCTCCAACTTAATCTCTCGCTTATAGGCCTTATCAATAATATCATTTAGGGTCTTGCAACCCGAAAAGCTTACAAATTCCATGATATCTTCTCTCAACATGTCATGATATCTGTCTGCTTTAGCTCCTCATCTACAAAATACCACAGAACCAACATAGCCCTCTCTCTAAACTTGGATATGATCTTCGCCACAGTCTCAGTAGTCTAGCGAAGTTCCTATAACTCCCTTGCCAGTTGTTGCACCTTAATAGCTGGTGCAAATTTCCTCTGAAACCTCGAATCAAAATCCTCCAAGGTCATGTCTGCTACTTCCATGGAACTCATAGCTCGGCCAACCGTATCCCAAAAATTTCGTGCTTGGTCCCTCTGCAGGCAGGATGCAACTCCCACCTTTTCCCCCTTAGGGAAAAAACTCGTCTATTGAGCATTCTCTATGTCATCGTTCCAACATTGGCTAAAGATGGGGGTCCTTAGCCCTAAAGAACTCAAGAGCTCCACAAGCCTTATACTCCCGAAATGAGGAAGTTCGAGCTCCTATATGGCCCGCGACAATATTGGCTCAAAAAGAACCGAGCTTCTCACACATCAGCTCTATAATCCCATGCTTGATGGTACGGGGCATCATAGGAGTATCATCCAAGATACTACGAGTAACCTCAACCACAATAAACTCGCGCAACCTCTCATCAATCGATTTTGTACTAGAGCTAGAACCTCCTCAAGTAGTCACCGCCTTATTCAAACTGAAACACAAACATATAAAGAATCAACATAATATTCAAGGGAATTCTCACTATACAGGTCTCCTTAAAGTCTCAAGGTCTACTCTTGTCTCAGGTAGAAATCATGTGCTCCCAGTAGTACTGGCCCAATATTATCTTTCACACCTATCTGTACCCTCCAAGTAACTACACTAGAACTATACATGATTCTTATGCTAACAGTATACATATCCTAGGCTTTCCTAGGAATCCTTAACTCCCACCACTGGTAATACCGATAATCTAAATCAACACCATTGGTTGCCTTATGCATGCAAGTTATACACAAATATAATCACATAGAGTGTTAAATGATGAGTCAACCCTAAGTCCACAACCAAACAAGGAATAGGAAATGAGGCCAAATAAGTCATTCTAAGTCTATATGATCCCAGTCGTATACAACTTTGAAAGCATACACTTAGCAATTAACTAAGCTGATATCAATTCAAAGTAATACATAGAATCAAATTCCCTAGGCTATAAGGCATCATACAAGTCAGTTGATTTTACCATATGATTCCTGAAAGTATCCTTAGCCCTACTCTAGCATGCGATACTCATATTAAGCATACTAATCATAACACATAGGTATGGGTAATTTTGATAAGTTGTTACTTGAGCTCGGATGATGTCACCCATCACACCCCTTTTTACTTAGTAAAAATCTTTTTAGAAATTCAATTTTGTTTTCCTTTAAAAAGATTATCATTTCCTCGGTTTGAGTTCTCACACACCCAGAAGTGTGCCTAAATCCCTCAAACCAAGGCTCTGATACCAATTTGTAATAGCCCAAAAACCACGATAAAAATTTTCATTGAAAGACTATCAATTTCATTCATTAATTACTTCAAATATGATCACCAATTATAATATCCAAAATATCAGAGTATAATTATTCAACATGCAGAAATCGTGGAGGGAGGAAGCTATGCCATCATGTCGAGCCCTTCCCTTTCGAACCAGAAGTACCCAAAACCATAAACATAAACTATAAACACAAAGCTTAGTGAGATTCCCAAAGTACCACATACCAATCATACAAATGGGCTTAACCCTGGGGTATATTCCTACCCAATATATATATATATATATATATATATATATATATATATATATATATATATATATATATATATATATATATATACGGGCCTAGCCCTAGGGACTCATCCTGGGGTGTATTTCAACTCGATCAATTGTGAAACAATTCCACATTCCTTTATATAGTCATTCAACTTGATACTAAGATATTCTCAACCTCTATAAGGTCGGAGCATCTTTATCATCTTGCCCAATTGATTCTCTACCTCATGCTTAACTCTTTCAACTTTTCAAAAGTTTCCGATTTTTGCTTTGATTAAATAGATATACCCATATCTACTATAATCATTAGTAACCATCACGTAGTAGTGATTGACATCCCTTATGGTAGACCTGAAAGGGCCACACAAATCAATATGGATGAGGTCTAACAAATCTTCACCTCTTCTACAAGTACATGTGAAAGGTGACTTAGTTATCTTGCCCAACAAACAAAACTCACACTCATCGTCTGACATTAGGTCAAATGATTCCAACACTCCATCCTTTTGTAGTTCAGCGATGTGTTTCTTGTTGATATGCCCAAGATGACAATACCATAAGAATGCATTGTCTAAACCATTAATTGAATTAGTATTATAAACATTATTTCCAAGTTCATTCACACACATAATAGTTTCATACACACCATCACAAGGACAAGCTTTGAAAATAAATGCACCATTCTTATTAACTAAAATTCAACCATCATTATTATCAAAACCATAATGATATCCTTATCTAAATAAAACATGGATTAAAATTATGTTCCTTTTAATTTTTGACGAATAACAACAATTTTTTAAATCAATCCTAACACTATCAAACATAAGCTTATAAGTCCCAATCCTGCTAACATCCAACTTTCGCTTATTCCAAATGATTAGGTTTAGCTTCCCATGCTCGACCTCTTTACCTTCCATTAGTCCTCGCATGCCAGAAATATGTGGAAACCACATCCTGTATCAAGGACCCCAAAATTTAAAATAAAAATGTTATTGATTTTTATAGAGTACACACTAGATGAAGAGCCAAACACCTTGCCCTTAGCTTCTCTAACTGCTTGGAGGTACTTGATGCAACTTCTTTGTCAATGAGCTTTCTGGCTACAATGAAAGCATACAACTTCTTGCAGATCGGCAACATGAAGAGCATTGAAGTTGGCGTTTCCCTTTGACCCATTGGAGTCTCTAATATGGTCTTTCCTTTTCCACTTAGGTTAGGAGTGGGCCTTTCTCTTCTTGCCCTTGCCTTGTTGACTAGTCATGACTGGGGTAGATGCAACATTATTAGAATGAGACTTTTGTATTCCTGGTTCACCTATTTTTAATAGATTGTGAAGCTCAATAAATGTGGTCTAAGTATTGTTCAAATGATAAGCCAGGATGAACTGATCATAACTATTAGACAAAGAGTTGAGCACCATTTCAATGGCAAGCTCCTTGTCAAGTTTTACATTAAGCTTTTCCAATCTTTGCATGTGTCTCTGCATTTTCTGCACATGAGCACACACATATTCCCCATGTTTCAATTTTCACGTAGTAAGGGCCTCGAGTATTTTATAAGAATCTTGTCTAGCTTTCTTGAGAAACATTTTAAAAAGATCCTGGTTTATTTCATAAGGCCAATAGTCCTCATAGGTAATTTGGATCTCAGGTTTCATGCTTGCAATCATAATGCAAGCGACCTTTATAGCATCATCAACATAATGGTTATATTAAGCCACTTCTTGAAGATTAGAATTTTCTTTGTCAATTTTTAGGAATAGGGTGTTGAGAACATAATCTTTGCTCTCATATCTCAATGTCATCTTCAAATTGTGCAACCAGTCCATGTAGTTTGGACCAGTAAGCTTATCCTTAGATAGGGTTGATAAGAGAGTAAAGTTTTGAGTAGTTGGAGGAAGATGAGGAAGATCACCATTTATAAACATCTAAAACAAGTGATAAGATTTTAGTTAGCTGATTTAATTCCTTAATATTTTAACCTAAACTAATATTAAAGGATTGGATCCAGAAATACAATTCAAAATTATGAAGAGGAATGCTGTAATCCAATTGCGCATTTATTTTAGGTAGGTAAAACATTTTACCAATTTCAATTTAATATGAAATTCCTAGATCTTTTGATATTCATTGAACTATTCAATGTCATGTTTAATCACAGATTATGCTCTTTAATTTGTGACTGGGATGCCAATAATCATAAATAAGATGTGAATAACCATGCAAACCCGTGGGACGTGCTCAAGGTCGTTTATGGTCTTACATTGTCATGTTAGTTAACCAGACACGCCCCATTAACAGCCAAAAATTTGATTATGTGCCATCATTTCATCTTTATAGTCCCATATTTGTGTGCTGGTTAACCACACATGCTCCTACGAATTGGAAAGAAATGATATGCGTTTTCATTGATTAGCATACAATTTCACATTTTTTTCTAAGTAACTAAAATAGGATTTTGTATAATTTTATTGTACTTTATATGTTATACTTTAATGTGATTAATTTCCTATCAAATCCACTAAACTAATGACCCTACACCACACAAAGAATCAGTGGGTGAAAAGGACATGTATTCAACGGTCATTTTATAGGCTATTTCCTAATACCTTTCTTATAGTATGGCTTTGTGAATGAGGCCTAATATTGGTTCGACTGACTTTTAGTGATACATATAGTAGTATACTTTTGTACATATGTATAGGGTGTATTATAAATGTAACACCCATTTCCAGGTATTTCCAATTTAAGACTAAAAATGAGTTTGTTTTGCAAAACAAGTCTTTATGTGGGGTCTAAGTCATAAGTGAATTGCAACTTTGGTTGAGTATGCCGGACATACTCGTTCTGCTCCCAAATCATAAATTTTTAGGGTTGTGTCCCATATTTAAGCATATTATTCCCCCTTGGACCTTCTTAAGATAAGCCTACATCCTTCTTAGCCCTAATATCGAAACCCTAGCTCTCGACTGTGAGTTTTGAAGCCTTAGAGTATTTTTGAGTGTTCTTGGTGTTCTAGAGGTGGTGGTGCATTCTAGCTCTTGGATCCAGAATCAACACCTCATTGTTCATCTACAGAAGGTATAAAGTTCATACATGGAGGCTTTCTTTGCTAGATATTGTTTAAGCTTATGTTTATGTTCATTTTGTCCTTGTGCGTATGGACTACTCAAGACCATTTGAGATGTCCTATCAGATGTTTTAGAGTACATGGTCTCATAAAAAATGAAAGCTTGGTCCTTTCTTTTCATCGATGCATGAGTTATGTAGTTTTTGGTGATGTTAGAAGTTAAGGTTTTGGAATTGGGTTCTCTTTGTCTATGCAAAGGTATAAAGTTAGAGACTTTATGGGTTAGAATGCCTTTTAGGGCCAGATTTGAAGTTGGGTTAAAGTATCTTAATGAATAAGAGCTTAAAAGATACGTTTGGGTTCAGGCATTATACGTTGAGCATTAATCTAACTACGCGCAATGTAGTTAGTTGAGAATCCGTTTTCTACCTTTGTGCTCTACGCCTTGCGTAGAGCCTTGGTACGTTACGCGTAATGTCATTATGTTGATTTACTTTTTATCAAGTGTGACATTGGGTAAACTTATGAGGGTTGTGGGTCTTGGTAGGGGAAAATAGTCTTTTGCCCAAAATATGGATTATACTTGGCTTGGGACTAGTTGGGTATGAAAATTACCTTAATTGTAAATTTATGTTATTTGGTGTAATTAATAGGCAGAGTCTAGTTCAGCACTTTGGGTTTGAGTTGAATCAGTCGTCTATGCAAGATGAGTCTCCTCACTATTCTTACATATACGGTAGAATATATGTCTTCACCAGCTGGGTCTATTTTTTGTTACTGTGATATGTGTTACTATGTGTACAGAGATTTCGGGTAGTCTCTAGGATTGCTGATAATCCACAGAGCGAGTTGTTTGCCCATTCAGACTTTGGGTAGTCTCCAGGGTTGCTGATAACCCATAATTATTTATTTGTGTTGTGTTGTATGTGTTTGGGGACCTAACTAAGTTTCGATCTTACAATTATTGATTAATTGTGTTTTAAGCACTTCTAATCATCGTGGGAAGGCAAAGGCTTAATTGTATACTTTCACCTGCAGTTTCTGATTCCAGATATTTTACGGACACTCTAATATAATTATGATGCTTTGTATTTGATATTTGTGATTTTTTGAGATGGGTTTTTATGAACAATGTTTTTACTTAATTAAAAATGAAAATTTTGGTTTGAAAATTTGGATTCTACATTAAAACTTTTTTAAAATACAAGGTTTAAATATAATTTTTTGAATCAATCAATTAATTAATTAATCTTTTAAACCATTTATGGATTTAATATTTATCTTTTAGTTAGATCATTAATTATATATTATACTAAAATTCGTTAAAGATAATTCCATTTAACTATCTTATAATTAAATATTTTGTTTCATTATCTACTTCCTCAAAATTCGAATTATGGTTTCAAAATTATCTAGCATTAATTTACCTGTTAATTAAACTAGGCGAGCTGATCCAGAAAAAAATGTTTTTTCGAAAGACGTGCCGCGTCCTATGTTTTTTTTTTCTTTTCATATTTTATCTTTTATGCACTATCAATTGAAAGGGCATGGCTATAATACCACTATTGTGATTTTTAGGTTACATTAACTCTTAAGGGTATATGCAACCTAAAATGGATCTATGTCTTTTTCATTATTAATAGCAACATACTTATGAAATCAAAAATTATAAACCCTAAGAAATCGAATTCATGAGTAGAACCACATACCTTTTGCTTGATTCAAAATAAGCTAATCAAAACCCTTGTAGTCTCCTTGAAAAACTATCTCCAAAAGTATGATAACCTCTAATGCAAACACCCAAAACTCAAGAAACCATAAGAATGAAGGATAGAAAGGGGTGGCGAAGGAGGAATTTTAGATTTCTTTTGTGGTGAAGGTTTGGCCGAGAATACAAGGGGTATGCCCCTTTATATAGCTAGACGATAATCCTGTAAATCCTCGATTTGAACTTAAAATAATATTATTTCAAATAAGTAATTATCTAGATTCCTTTTATCAATTCGAGGGTTCAAGAAGCCCTATCCAATAGCCTTAAAACCATCCACACCTAAGGGAGGTTCTAGATCATCTCTTTTGTTGAACTGTTGAATAATTACACCTTAACCCTTATACCTTTAATTAATTCTAATTAACCCAAAATTAATTCCAAATTAATTCTGATTTATTCTTACTTAATTACTACTATTTATAATTAGTATATTAATCATATAATATATTAATAAATCATTTATCTCTCTCTCTCTCTCTCTCTTATAATAAATCCAATCTATTTCCTGGTTACGAGAGCAACCTAGATAGGAATTTACTTTTATTCTTCAACATTATACAAATAAGTTAGGATCTTAGTCACCTTAATCCAACACCATCGTGTGCCAAAAACCCTATCTGTCCTCCTTTGGTCAAGTGGGAATGACGTACAACCACATTATATTGGGTATCATCTCTAGCTATTGGCTATTCAACCCTATTAGGTTTTATAATATTGTGTCAAATGTATGCATATTACAGTTTGTTTTATTCAAGTTTGGGACTGTCCATTCACGACTTAGTTATCTAGTCCAACACTATATATATTGTATGCATGTATCGTTAGGGTTAACACTTTCCAACCCTAATTGCCATTTGTACGCTCTTATAGAGAAGTTCTTGAGAACTCCTCTAGAGTTGATTAATTAAAGCATTAGGCACCCTTTTGATCTTTGTTTCTCGTCATTTAATTCTCGTTCTTTATTATAGAATCTATCGATCTTAATTATTATTCTCACAATTGGTATCAGAGCAGGAGGTAATGTAATTCGCTATTCTTCTGTAGAGTTTTATTAGGGTTTTACGTTTTTCTTGGATCTGTTCTTATTGCCTCAGTCGTCTCAATCGATTGTAGACTCTAGATGTGGATCTCTTAATATCCCTTGAACTCGATTTAAGTTTTACATATCTGGTTCTATATTAGTTTTTGTGAACTTTTGAGAATATGCAGAACGAAGATCCTCATTATCTTTCGTTCAATCTCTCGAGTAGTATTGTATCTACGACAAGAATTCAGATTCTCTTTCTACAATATTATGAAGTACGGGCGTTGCACTTTGAAGATTACGTTCTTGGAATTGAAAAACATGTTTCCACTATATGGGATGCAATGACGCAGGAGACGTATGGCGACTAGGAAGGTAATCAAGACTCAGGCTGAATACAATGCACTTATTCTTGAACACATTGCAGTTCCTCAGTATGAAAAGGACAAGCTAATAAGCAATATAAAGGAAATGAGAATTATACGGTTTGTTCTTTCTCTGGAAACTTTTCGTCTTGTAAGCAAATATGATACTGCTGATGGGTTTTATACAAACAATCCTATGTGTGGATGCAACCCTAATTTGGATCTATGTTTTCACTATTAGATACACGACATTATGAACAGATGAATAAAACCCTAATGTTGCTTGCTATTTTCGAAATTCATATATAAGGTTAGATCACATACCTCTTGTTGTTATATTGCAATAACAACTTAAATCTTCAAACCCTAAGTCTTGAAAGCAAGCACCACAAGTGTAGTGCCTCTAATGGCTCACAAACACCACAAGCAATTGGAGAGGCTATAGAGAGAGAAGGGGAGAGGTAGAAACCGGCCTTGGGATCTCTTAGAATCAAGTGGACGATTTCTTAAGGTCTAGGGTCTTTATATAGGGTTGAGATTAGGGTTTCAGTCCTTATCCTTATCTAGTTGCTCCCACCAAGCAATCATAACATAAGCCTTGAAAAGCCCTTATCTCTTGGACATTTGGATGATTTCAAGGATATCCTATCCCTTGAATTCGTCCAACCTTTAACAAGCATAAACCATTGCCCTAGTTTGCAACTATCACATAATTACAATTCAGCCCCTCTAGTTTAATTAACTACACTTGATCAAAAAATTAATTTCTAATTAATTATTGACCAATATTAATTAAACAAATATGATTTCTCCTATTAATATATTATTCTTATAACATATTAATAAATCATAATAACCTCTCTCTCTATTTATTTCTCCAGTCAAGTTGCTTTGGTGAAGGCAACCCAAAAGGACCATGCACAACCGGGTCAAGTACTTGCCAAATATGGTTACAGACTTAGACACTAATCCAATAGTCTCCAACTAGGATAAGTCTAGTAACCACAAATGCAATGTACAACTCTATTAGCAATCGTAGCTCTCAAAGACGTTGTCGAACTCTGATCTCATCAGTAACCTGTCCTTTAGATAAGGGATCGTACAGTCCTCTCTTTAGATATTGTGCGGACAATTTTATGGAACTCATTGTCTAGCAGTTGGTTTCTCGATCTCAGATTCATTTGACATAGAACTTAATTGAACACATCAATTCAGTCCTGACCGGGCCCGCCACATAAGTCAAATCAAATCATCGAGCGGCCGTGATATCACTGTTACCTTCTTAGGATAGAAGTAACATATAAACTTCGACTTATATGCTTTTACTATTTACTAATCAATTACACACAACAATGCGTTTTATGACATCAATTTACTAGATGCGGTTTTGCATTATCATTGTACAACCAATTAGTAAACAATAAACCATATATCTTGGTTTTAAGACCATATGATATTATCGTCTTGCGATCACTTTTGTCACATTTCGTAAAGTAATTCCAGCAAGCGCGGGTTTATTCCAATGCTCAAAACTTGTTCATAAGCACTCATGAACGTTGTAGCAAACTTTTGCTATGTCTAATACCATTTAGACAATCTACACACCAATTCATGACAATCTTCATTCATACCTACTTCCAACATATGAACGATTGTGGACTGTTTTAGTAATTCGATTATTCTTAATAAACTTAATTATTCTAGAAGTCAAGACATGAAAAGTGAAACAATAATTAAACAATTAACATAACATAGTAACTTTACTCATAAATAATACTCCTTTATTTAATCATCAAACGTCAATTACATTTATCTATTACATGTTTCTAAAACTATCTAAGCTAAACAAATATCATCCTTCAGCCCAATGCTCCTAGCGTGTTGCAAGTGCTTAACCCTACTCAGTCCCTTCGTAAGCGGATCTGCTGGGTTATCTTCTGATGATATCCTCTTAACCACAAGGTGTCCTTCTTCTACTCGATGTCTAATAAAGTGATACTTTCTGACGATATGTCGAGATCTACCATGATCCCTCGGTTCCTTGGGCAAGGCAACCGCCCCTTCATTATCACAGAAAATTTCCATAGGCTCCTTTATGGCAGGCACAACTCCAAGGTCACCAATGAAGTTCTTCAACCATATCGCCTCCTTTGACGCTTCGCTCGCTGCAATGTACTCTGATTCGCACGTTGAATCAGCTACAGTTTCCTGCTTGGAACTCTTCCAAGTCACCGCTCCTCCATTTAGGGTAAAGACCCAGCCCGACTGCAAACGGTAGTTGTCTCTATCGGTCTGGAAGCTGGCGTCACTATACCCTCGCACCTTTAAGTCATCACTCCCTCCGAGGACTAAGAACCATTCCTTGGTCCTCCAAAGGTACCTAAGTATATTCTTGACCGCAATCCAATGAGCTTTGCCTGGGTTCCCTTGATATCTACTGGCCATGCTCAAGGAAAAGGCCACATCAGGGCGGTACAAGTCATAGCATACATGATCGAGCCAACTGCGGAAGCGTAAGGTACTCGGCTCATCTCTGCTATCTCGGCTTCGGTACTCGGACTTTGAGTCCTACTCAACTTGCCATTACTCTGTATTGGTAGTTCTCCCTTCTTCAAATTTTCCATACTAAAACGTTTTAGTACCTTATCCAAGTAAGTATTCTGACTAAGTCCTATTAGTCTCTTACTTCGTTCTCTCACTATCCTTATTCCCAAAATATAGGAAGCCTCTCCGAGGTCCTTCATAGCGAAGCACTTCCCGAGCTAGGACTTAACCTCCTGCAGATTCGGGATGTTGTTTCCTATGAGCAGTATGTCATCGACATACAAAACGAGGAAGCTAACTATACTCCCACTGGCCTTGACATATACACATGATTCACCTTCGCTTCGTAGAAATCCAAACTCTTTGACTTTCTCATCAAAGCAAAGATTCCATCTGCGAGATGCTTGTTTAAGTCCATAAATGGACTTCTCAAGCTTGCACACTCTATTGGGATGCTTCGGATCGACAAAACCCTCTGGCTGAGCCATGTAAACATCCTCAGCCAACTTCCCATTAATGAAAGCGGTCTTGACATCAAAGCAAAGATTCCCTAATAGACTTTATTTTCGCAACTGGTGAGAGGGTCTCATCATAGTCAACTCCGGGAGTTTGAGTAAATCCCTTCGCCACCAATTGCGCCTTATACTTGTGCACATTCCCATCCACGTCGGTCTTCTTCTTGAATATCCATTTGCACCCAACCGTCTTACGTCCGGGCATATTGTCAACCAAATTCCAAACTTGGTTGTCATACATGGACTGAATCTCGCTGTCCATCGCCTCTATCCGTTTTGCAGACTTTGGGCCTGCCATGGCTTCCTTATAGCTATTAGGTTCATCTAGATTTATTAGTGTCCCATCACTAATATACGTGTCCCCTTTGGTAGTAATATGAAAACCATAAAACTGGGGTTGAACTCTTACTCTTTCAGAACGTCTAAGAGGTAAGGACTCGTCTATTGGTTCAACCGGAGTTTCCTCCTTGGGTTGAGCGCCAGCGGTAGAGGTTCCTTCATCGCTCGATTCTCGAATTTCTTTGAGATCTATTTGCCTCCCACGCTCTCCTTGGCTTATGATTTCTCGCTCTCGGAAAACCCCTCTTCTCGCAACGAAGACAACATTGTTACTTAGTCTATAGAAGAGATATCCAAAGGATCTTTGCGGGTAGCCGATGAAAATACATCGCTCACTACGAGGTTCAAGCTTGTCGTGAGTCTCTCGTCTTACGAAAACCTCACACCCCCAAACCTTGATATGTGCCAACGAGGGAGCCTTCCCTGTCCACATCTCGTGAGCTGTTTTGGCAACCTTCTTCGTAGGGACTCGATTAAGGATATGGGCGGCAGTCATTAAGGCATACCCCAAGAATGAGATAGGTAGTGAAGCACGACTCATCATAGAACATACCATGTCTAACAAGGTTCGATTATGCCTTTCTGCCACACCATTCAACTGCGGTGTCCTAGGGGGTGGGAATTGCGAAACTATTCCGCATTCCTTGAGATAGTCGTGGAATTCAAGACTTAGGTACTCTCCTCCTCGATCGGATCGAAGCATTTTGATTTTCCTGCCCAATTGATTCTCCACTTCATGCTTGAACTCTTTGAACTTTTCTGACTTGTGCTTGATTAAGTAAATATACCCATATCTACTATAATCATCGGTGAAAGTCACATAGAAGCGGTTCCCATCCTTTGTGGTGGATCTAAAGGGCCCACACACATCGGTGTGTATGAGATCCAATAAACCCTCACCCCTCTCACAAGTTCCAGTGAAGGGTGACTTGTTCATCTTTCCAAGTAAACAAGACTCGCACGTGTCATCTTCCCTAAGGTCGAATGACTCCAACACTCCATCCTTTTGGAGTTGGGCTATGCGCTTCGTGTTGGAAGAATCCATACACAACACATCATTTCCTAGGTTATCTACAACCATAACAGTTTCATAAATTCCATTACAAGGCATTGCTTCAAAATATAAAACACCATTTAGATAAGCATAAATTGAACCATTCTCATTATTAAATGAATATCTAAATCCTTGTCTAAACAAACCATGAAAAGAAATGATGTTTCTTGCCATATCTGGCAAGTAGCAACAATTATTTAAATCTAAATTCAATCCATTACTAAGCACTAAAGAATACACTCCAATCTTGGTCACAACCGACGTTCTTCTATTCCCCATGATTAGATTTATTCTTCCAAGCTCCACATCCCTATTTCTTCCTAGTCCCTGCAAATCAGAATAGATGTGGTAACCACATCCTGTATCAAGAACCCATGAAATAGCATGAGATGAATCATTAGATTTAATTGTGTATATAACTGCATAAGATGGCTTTATATTTCCATCCTTGATGGCTTGCAAATATTCCGGGCAGCTTGTCTTCCAATGCCCTATTTTGTGGCAATGATGGCACTGTGCCTCCTTTGGGTTAGGGTTGGGTTTAGCAGGATCCACCTTGGTCCCAATAGAAGAGGAACCATCTTGGGAATTTCCCTTACGGTGGCTCTCAACAGTCCTTAGGATCCCTTGGAGTTTGCTTAGGGTGACCTCTTCCTTGTTCATGTGGTAGGTCATCCTAAATTGGTTGTAGCATGAGGGCAAGGAGTGAAGAACAATGTCGATTGCCAAGTCTTCCCCAAAGTTGACATTCAACTTGCGAAGACGATCAACATACCTTTGCATCTTTTGCAAGTGCACGGTTAGAGACTCTCCACTTCTCATTTTAGCAGTGATCATATTCGTTATGATCTCATAGTGCTCTTGCCTCGCGATTTGGTGATATCTCTCCATCAAGTCTATATGCATATCATGAGGATACATGTCCTCATAGGACTTTTGGAATTTGGAGTTCATTGTGGCTATCATAATGCAATGAACTTTCGTTGCATCACGCTTATGGGTCTCAAAGACATCCATTTCTTCGGGAGTAGCAGTTTCTGGATTAATCTTCTCGACCTTCTCATCGAGAACATACTCCTTGTCCTCGTAACGCGCGATGGTGCGAATGTATCTTATCCATTTGCTAAAGTTCGATCCATCGAAAGTCACTTTTTGAAAAAGGCTCATTAGCGTGAATGAGCTAGTAGCAGCGTTGTTTGCGTTAGACATCTACAAATAGAAAAGACAAAGTTTGATTAGAATTGAATCCCTAATTAAACACCCAAAATGGAAAATTAGGGCTAGGACCCAACAACATTATTTACATATTAGAAAAGGGATGTCGTAATCCAACACGCAAATAATTTGGAGGTAAGTGAATGACGATTCACTAATTCTTCACCATGAAAAACATAAGCTTAAGTTTTAAATGTATTGAGAATTCCTAGATTTTCTTGGAGATACATTGAACTTTTCAATGGCATGTTTAAATCTCGATATGCCCCTCTCGTTTGTGACTGGGATGCCGAGAATCACAAAGCGGGTAACCATGCAAATATACGTGATGCCCTCATTGTTACAGACATCTATTCGGTGTGCCAGTAAACCACACACGCTCCATTGAATTATGACAAACAATGAGTCACCCTTTGCTACAATTGCTTAGAACCAATTAGTGTGCCAGTTAACCACACACGCTCCACTAACTTCTCAGCAAGGGTACAAAGTGTAATTTCATGGGATTGCATCAATTTACTTTTTCTAAAGTTAACCGCACGCGCTCCACTAACTTCTCAGCAAGGGGTTTTTATATAGGGTTGAGATTAGGGTTTCAGTCCTTATCCTTATCTAGTTGCTTGCCCACCAAGCAATCATAAGATAAGCCTTGGAAAGCCCTTATCTCTTGGACCTTTGGACGATTTCAAGGATATCCTATTCCTTGAATTCGTCCAACCCTTAACAAGGATAACCATTGCCCTACTTTGCAACTATCACATAATTACAATTTAGCCCCTCCAGTTTAATTAATTACACTTGATCACAAAATTAATTTCTAATTAATTATTGACAAATATTAATTAAACAAATATGCTTTCTCCTATTAATATATTATTCTTATAACATATTAATAAGTCATAATAACCTCTCTCTTTATTTATTTCTCCAGTCAAGTTGCTTTGGTGAAGGCAACCCAAAAGGACCATGCACAACCATGTCAAGTACTTGCCAAATATGGTTACAGACTTAGACACTAATCCAACATCTGCTAAGGGTATATGGGATAGGCTAAAGGATCTGTATTCCAGAGACGCTGATCTAGAACACCGTTTACATATGACTCTTTTATCTGAGTTTTGTTCTTTTGTTTAAAAACCCGATGAAAAGTTATATTAGTTGTTTAATCCCTTTAAGCACTTGCTGAGTAGAATGCTCATATATAATCTTGAGCAACGTGTTATTGAACAGAAAGTCATGTTCATGAATGGTCTTAGGTTAGAAAGGAAAGCCATTGTGTCCACTGTGAAGACACATGAAAATTTTAAAATCTATTCTTTGGCCAAAATCATGGGCATTTTGAGATCTCACAAAGAAGAAGTGAGTAAGGAAGTAAAGCTTTTTTCCGGCATGAGATCCTTGGCATTGGTTGCGAACGGAAAGAAAAGAGCACAAGATGATTCTGAATCTGACCTTTCAGATAGAATAATCTCAAAATAAGACAAGGCTCTGATGGTATCTTACCCTAAGAAGTTCATCAGGAAGAATTTCTCTCGTTACAGGAACAAATACTGACAGGGAAATTAAAGTTCTGAAAAGTCTAGAGATGAGAGTTTCAAGAACTCTCAAAATGATGAAGAAAAGAAGGAAAAGATGCTTTTGGGTGATTAAGGCTACGGATGTAATTAATATCATGGAATTTTTTTTGCAAAAGAATGCATGTTGAGGAGGTAGAACGAGTAGAAAGAGAGAGAAAAGGACGAGGCCTACTATCTTTAGAAGATAAATAACTCAGGAGAAAGATGCATCAAATGCGAAGCCGGTGTTGATCGTACAAGATGGCAGTGATGATGATGGACAAGTCGATGTGTGGTCCACAGACTTGGAGGATGATGAGATCAGGAAACCTACACATGGCAAGTGCTTAATGGTCCAGAACGGAGTTTCAGATCAAAGAGGGTACGCTACTGACGGTGGCGAAGCTTCTAAAAGTTGTTTTTCTGCGAAGACAGTTTCAGAGTAAGTGAAAAAAAATGTGAGAAGGTGATCAATAAGTTAGATTCTATAATCTAATCTCTTAATATTCCTGTCTCTCACTATGATTATGAACTAGATGATTTAAAATACACTACTTCGAATTTTAGTGATAGTTTAAAATGAACTCGTCTTAGTAATTCTAATTGGATTGATTAACTTAATAGGGTAACATGTAAAAGTGAAGAGATAATATTAAGAATAGTGGCTTTGGAATTAGAGGTTACCAAATCACGTGATGATGTTGTTTATCTTAAACGAGACAATCTTACACTTTTGAAACAGAGGAATATTTTTTGTTCAATTGCTAAGCGTTTATATTTCAGTATTACAGTTGAATTTGGATTGTGAAATAGGAAAAGGTATGCATAAAATGATTTTACCCTTTCTTGAATTGAAAGAGGATGAAATTGATGTTGATTGTTATAAATGCGAATCGATTGTTTCTTCCGATGACATTTCTGATTCATATAGGATTGGACTTGAGAAAATTGAGGAATACATACAATCCAAAGACTATAAAAATATGTTGAAGGAAATGTTGAACACAAAAGATAAAGAACAAATCAAATTCAATACTATACAAAAATTTGACACATTGTGCAAGAAATTAAATTTTGAAGATACTTTTAATTCTGAAAACCTTTCTGAATTTGATGAAAGTGATATTAGTGAAATTTTATTAAAGGATGAATTTGATTGTTTTGTTTTTGTGAAAAATGTTGAGGAACCTAAGAAAAGTTTAATTTCATAAAACACTATCGAATTCGTTTGAATTGTTGTAAACAAAGGTTCTAATGCTTTGAAAGAAAAATCAACTATTTTTTCGAAAGTCCAAACTGTACCAAATCAGGTTTTTGTTAAAACAGGACTGAACGAAAATGATACTTCAAACCTAATGTCCTTAGTTGATGATGATAATTCAAACGAATGCAATGAATTCTTTTGTTCCAAGCCAATCGACAATGCAGACGAAACAAAAGGTCTTTCAGAAATGACCTCTTGGAAAAACTAAAGGAAAATACGTTTCGAGACCACTTAATCGTGTGTACCTTTGTTTTGGAAAGGCCAGAACTAGCGGAAAAAAAGATGTTTTCAGTGAAACCTCTTTGGAACAAAGCGAAAAGCCAATCCAAAAAGAAAAACAGAAATCAAATATTCATAAATCTACTAAAGAAAGAACTACAAAGAAAAGGTAGGTGGATGCTAGATATATGAAGAATCTGAAAGAAAGAAAGCCTTAATGGAAAAATATGAATTCAAATCAAAGTTCTGTCAACTCAGAACGATCTTCTAATAAATGAGTTGATTCCTCTCAAATTCCGAAACCAAAGTCACATTTTTCTCCAAAATCACAAGTTTCGAAACCAAGTGAAAAGCCTAAATCAAAGTGTTTTCCACAAACATAGTTTTCAAAAGCTCTTAACAAATCAAAATATATTAAGGTTAAAAGTAAAGTTGCTTCGGAACCAGAGATAACTCTCGAGGAATATGAAGCAAATTTGAAAAAGGAGGAAAAGAAATTTTCAAAAAGAATGGCTTCGAAATTCAGAGAGTACATTCCACAATAGGATAATTGGGTTGAGATTAATCTTTGGGATAATAAGATGGAAGTTTTCAGAATCGAAAAGGGGAAGATCCATGTTTCGAAAAGAAATTTGTTTTGAGATGATAATGCTAAAATCTTTCCTGTACAAAAAAAATCATCAAAAGGACCCAAGATGGTTTGGGTTCCTAAAACTCTCTAATTTTGCATGTTATGTGTGATGAATAATACGATTCAGAGTGGTATATCGACAGCGGTTGTTCTCGTCACATGAGTAGGAGAAGAGTAGAATTACAAGAGTTTAGATCCTTAAAGGATGGCGGTAGAATGAAGTTTGGAAACAACATCAAGGGAAAGATTAAAGGCTATGAAATGATTACGAATGGCGAATTCTCAATTCGGAAGGTAGCATAAGTCGAGGGCCTGCAACATAATTTGATAAGTGTTTCACAATTGGTAGTAGGTACATGACTAAAGGTATCGTTTGATGAAGAAGATTTGAAGCTAATCTAAAGGAAATCTAAGGCAGTGCTTCCAGTAAAAGGGAAGCCATCAATTTGCTTGCTTACGAAAGCAACTTACAATGATAGTTTGCTATTGCACAAAAGGCTTTCCCGTCTGAACTTCAAGGATATGAAAAGCTCATCATTGGTGATCTTGTTTATGGTCTACCTTTTCTGAAATTCGATAAGGAACATTTATGTGCTGCCTGTGAGCTTGGTAAACAAAGCAGGAAGAGTCACTCAACCATCATCAATACCAAAATCATTAAACCACTGGAATTATTGCTCATTGATCTTTGTGGTCCATCAGCTAACGAAAGTATTGGTGGTAATAAATATATTCTAGTTTTTGTTGATGATTTTTCTAGATTTACATGGGGGTTCTTTCTTAGACAGAAATCAGATGCTACTCCGAAGTTGATAGATTTCATCAGGCAGTTTGAGCTTCAATTATGAAAGCCTGTTCGGAAAAATCATAGTGACAACGGTTCAGAATTCAAAAACCAAGCATTTGAAGAATTCGTAACTAGAAAAGGGATTGCTCACAAGTAATATTTTCCATACACTCCATAACAAAACGATGCGGTTGAAAGGCGGAATCGCTTTCTTTGTGAACTCGCAAGGACGATGTTAACTTTTGCGAATCTTCCTCTCTACTTCGGTGTTGACGTTATTGAAACTACTTGCTTCACATAGAACCTTTCCTACATCAACAAAAGATTTATGATTACTCCTTATGGGATTTTGAATAATTGGAAACCTAATATTAAATTATTTCATGTGTTTGGTTCCGCATGCTTTCTCTTTAACTCTAAAGATAATCGGAACAAATTCGATGTGAAAGCAGATGAAGGAATTTTTTGGGTTATTCTTTAACTTCAGAGGCATATAGTGTTCTGAACAAGAAATCAAGAAAGATTGAAGAAACCTACTATGTCACCTTCGATGACAACTACATGAAGAGATATCAGAAAGAAGATTGTCAGTCTGGGGAAATCTTTCCATCGACAAGTTCCATAACAATTCCTCTTATAAATTTATATGAGGAATTTCTAAATCTTTTTGATGAGCCTGAAAAAGCCATTTCCTTACTTTCGAAGGCAAAAGACAATAAAGAAGATGAATTGAAGAAGATTGTTGATGAAGCAGCTCAGAACATCGAGACTTCTCATGAGCCAACAATTCCGAAAGAACCTTAGCCACAACCTTCTGATGCTCCATTCTAAGGGGAGGGTTTCACTTCAACTTCCAATAGCGATTATCATTTCCAGGGGGAGGATTCAATTCTAAATCTAGGGTCACATGCAAACTTCTAGGGGGAGAATGAAAATAATGTCTAAGATGTAGAATCAAAAGTTGAAGAAGTTTATGCCAAAATTAATCCAACTTATGATACGAACTATCCTCCTATGACAAAGTGGACCAAAGATCATCCAATATCTCAATTGATCGGAGACTCATCCACAGGAGTTCTTACAAGGGTTCAACAAAAGGTGAAACAAACTGCATTATTTTCAAAATTGGAATTTTGCATGTTTAATTCTTTCATTTCTAAAATTGAGCCTAATTATGAAAATTGCTCTTGATCATGCAGATTGGGTTCAAGAAATAC